>NW_011494945.1:11182872-11205394 GCF_000754665.1 Bison bison bison | reverse complement strand
TTGTTCCATGTCCAGTTCTAACTGTTGCTTCCTGACCTGTATATAGGTTTCTCAAGAGGCAGGTCAGGTGGTCTGGTATTCCCATCTCTTTCAGAATTTTCCACAGGTTATTGTGATCCACACAGTCAAAGGCTTTGACATAGTCAATAAAGCAGAAATAGATGTTTTTCTGGAACTCTCTTGCTTTTTCCATGATCCAATGGATGTTGGCAATTTGATCTCTGGTTCCTCTGCCTTTTCTAAAACCAGCTTGAACATCAGGAAGTTCACAGTTCACGTATTGCTGAAGCCTGGCTTGGAGAATTTTGAGCATTACTTTCCTAGCATGTGAGATGAGTGCAATTGTGTGGTAGTTTGAGCATTCTTTGGCATTGCCTTTCTTGGGATTGGAATGAAAACTGACCTTTTCAGGTCAGTTGTGAAACTGTGGCCACTGCTGAGTTTTTCAAATTTGCTGGCATATTGAGTGCAGCACTTTCACAGCATCATCTTTCAGGATTTGAAATAGCTCAACTGGAATTCCATCACCTCCACTAGCTTTGTTCGTAGTGATGCTTTCTAAGGCCCACTTGACTTCACATTCCAGGATGTCTGGCTCTAGGTGAGTGATCACACCATCGTGATTATCTGAGTCGTGAAGATCTTTTTTGTACAGTTCTTCTGTGTATTCTTGCCACCTCTTCTTAATATCTTCTGCTTCTGTTAGGTCCATACCATTTCTGTCCTTTATCGAGCCCATGTTTGCATGAAATGTGGGCCCATGCTTTTTATCAAATTCTTAAAATGGCTATACCTCCCAGTGTGGCTGGGATAATTCTCATTTATGCTGCCTCTTTGCTCAGAATAATTATTCATTATTCTCTCAAAGTGTTCAAGTTTATATGATAAATTATATGATTATCCTAGATTCTCAAAGGTGTTCATAGTCCAACCAAAGTTCAAACTCCACATCTCTTCAAGCTTTTATGCAGTGTACTGTAACTTACAAACAGAAATCTTTTATTTTTTTCTCACAAAATACACATTTGCTCCTTTGAAAACACATGTGAACAAGGACTTTTACAATTAAGACTATGTCACCAAAAGACCATGCTGCCTCAGATTATAGATATGAGAAAAGGCAGTGAGTATGAAAACAAATAAGTGACACTGAGAATTTGGCTGCACCGCCTTAGATGGGATCCTGTGTTCCATCCATTCAGTGACATAACATTCAGTGAGATATCAGAGCACTCTGTGCACCTAATGTTACTGAGAAATACTACACCAGAGAATTATTGGTTTAAGAGAGATTTATACTATTAAGACTTCAATCATTTTAACTGTGTTTATGCCTTGGATATAATAATCCTGATAAAAGTGCAGAATATTTAGTAACTATAATTGAAAGCTGAATACCTGGAAAATATTTCAGTTGTCTCAAAGCCTTTCCTATATTTCTAATACAGTTGTTTATCGGGAAATATTAATTTCATTAGAAAATCTGGTGGGTATTCCTTTTTTACTCATTTTTCTTCATTTTCTACTTTTATGAAAATTGGGGGTTTTATTTACTTACTCTTGGAGAAATTTGATCATGGCCTTACTGCCTGATCAACAACTCCATCTGTAAATTTAAGGACAAAAGATGGATTCTGTTGAGAAAATTGGTGATCTGACTAAATGATCAAGGAGTTAAGGGACTTTGAATGATTTTATAAATTTGCTGTCCCTCCACCACCACCACCACCATCCATCTCCCTCACACCCACCCCTGCCCGGGCATCCCAGGTGGCTCATCCACCTGTAATGCAGGAGACTCACATTTGATCCATGGGTCAGGAAAATGCCCTGGAGAAGGGAATGGCTACCAGCCCCAGCGTTCTTGCCTGGAGAATTCCATGGACAGAGGAGGTTGACAGGCTATAGTCCATGCAGTCACAAAGAATCAGACATGACTGAGCGATTAACACTTCCACTTCATCTCACTTTCAAGCTCATTACCTGAACCTGGCCTAACCCAATCGTCTCTCCTTCTCTCTCACCTACACCTACCTGTTTTTTAAAATTGTGGTAAAATACACATAACACAGAAATCTACCATCATAAACATCATTAAATGTACAGTTCTGTGGCATTATGTACATATGTACATTATGTTGAATTACCATCACCGACACTCAGCCACAGAATTATTTTCATCTTGTAGAACTAAAGCTCTGTGCCCATTTAACAATTTTTCCCCATTCCACCCCACCCACCCACACCTATCTTCTTAAATTTACTTATTAAAAACCTCTGTTTCTAAAACTCAGAGAAGATTGATGGATACTTCGAGGATGTAGATCTTTTCCTTCTGAAATGGTCTTTTAAAATAAGCTTAATCTACCACAATCTATTACCATATCAAGCAGGACTATTTTTGTTTCCCAACGTTATATGCTCAACTCAAATTTTTAGGAAGTAAGAATGAAAAAAAAAAAAAACAGAAAAAAACCTATGCCAACTGTTTAATGTAATAATGAAATACAGGAGGGCAGGAATACATCTGAGGCTTAAAGATAAGAAAAATAATTCTAAGTTCTCCAGACAATGTCTGTAAGAAACTCTCTGCCACCCCCAGTTTCTGTTTCTCTCCATGTGTTGCCTTTGTTTTCCTCTACTCTAATGATTGTCCTTGGAGGCATAGGGTCATGTTGTTCCCCTTGGGACATCAGGCATGTCTGGAGACATTTTTGGTTGTTAAAACTGTGGAATGCTACAGGAATCTAATGGGTAGATATCAAGGACGCTGTTAAATGTCCTACAATGCCCAGGATAGTCCCCACAAAAAATAATTTTCTGGCTCCAAGTATCAACAGCTCCCACAGTTGAGAAACCCTCAGCTACTCCATCCTACTCCTTCCATATATTCAGTAACAGAAAATTTTTCAAGTCATTTGTCTAGTGGTCTCACCATCAAAGAAAAAATTTCTTCCTAGTTTCAATTTTTATAGCTCTCAAGGATGGATTCTAAATAGACTTATTTGAGTCAGCTGCCAATCAACTGTAGCCAGGAAGGGAGAGGTTTCAGGGAGGGAGGGGCCTGGATGGCCTCTGGAGGCCCCCTTCTTTGTATGGATGCCATTCTCGGAGTGGGAAAATGGCAATGAGCTGGGTAGACATTCCAATAGTGTGCACCACAAAATCGAACTTTCTTAGAATAACTATACATTAAAAAAAAGTCTTAGTGTTTGTTCTTTCTTTAGCACATAATCTAAGGTGGAAAAAAATCTATAACTCAAGTAGTTACCATACTTAGGTGCTTTTCTGTAACCAGCTAAAGTATGTAATCATCTAGTTTTAAGTAGAAATCATTTGCCTAAAACATAAATTAATTCAAGTCATGAGATATGCAAAACAGAGGGGAGAAGCATAGATATTTATAAGGTTCACTTTTGAAATTGGCAAAAATAATGAATCTTTATGTCTGCAGTGATAAAGTTGGACTGCTCTCCTCTTAGTGCCTCCATCTTCTGTTAGATTGCTTGCAGATCCACTGAAATTAGATGTCAGTGTAAATTATGGTGCAGGCTGACTTACTAGCCAAGGCTATGAAGGGTAGACACATAAAAACAAGGTGCTATTGAATGTAATTGCTTCTGATCTTAAAATTCTTAAGTGACAAAATTGATGCTGATGTGGTATTTGCATCAAGGAGTCCCTTTAATTGACACTGACTCACTTGGGGACTTTTTTTTTCTGAGTGGTTTTATTTTCTTCTTTCTAATTCTTAAATTCTAGAACAGAGAAGTCAGCAACTTATAACTTGGATAGACTAGAGAGGTGAACAATAGTATTCCATTGTAAGTAGAGGAAGTGGAGGGCTTCAAACTTCTTCCATGGCCTGCAGCCTTGTAAAGTCTGAACAGAGAAAATGAATCTGTTCAAAGAGCATTTGGAGATAATACTTGGAAAGAAGTTAGCACTTTCTTGAACCTGGCTAAATTAGGAAGAAAGCCCCATTTGCAAACATTTCCTTCCTTGTCTATTTCAATAAGGAGAAAGATGAAAAAGCATGACCCACGGGGCTCTTGAAGGAAGGAGATGCATGGTTCTGTCTGCTCATTTAAATACTTAACAAGCCACAGGGAAAAAAGAAGACATCCCATTCCACTGCCCATAACATATGTCAGTAAGTCATAAAAATAAATCATACTGTGGAATGCTTGTGAACACTGCTCAGCCTCCTGTGAGATATCATCGCTTGTTCTTGAGCCAAAAAAGCAAACAGTCCAACTGCCTGTCTAATATTTGTTCTTCCCCTGCCATGAGAAACTGTTTCCAGAAAACACAGAGGATAATTGCTAATTCTTACACGGCCTTTATGGCAAAGTTATAATTGCCTCTCGAAGTAACAATTTTGTTATCTTATAGAACTTCTTTAAATGAAAGGGGAATATTTCAATATTATGTTTCGGTTTAGCAAAACTATAACTTCTGAAGGACAGGATAAGAAGCCGAATCAAATTAACAAGTTTTTCCTGGAGATGAAGGTCTGTAAGGAGTTTAATATTGAGTATTAGGACATTAACTAGATGAAAAAATAGTGAATGAGATTTTATTCAGTTCTGTTATGCTTACATTTGATTAAAACAGCAGAGCAATGTGTTTTCAAATATTTCAAAAAACATATCTAACTGGTTATTTGGGGAAATAGTTATTTAGTCTGGAGTGTAGTTATCAAAGGCAGAAAATGAATTTTATGTAAGAAATTTGAAATTTCAAAGCAGTTGTTTTACTTCTGGGTCTTTCGAATTCTGTAGCTAGGGATTTTGTACATGTTCCCACTCAAAATATAAGTAGTGCCAGGTGATAAATGTTTATATGACATGTTTCACTGGGTCTCTCCAGTCTGATGAAGGGTAGAGGTGAGAAGAGCAACAAAGAGGCAGGCAGGATAAAGTCAAGTTACACTACAAAAAATACAATATTGTTTGGCTCTAGGACTTATCCATTATTGCCTGACACGTATCACCCTAACTGCTACCCCACTTCACTCCTACTTCCAATTATCCCAGCAAACCCAAGGAAAGATCCCATATGTTTAGAAACAAGCCCTCCAGACTATCAAGGGGCATCTGGTTTTTCCCCCTCCCCTGCTTTCATTCTCTTAAGAATATGTTTAAGTTCTATGTTAGCCCAGTCCAGTGCCTGACATTTCTGACACAGAAGGAACTCCACAGCATCCTAGCTCCACAAGGTACTAAGCCAACAGTTAGATGGAATCTCCAGGGTCTTTCTTGGCCCAAGTCTTGTCTCAACTGCTGCTGCATCATAAACCTCTAATGTCGATGAGGGCCCTGACTTCTGTGCAAAGGTGATGCTTTCTGCAGCTTCAAAAGGTACCAGAGATATTCCTCACATATGGTGGCAACTCCAGTGCTTGTTCTACTGGACCCAGGTACTGGTCTTGTCAATCTGGGGACTGAATCATTTCTGGGAGTCTGGACCATCAATGTGCCATAGCTGTGCTATGTTCTCCAGAACACCTGAACACACAGAACCATGCTGGGTTCTGCCCACAGATGGGGTGATGTCCCCATGACTCCTGTGTGGCACTATATTATGTCTATACCAAAACAGAGATGTTCTGTGTTCCCAATATTCTACTCGCCAAGAAGTGGTAAGGAAAGGAATGTAGCAGACTGACATCTCTTTACCCCTCACCACGGAGCCCTGAGCATTGACATTAGAACAAATTTTGAAGCACTGACTCTCCACTGAGAAGTGGGTTTTTCCCATGAAGATCCTTTGTCCCCAGTGAAGTTGACTTCTAGTGGTTTCTGTGCCAGAACATCATGTTGAAACTCCATGGAGAATGTAACTTATGTTTCATCCATAAGACCTGAAGCAAATGCTCTCTGGTCCACCTTAAATTCCACATTTAAAATTTAAAAAATTATCCTCATTATTATAAGGGTGCAGAAAAACACTAACAGTGACGGGCTCATAAGAAACGAACTGAAAAGAAAAAAGAAAAAAAAACAACTAAACAGAAAGGAAGTCTGAAGAACTACGTCTTAATACAGGATGAATGGAATTCTGCAACTCTTGAAACCAATTGTGTTTAAACCAATCTCATAATCTCTCTCTCTCTCTCTTTTACACACATGCACACACATACAAGCAAACATGTACACACATACATTTGACTACACTTTTTCTAAGCATGCCTGGTATTGACTTCCTTATTTTTCTTTTTCATTCAAACCATGCTTTTTTGTACCTCCAATGATAGAAAAAAAAGAAAAAAACCAGCTATGGCTTTTTCCTATTTCTACCTTCCCCTTTTCCCATTCACATTACACATTTCATTAGTCTCTTTGTAAGGTACAGATACCCTATTAATCTATTAGGGAATAAGATATAAAATTCAAAGTAACATTCCAAGCCATAAAATAATCACAACAAAAAAATAAATGTTAAGCATCAAAAATTCCACATACTGAATCACTAAAATTAAGGGAAAAGGGCTGACATCTATTCTGGGAGGGGGGGACCAAACAATGTGAAAATTCACCTGCTTCAAGAATAACTGAAGATAAGTAATTATGTTTTAAAGAGCACGATGTAAATAGAATGGTGTTTGTTTTTCTGGGAAGCTATTTTTTCCCATGAGATGCAGGATTAAAGCCTGAAGGGCTTGTGCACAACTCCACATTCTTTCTCTAAAAACACCTGCCTCTGTTTGAGTTGCTTAAATCAGGCATGCATTTTGCTACAGAGGATAGTTCAAGCAGGACTGGAAGACTGAGCATTCAGTGACCTGAGATGGGTGCCCTCTTTCTGCAAGGTATAATATAGGTTCTTCAAACTGATAATTGTCACCAGAAGAAATTCATATTAAAACCTTAATCTTGCCCCAAATCCTCTCAGTAAAAGCCTATAATTTGTGCAACCTGATGTATCTGACAGTCAGGAACAGATATATTAGACTTGCCTGCTCCTGACACAGAGGACTCGCCTATTCCACAGTTTTTGTCTCTTACTCTAATGATTAGGACTAGTTCCATCACCTTCTTCCACTCTTGCCTCAGACATCCTACTGCTGTCGTTTATCTAAAAGCTGAATACTAACGAGGAAACGTGGTTCACGCTGAATTTGAGTTTCTTTGGGGATTTTTACCACAAACAAATGAATCTTTCTCCTTTCTCTCCTTCTCTTCTCCCATTTTTTTAATCTCACCACCTGAGTTACATTCAATTTTCCAACACAGCTTAGTGATTCAGTTACAAAAATGATACAGAAATATAAATAGACAGACAAAGCAATCCCAGGAAGTCCCAATGGCAGCAGACAACCAAGCTCAATACCAACTGAATTCCAATTGGAACAGTGGCCCCACTATGGAAATTTGAAACAAATCTATAGGGTAAAATACACTCCCAATTACCAATCAGTCACTAAACTATCATTTTTTTTTCCATAGAGCAATTTGCTGTCTGTCATGGACCTTTGCCAAAGGCCAGACTAAACAAGACTAAACACAAAACTGAAAACATCCCCAGTGGGCTTTATATTCAGGTTAGCCATAAGTAAAAGAGGGTTACTCTGTGTTGTTACAGAGGAACCAAGGAATAAGGCTTCAAGACAGGGAGGAGGAAAGAAGGGAGAATGGCAGATAAAGAAAGAAAAATTTCACATTTAACAAACACATGAGCACTGCCTGAAGAAAGTCAGACAGCTCTTTATTAAAAAGAAAGAAAAATTAAAGAAAAAACAGAAAAGATTCCCTGAGACAAGATTGAAAATAAAATTAAACCATAAAAATTAAATCAATATTTAAAAAGAATCAACCTGAGATACTTAATTCTTCTAAGAACACTTCATTCGCTATAAAATCTACAATTCGATTTCCATGAACATGTTCTAATATATATACATATTTTTTGTTTGCTTACAGCTGTAAAAATTTTAAATCACTTTCTCATTCACTATCACATTCAAGCCTTTCATAATCCTAGGAAGCAAGTAAGATTAATTTCTAATATAAGTGACAATCAAAACATAGAAAAATACATTTGTTAATTATCAGTCACAAAGCAGGAACAAAGGTAGCTCAAAAGATACATTATTATATTGAAGCTTTCTGAAAAATTTTCTATATTTAAGATTTAAAACAGTACTGAAGACTGTGCTCTTTCAGGCAGTAAGTATAACTGGAGATATTTGGACAGAACCAGAAATGGAGAGGGCTGACTCCTCTCCTTGAAGAGATTAATTCTCTTCACATGGAAATAACCAGAGTTCCTAAATGTCACTCAACGGTATATAAGCTTCACTGGCCCATAAAAATATCACTTTCCTGTGAATGAAAAACAGGATTAAGATCAAAGAATAAAGGCTTTATTTATAGAAGTTAGAGATAAATTATTTAAAAATATGTGAGTCAAATAAGCTGAATGCAAAAGAATTCATCTATTATTTGCTTAGAATATGCATGTTTTATTATATGCTCTGATGTTTGCCATTACATTTAAAAATATTCATTTCTTTACTTTTAGCTATTTTGAATTTACTGAGGATTAGATACTTTTGATGTAATCTAATTTTTTGCTGATTCTCTGGGCTAGTAACCATATTTCCAGTAAATAAGAGTAGGACTTTAATAAATAGTCAAGGGGCTTCTGGTAAATGAATGAAATAAGAAGATTCAATTATAAAACATTCATTGATAATGTTATCATAAATCATGAAGAAGAGTAGCAACAGCTGATGAAGGCAAAGCTTTTGAAGTCAGCCCTGCTTTGAGTTCTCTGTACACCTCATTCACTAACTGCATGGCATGACCAAGTCAGGTCTCCTTCCTGAGACCAATTTTCCTCATCTGTAAAACTGAAATAATAACTCCTACCTTGCAGGATGTTTTAAGGATCAGGGACAATGTGTTAAGCGAACAGTACTGGCACTGAGGTAGATTCTTGTGTGTGTGTGTGTGTGTGTGTGTGTTAGTCACTCAGTCATGCCCAACTCTTTGCAACCCCATGGACTGTAGCTCTCCAGGCTCTTCTGTCCATGGAACTCTCCAGGGAAGAATACTGTACTGGGTTGCCATTCCCTTCTCCAGGTTATCTTCCCAATCCAGGGATTGAATCCAGGTCTCCCGCAATGCAGGCAAAGATTTGGACATGACTGAGTGACTCAACTGAACTGATATATATTTTGGGGTTTTTTTAGTTTTTATTTATTTATTTATTTATCTCATATATGTATGAATTTGTGGCTCAGTGGCTCAGTTGCTAAAGTATCTGCCTGCAATGCAGGAGACCTGGGTTTGATTCCTGGTTCAGGAAGATCACCTAGAGAGGAAGTGACAACCCACTCAAGTATTCTTGCCTGAAGAATCCCATAGACAGAGAAGCCTAAGAGGTTACAGTCCATGGGGTCACAAGAGTCGGACATGACTTAGCAAGTAAACCACCACCACATATATATATATATATATAATGGAACACATACACACACCTAAAAACACACCTAAAAATCTTTAACATCTGACTCTACTACCCAGAAATCCGCACAAAAAAACAAACTTTTGTCAAAGTATTTTTCACTTCATTTTATTTTTTCTTCAAGCTGTGGTCTACTCATAAAAGAGCCTTTCAAATTAATGAAAAAGTAGTTGCTGCCATCAAAGACCCTCCAACAGTAGTCAAACATCCTGTAAATTGGCAGCATTCTGCTCAAGCTGTTTAGTTCCCACAGAAGCAAGTCTTTGAAGTTGACAAGGTGTTCATAGACAAAGCAGTAGTTTGCTAAAAATCCATTACTTTTGTTTTACTCGAGACCTATTTAAGCCTGATTTGGAAAGAACAAAGCCTGAGTTTCCTAAACCACTGCTGGGCCACTGCAAAACAGACTCCTTCCTACTGAGTGAGGGCCAAAGGCTCCCTGTGCAGCTGCTGAAGTCTGTCGATGCACGTTGTACATCTCTGCCTCTCACTGTCCTGCGTTATGAGATTGAGTATAAGACAAAGCTACTCTATTGAATGATCACCAGCTAATCACAATGAAAACACACTCCCCTCCCATGAGGAAGCCTTGGAAAGCAATACAGGGTTAAGTGTGTGAGCTCAGGAGGCAGGGAAACCTGACTCCAAGACTGAATATCAGCTTCTATATTGATAATAATATTAATAGCCACCTTTTATTGTGTGCTTCCAAGTACCAGATACTGTACTAAGTGCTTTGTATTAATTATCTTACTGACATACTAGAAAGGATGCTGGTTTATCCCAATGGGTAGATCTGCTTCATCACATAGCAGTTGGAGAAGACATTAGCTCTGCATTATTGTTCTTTCCTTCCACCTGGAGGCATCTTTTTCCTCTGGATCTCATTGCCTTAGTTAACCTGGGAAGGGATGGCTACCTGTTTGGAAAAGTGAGTTGGTAGAAGTGAGACTTCAAGGCTAAATACCTGCATTTTTTTTTCTCTCTTTCCAGAATGGACCCACCAATGGAGATCACAGCTTCTCTGCTCCATAATGCCCCACATCTTACAGACCACCACCCCATTTTTGAGAGGCCTGCCTAGGTTAGCAGGGCTTTGCCTCAGCTTTTCTTAGCAAGTCAGTTGCCCAAAGAAATAAGCCACGTTCTAATATCAGTCATAAATGTGGTATTTTGATTTTCCACTATCTGACATTTTGGATTCCTTTTCAACAGGTTCAGAATTTGGGGGGAAAGTGCTGATACTTTAAAAGACAAAGTTTTATAATTTTCCAGAGTGTTAATTTTATTTTCTGTAAAATGAGAACAATAGCACCTATCTCATAGACTAATTGTGACCATAAATAGGATAATACCTGTACAGTAAGTGAAAGGCATATAGTAAGCACATAATAAACATTAGCAATTACAGTGACTGATCTTGTTGTCATTATTATTTTTATCATTTGACTAAATGGTCTTCCAGATCTAGTCCTCTCCTAATATTCTACAGACATCTGTATTATTAAAATTACTTTATCTTTGAGCAAGTCACTTTTTGAGATTCAAAGGATATGATAATAATAGTATCTGGATGACAGGGTTTACCTGAGAATTATATTTGGAAAAAATACATGTTTGGTGTTTAGCACAGTATCTGACATATTAGTGCTCAATAAATGATCATTATTATTTTATTTTTATTATGAATCATCCCATTCTTCTCACTCTAATCTCAACAATGTCTACTGTGTACCAGTATTTAATTTAATCTAGTTCCAAGTGACACATGCGTTTTTTTATTATACTCCTGGAATTTTATCTTTATCTATTTCCCCTAAAGCTACTCTCCATTTGTCTAATTTTAATAAAGTATGCTGCTGCTGCTAAGTCACGTCAGTCATGTCCAACTCTGTGCAACCTCATGGACAGCACCCCACCAGGCTCCTCTGTCCACAGGATACTCCGGGCAGAAATACTGGAGTGGGTTGCCATTTCCTTATCCAATAGTACAGCATTGCCCTTTTTTCCAATAAAGAAATGTAGAAAGTTTGCTTCAAAAACGTAAAGGTAATAATTATATACACATTAGTTTTAGAAACTTTAGCAGTGCAGGTCACATACCAACCAGACGCATTTTACTAGATTATGGTCACCAACGCCCAAAAAATAATGAACAAAGAAAGAAAAATACATGTGAACCTCAGGTAGGAAAAAAGCAATGTAACCAGAAAGCTGTTTTCTCTCATTTCAGCAGAATAACTTCTCTGAGGTAATGACATTTTAAGCATTTCCTAAAATGAATTTTAACCCAGTGCTAAAGGCAGCCCAGCATTGTATTTCCTAGTGATAAGTAAAAAGGATGATGGAGTTTCGTTATGGTCATTATGAGTTATGGAACATACACAAACACATGGAGAAGGAAGCATGTTCTCCCTGAATTGAATTGAACTAAAAGATGTGTATTTTTAGCAGTTCTGTAGAAAGTACTCTAAATCTTCAAAACACAGATAGGGAAATAAATATCCTATTAAATCTGACTCTGAAAAAGTTTTGAATTTAACCTGAAGGTTTTATGAAGATTTCAACACTATAGAATCTCATGCTGGTATTTAATAATACATGTTCAAATAGAGATGACAATCATCCAAGTTGACTTCTTCATTTAAAAGTACAAAAATTTTAAGTAAATAGGAAAAGCTTGATCACCATGTAAACACATTCCCATGGCAACAATCACAGTTTTTTTCATTATGAATATTTTATGAGGGTTTGCTTCAAAGACTTGCTTTAAATATATACCTATTAACATATTTGATAAACTAAAACTCTGTGACAATATATATTTCAGGAATTCTCTCACCAGTGCCTGGTAAATTGTGCCAGACTCTAATCACATGGGTTCATTCTAATGATAAAGTCTTTCGCTATAAAGTGAAAAAGAACATGATACACAACTTAATACAACCATGGGCAGATATTTTGAAATAGACTGCTAAATCACCTTCATTTATTTACTCTTTCCCAGTCCTTGCTGTACTATCAAAGAAAAGAGTAAACATATCTCTAACAGTATATATAGAAATAACTTTGTGAAAGAGACCCTCTCTAAACCAGAGGAAGTAAGACCCTAGTTTAGTTACCCTCTCTAAACTCTAGAAGTAAGACACGAATATTTTCTTTTTCCTCAAATTAATTCTGTCCATGAAAAGATATAATAAGAACAGTTTCCTCATGTTATTTTAAGCATGAAACAATATTATCTAAATGTCTGGGTTGAATTCTTTAATGTTATAAAATAATTCTAAACCAAGAGAATGGCAGAAAGAAAGAGAAACTAAAGAGCCTCTTGACAAGGGTGAAAGGGAAAAGTGAAAAAACTGGCTCAAAACTCAACATTAAACATTCGAAAAACCAAGTTCATGGCATCCAATACCATCATTTCATGGCAAGAAGGGGAAAAAGCAGAAGCAGTGCTAGATTTTATTTTCTTGGGCTCCAAAATCACTGTGTGTGGTAACTGCAGTCATAAAATTAAAAGACACTTGCTCCTTGGAAGGAAAGCTATGAAAAATCTAGACAGCATATTAAAAAGCAGACATCACTTTGCCAACAAGGTCCGTATAGTCAATACTACGGTTTTTACAGTAGTCATGTACAGATGTGAGACTTGGACCATAAAGAAGGCTGAGCACCTAAAAAAGTTGATGCTTTTTAATTATGGTGCATAAGAAGATGCAAGAAGACTGTCTTGGCAGGCAAAGAGATTAAATCAGTCAATCCTAAAGGAAATCAATGCTGAATATTTATTGGAAGGACTGATGCTTAAGCTGATGCTCCAATACTTTGGCCACCTGACATAAATAGCCGAACATTGGGAAAGACCCTAATGCTGGGAAAAATGGAAGGCAAAAGGAGAAGGAGGTGGCAGATGATGAGATCGTTAGATAGCATCAATGACTCAATGGACGTGAATTTGAGCAAACCCTGGGAGATAGTGGAGGACAGAGGAGCCTGGTATGCTGCAGTCCATTGTGTCGCAAAAAGTCAGACATGATTAGTGACTGAACAACAACAAAATATTACTGAGATTTTACATGTTGAATAATAGTAGATTAACAGACATTAGATCTCTTATAAAGCAACAATAAATAAAACCATTAGATATCAGAGTAAAAGGAACCAAGATAATACAGCATATTATATATCTTCAGAACATAATATATAAAAAGTTAAATATACCACAAGTTAAACAACAAAAGTCAGTAAGTATATTGACAGATTTTGTTCCATAAATTAAGGAAGAAACGTTTAGATTTTTACCTCACAACAGTAACAAAAAAAAAAAATTGCACTTGACTTAAAATTTTAAACATATAAAATAGGGCCAGAAGAAAATTAATGTAATATTTTCTAACCAAACTTCCTCCTGGCTATGCTGGAATTATCAGTCTCAGACACACTTTCCTCCCATAAATAGCTTATAACTTGGCAAAGTATATGAGGTAACTGTTTTTAGGCGTTGGACATAATAAATACAAACCTATGATTCTGGAATGAAGGTAACATATGGTCTGAGCCTCAGATTGGCCTCAGCTTTCTGCCTGGGAGCAAATGATGGAGGTGGGGCCAAGGCAGACAATTTGAGATAAAGAAGCAGAGATGAGAGTGTGGATTCTGAAGAAGCTATAATTTGCAGGCACATTGCCAGAAATATAGGAGCTAAGATAAGCTAGAATTTCTCCAGAATTCTGTGTAGGTTCTTTAGAGATCCTTAACTAAAGCTGGATCATGGCCCAGGGAGGGATTCTGAAAAGTCTAGAGATTGTGTGGGGCTGAGAGCTTAGTGGATATACCAGGGTTATACAATTCTGGTAGTTATGGGAGGTCTAACCCAGCCAGATTAGAGGGATCTTACTAAGACACCACTAATTCCTTGAGACCCCAGAAAGATGATTGCTTAGTAATAAGAATCAATTTTAGAGAAAAAAAAATGCCATAGGATTGAGGACAAAACCAAATAGCCAACTCTAACAAAAACTAAACCCTCACAGTATAGAAGGTATTCAACAATGATTTCACTCCAAGCCAGGGAAAAAAAAGGGGGGGGGGGACTCTTTAAGGGAAGGTGACATAATGCCACTTGTCTACATTTCCGTTCAGTTGCTCAATTGTGTCTGAATCTTTGTGACCCTATGGACTGCAGCTCGCCAGGCTTCCCTGTCTATCACCAACTCCCAGAGTTTACTCAAACTCATGTCGAGTCAGTGATGCCATCCAAGCATGTCATCCTCTGTCGTCCCCTTCTCCTCCTGCCCCCAATCCCTCCCAGCATCAAGGTTTTTTCTAATGTGTCAGTTATTCACATCAGGTGGCCATAGTATTGGAGTTTCAGCTTCAGCATCCGTCCTTGCAATGAATATTCAGGACTGATTTGTATCCTAATTTATATGCCCAATTCTGAAAGGTATATGGTGATAGTCATGGTTTTCATTTGCAATTTTCTAATGGCTAATGTTGAAATCTTTTCATGTGCTTATTTGTCATCTATATTCATCTTTCATCAAATGTCTCATCATGTCTTTCACATATTTTCTAATTAGACAGTTTGGTGTTTTATGCTGACTATTGAGAGTTCTTGATATATTCTAGATACTTTGTCAGATATGTGATTTGCAAACACTTTCTCCTTGTATGCAGTTTGTCTTTTATACTCTTACTAGAATACTTTGCAGGACAAAATATTTTTCATTGTGATAAAGTCCAGTTTATCATGTATTTCCTTTTATAAACCATACTTACAGTGTCAAGTCTAAGAAAACTTTGCTTCTCCCTAAATTCTGAAGATTTTCTACTCTATAAAGTTTCACATCTTGAGATTTTACATTTAAGTGCACACCCATTGAAGTTAGTATTTGTACAGACATACATCATTTTATTGTGATACATTACAGTGTGCTTTACAGATCCTACATTTTACAAACAGAAGGTTTGTGGCAACTCTGCCATTTTTTCAAGAGAATCTTCTGCCAAGTCATGAATCATGTGTGAGGGTAGGAAAAAAGAATATTTTCAATCACGTAGATCTCTGTGTTGGAAAGATCCCCTGGAGAAGGAAATGGCAACCCACTCTCTAGTATTCTTGCCTGGAGAATCCCACAGACAGAGGAGCCTGGTGGGCTACAGTCCATGAAGTCACAAAGAGTTGGACACGACTGAGTGACTAAACAAAAACAATAACAACAACAACAACAACAAAAAAAAAACACCGTATTCAAAAACTTTACCTCCAATGGATCCTTTTTTGGGGAAAAATTACTTCTAGAAAATATGTTCCACCAAAAAGATGAACAAGGAATAAGATAGTGGATCCAGAAAATGGAAGATCCAAAGGAGGAGGGGTGTGAAAAGAATCCTCAGGATCACAGTAAAGATGATACTAACATAATAGCTGAGACAGTTGTATGTGTGGTACAGTTGGGGGTGAATTAAGGACATATATTGAAAAAGCAAATAAAGAAGCCAACTGAACATGAAAAACAAAAAGGTGTATAAGAATAACAATGTAATCAGAGAATGAATAATAAATGATAACCATAATAATGCAAATACCAAACATTGATCTAGAAATATTTTTTATTTATGTGAAGTCACTCAATTATGTCTGACTCTTTGTGACCCCATGGACTGTAGCCTACCAGGCTCCTCAGTCCGTGGAATTTTCCAGGCAAGAGTACTGGAGTGGGTTGCCATTTCCTTCTCCAATTTTTTTGTTTGTTTGTTTGGGATGATGGAAATTATATATGTGTTTGTTGGAATGGTTGTAAAAGAAAGCTAGGCTTTATCACTACAGATAGTGACAAAAAAATAAAAATCAATAAGTAGCATTATAATCATATTATTTAGAGTCTGAGAAGTAAAAACTGAAAGAAATAACTATAATAATTGAAATTTGTTCTCTCTAGGAAAAATGAAGGGACTGCTGCTGCTGCTAAGTCGCTTCAGTTGTGTCCGACTCTGTGCGACCCCATAGACAGCAGCCCACTAGGCTCCCTCGTCCCTGGGATTGATTCTCCAGGCAAGAACAATGAAGGGACAGGGAGGCACAAATGATTGTGATTAACCCTATAATCTGAAGAAAATATAAACTTTTATTTTCAAAGATTAAAAAATAAATTTTAAATTATATTAAAAACACATAAATAAAAAATAAAGCCAACAAATGAACAAAATAAAACAAAAACAAACTCATACACACAGGGAACCAATCAGTAGTTACCAGAGGGGAAAAGGGTTGGGGATTAGGTGAAATGGGTCAGTCAGATCAACTGTATGGTGAGGGATGGTGGTGGTGATAAATTTGTAGTGTACACAGGCGTTAAACTACAATGCTGCACACCTGAAAATTATATACTAAAAGTTTTTAATAAAAATGATGGGGATATTAACAACCACAACTGAACATAAAAATGTTACTTCTATTCCTTCAGTTCCTATTAGAGAAGCAAGTATGAGGCCTGAGGACTGACTCTTCCCCATCGCATTCTCAGATTAGATATCATTGACCAATTACCAATCCCTTTCCAGAAGAGCTTGGACATTTCATCAGAAACCTTCCTAACAGCGCATGCCAATAATCACCATTAATCAGAGTCAACATGCCTTAGTCTATTAAATTTCCAATACTCAAATGAAACTTTTGCATACTTAACCTTTACAAAATCTTGCAATATAAATGGTGTTCATTTGCAAATGATGAAACTGATGTTTAGTGTAGCAAGTATAGAAGCAAGACATAATCTCAGTTCTCAGACTGAATAGTTTACAGATACATACCCCTCTCCTCAACATCCACTTTGCACAGTCTCATACCTGTTCTTGAAATAAAGCAGATAGCAGACTACACAACAAAGCCTTCTAAACACCTAGGAAGCTCCGAGACACTTCATAAAGATTTCTAGAAGGCAATTTGACATAGGTCTGTAGTTCAGGAACACTACAGGAGCTCCAAAAGTGGACTTGGGTGTCATGAGCATGCTGGTGGGGGCTGAAGTTAGGCATAGATGAGATCACCAGGGATAGCTATAGAGTAAGAAGAGAGGGCAGGAGAGCAGAAGAGAGCAGAGTGAGAAGTAGGATGTGCACATGACATTTAAGTTGCTGCTGCTAAGTCGCTTCAGTCGTGTCCAACTCTGTGCGACCACATAGATGGCAGCCCACCAGGCTCCGCCATCCCTGGGATTCTCCAGGCAAGAACACTGGAGTGGGTTGTCATTTCCTTCTCCAATGCATGAAAGTGAAAAGTGAAAGTGAAGTCGCTCAGTCGTGTCAGACTCGTAGCGACCCCATGGACTGCAGCCCACCAGGCTCCTCCATCCATGGGATTTTCCAGGCAAGAGTACTGGAGTGGGGTACTATTGCCTTCTCCGGACATTTAAGTAGAGGGAACTCAAAATCTTACCTGGGAGCTGCTGGGAAAAGATGTTCTCTTTCATTGAGCTATTACCAGGTGGAGTCTGGCATGACCCCAATCCCCTGTAAAGCACACCCAAAATGTGAAGAGATCAGTGCTGCAGTCAGGCCTACCCCTGGATTTTGCAAGTATATGAGATAACTTGTTTTGTTTGTTTGTTCTAAGTCAAAGGATATTGGGGTTTCAGGTTTCTAATACAACCCAAAGATGCTGACCTTTTCTTACGAAGATGTTGAAAGTATCAGAAGACAAAACTTATGAAATAGAAGCTATACAAATTTTTGTCATAGATTTTCCATCACCATTAAATAACTCTTCTTCACTGACCATTCAGTTGTGATTTCTAGACTTTCCACCCACTGGAACACTATCTTAAACCATCTATGCAAGTGCTGCTTGGGGATGATTTGCCTTCCTTGTACAGATCATGTCCCATCTAGTTGGAAGATGCTTAAGATTACCCTGTTATCAGCCCTTGAACAGTCTGAAGAAAGAGCCCACCGTTTAAGCATTTTATTCACATTATTATTGAGTCTGTTACTACAGTATCCAGTACATCATTGAAGCACCATATATGTTTGTAGAGTGAATATAACATTAGAAGTTGTTCCTTATGTGCTTCACACATTATCCGTTTAAGATGAGATTTCTAGGCTGCAAAGAAAAGACCTCTACTTTTGCAGACAGACTTCCTATGCTTCACGTGGATGTGACTGATGCCATTTCATACATTATACTTAGGTTGTTTGACATAACTGCATAAATAAGTCATTATAGAAGCTATAACTGAGGATTTGAAATACCCCAAGGATCTCAGTGGCTAAGATAAAACAGTGATGTATCTTGCCAGACCTAGCGATTTCCTTTTGCTCTTTTATATTGCTGCCAGTATGTGTGCTAAAGTCTTTTACAATATACAGCTTGCCAGGTGTAGCTGAATTAATTTTGTTCAAATCTCACAACTCACAGTTGTGCTTTTCTCTCATTGATATTCACTCTAACGAAGTCCTACACTCTGTGTCAATTTTCGGTCCCCCAGGTAGAGGTTTTCACTGTTATGAGGTGAACCTAACTCCATGGTTGGCCATTAAACACCTGTGCTTAAATCATGGGCTTCTTGCCTCTTCCCTTTGAAATAATTTCTGGATTAGCATACATTCTGAAAATTCTGGATTTTATGTAATATCTAACCTCATAATCTCAACCTTTACTAACCAAACAGGCAGACCTTGGCATTAAGATTGAAAAAAGCTGATAAGTAACAATGTCAACAGGTTTTATTCTTTCTGGTGACACAAAACTAAATTCACCCGTGCTCTCCAAGACACATTGTTTGATCGGGAAGAAAGCAAAATCACTCTAATCTTTCACCACAGTGCCCTTCAGAAACATCAGCGTGTGTGTGTACATATGCTGTTATCTTTTGAAACTAATAAAAATCAGTCACTGAGGAAATGTAGTAACACCCATTAAAGGCAGAGCTGCTGGCAGTCTGTGGGGATCACCACAAGCAGAGGTGTAGAGTGAGGAAAAACTTGCCAAGCAGAACCCATGGGCTATATAATCTTCTTCATGAAAGCTGGAACAGCCAATTTTGTGTAGTGTGACATTTCACAGGACACATTCAGGTTAGTACTCTCATGAGGGGAAAAGCCCATAAACCAAAAGTTTCAAGCAGAGCATGATTTTGGAAAGGACAGAGAATAGTAAACTACATTCTATTGGATGCAGTAATGTTCCTACCAACATGAAATTATAGGCCATTTTACTGAATTAACAATAATTCAAGTGAGATAAATCTTATTTGACTAAGACAATGGAAATAATTTTTTTCTTTCCCAATAAAATATGAATTATTCAAAACTCCGTGAAGTTATTCATGTCTCACCTAAATGTCAAATGCTAAGAAAATCAGAGGCAATATTTTTAAAATAAACTTTACTTTTCTTGAAATTTCACTTGGTGCAAATCAAATTTGGGTCTATATCTTGCTTATGTTTCCTATACCGATGACCACACGATATGCTTCAGGTAAAACATGGCACCTTTCAATAGATGTAATGATAATTGACCAACTAAAAGATGAAGTTCGGATGTAACCTTTGCCATGAAGTCCTCCCACATTCCACTCTCCTCACTTTAAAGATTCTATTCTATGTTTCTCCCCTTGATCATTTTCTAGAACTGTGTCTTGGACAAAGACTCTACCTTCAACCTCTTTGCATTACCACAATATTTTACACACCACAGGTGCAGACTCAGTACATGTAGCCAGAATGAAACTATTGGAAAAATAACCATAACTCTCATCTGTTTTTTTTTTTTTTTTGAATGTCAACTTTCACTTTTCCATGAGTTGATACCCCAATGCTTCTGAAAGATATCTCTGGAAAAGGAAAACAACATCAAGAGAGAAACAGTCTAAAGAGAACACTAGAGCAAGAATACACAAGAATCATCATAATCTGCTACTCACCAACTTTATTTTACAGATAAACTGAAGACCTGATAAATTAAGTAGCTTGTTTCAAGCAGCTCAATGGCAGAATTGGAACCCAGTGCTCTTGGGCACTTTTGACCCTACTCTGCTAATGCTGAAACATGTAAATCTTATTAGGACTTGGAGTGTGTATTTTCTTTCATTTATTTTGTATCATTTGCATGCCATCAACACTTCATTCCTTGTATGGGCTCAATGTGTCTTTTCCCCAAACTCCCTACATAGAACAATACAGAAACCAAAAATAATAATAATAATGAACCAATAAGTGAAATGGAAACAGGTGCTATTCTACAAGTAAGCTTTTATTGGCATTCCCTTAAAATGTTCTTTTATTTTTAAGCTTTCCATAAAATGTGCATGCCCTGAAACAGGGCACTCAAAGCCGGTACACTGGGACAACCCTGAGGGATAGGGTTTCAGGATGGGGGACACATATACACCCATGGCTGATTCATGTCAATGTATGGCCAAAACCACTATAATATTGTAAAGTAATTAGCCTCCAATTAAAATAAATAAATAAACTGTTTTTAAAAATGTGCATGTCCTGTCTCTCCAGTTATTTGAAGACAGTGGTGATGTCATAGACCTGTTTCTATCACAGTATCAGCTGGCACTGAAGTATGGCTCCAGGACTGCAGTAGGCACTGAGAGTCATAGATAAATTCCACAGAAGACAAATTAAGCACATATTGACTACATCAGTTGGGGGGGGGGGCAGGTTAAAATGAACTTTAACTAATTCGATTTACCATTATTTGATCAAAACAATCTAAGTTAAAAAGGGACTTAATTTCAGTACTTACGAACATGTTTTGCCTTTGAATTTGTTTACTTTTCTTTAAAAAATAAGAATTACATATATCAAAGAGTAGGAGATGAGACAGTGTAATCTTTCTCAGTGCTGTGGGTCTCTAAAACATTTACTCTAGTTATGTTGAGGGAGAAAGGAGCAATGGTCAAGATGACCAAACAGGATATCACATGAATGAGCTCTAAACCACAACTGGCACAAATCAATTTCTCAACAAATGTTCACCATTATGATGAGAGACTAATGGAGAACAAGACGTGCATGCATGCTCAGTTGCTTAGTCATGTCCGACTCTTGCAACCCATGCACTGTAGCCCAGCAGGCTCTTCTGTCCATGGAATTTTCCAGGCAAGAAGACTGTAGTGGGTTGCCATTTCCTACTCCAGGGTATCTTTGCAACCCAGGGATGAACCCACATCTCTTGTGTCCCCTGCATTGGCAGGCAAATTCTTTACCACTGCAGGGAACAAGACAGGCACAGCTTTATGCCTCACAGAGTTTAAATGCTTCTGCCTATTTTCCTTATTCTACCTTGGAAATTAAAGGTTAAACCAAATGTAGTAGTATTATTTATTTTATATTTAAAAACTAAAATGAGTTAAGAGGAAATAAAAATAGAGCAGGTGGATTATAATTTGTTTTTAAAAGAAAAGAAAAATTAGTTAATTTCCAATTTCTAAAATTTAGATCCAAACCTTTAACAACCTTTGAATTTCATCTGTGGGAAAAATCAGTCTTGTAACCAATGCAAAAACAAATATTCCTAGTTTTATAGACTCTTTAGAAAAAAGTTTAAAACAAATCCTTGCAATTATATCTACTTAAAATTTTACCCACACAGACAGACACCTACAGAGGAATATATCAGATCAGATCAGATCAGTCGCTCAGTCATGTCTGACTCTTTGCGACCCCATGAATCGCAGCACGCCAGGCCTCCCTGTCCATCACCAACTCCCGGAGTTCACTCAGACTCACATCCATCGAGTCAGTGATGCCATCCAGCCATCTCATCCTCTGTCGTCCCCTTCTCCTCCTGTCCCCAATCCCTCCCAGCATCAGAGTCTTTTCCAATGAGTCAACTCTTCGCATGAGGTGGCCAAAGTACTGGAGTTTCAGCTTTAGCATCATTCCTTCCAAAGAAATCCCAGGGCTGATCTCCTTCAGAATGGACTGGTTGGATCTCCTTGCAGTCCAAGGGACTCTCAAGAGTCTTCTCCAACACCACAGTTTAAAAGCATCAATTCTTCGGCTCTCAGCCTTCTTCCTGTCCAACTCT
>NW_011494945.1:11109706-11182426 GCF_000754665.1 Bison bison bison | reverse complement strand
ATACAAATTTCTCAAGAGGCAGATCAGGTGGTCTGGTATTCCCACCTCTTTCAGAATTTTCCACAGTTTATTGTGATCCACACAGTCAAAGGCTTTGGCGTAGTCAATAAAGCAGAAATAGATGTTTTTCTGGAACTCTCTTGCTTTTTCCATGATCCAGCGGAGACAGGGATCAAGACCATCCCCATGGAAAAGAAATGCAAAAAAGCAAAATGGCTGTCTGGGGAGGCCTTACAAATAGCTGTGAAAAGAAGAGAAGTGAAAAGCAAAGGAGAAAAGGAAAGATATAAACATCTGAATGCAGAGTTCCAAAGAATAGCAAGAAGAGATAAGAAAGCGTTCTTCAACGATCAATGCAAAGAAATAGAGGAAAACAACAGGATGGGAAAGACTAGAGATCTCTTCAAGAAAATCAGAGATACCAAAGGAATATTTCATGCAAAGATGAGCTCGATAAAGGACAGAAATGGTATGGATCTAACAGAAGCAGAAGATATTAAGAAGAGATGGCAAGAATACACAGAAGAACTGTACAAAAAAGATCTTCACAACCCATATAATCACGATGGTGTGATCACTGACCTAGAGCCAGACATCCTGGAATGTGAAGTCAAGTGGGCCTTAGAAAGCATCACTACGAACAAAGCTAGAGGAATATATAGATGACTTTAACTAAAACTGTTTCTATGAGATGTTGAAATTATTAGTTATTTCAGCATATTCATTGGCAAAATATATTCTGGAAAATATTTAATTACAATATAACATTTAGTTATAGAAATTATTTAAACTATAAAAGTGTATAAATTCCTTATAAACATTTGCTATCATAATTTGTTCTTTTCAAAATTGTATTCAGTTGTCTTTTTAACTTGCTATGGACTAACTAAGGCAGCAAGAAATGTAGAAAAAATTGTATAGGTTTAGTGTATAGGTTTAGTCCATGTGTTTTTTTTTTCTTTTCTTTAATTTCCTTTATAAGGCAGCTTTGCAATAAAGAAAAGTGAGCAAATAAAAATGTCTCACATGTTTTAACTTCAATTTGAAAATTTACTTTTTAAAAATTCAGAAATTTTAGCCAACTTTTTCTAAATCAAATCACTCATTTTTCAAAGTAAACCAATTCTCTAGACAATCTAAAACCTAGTTGCCACTTTCCCTGTGAGCAAATGCTTCTACAGAAATGCTGTGAACATTTGTTAGAGCTATTTTTTTAAGCTATGAACTTGCTTAAGTGAAAGAGCATTTCAATTTTGGGGTGAGTGTTCTCTAGGATTTAGTGGGTGCAAACCATAGCCAGGATATCACTGTTTAGTATTCTAAATTGCTAACTTCCTCTTCCAGGACAAAAGACACATTTTTCTCACACATTAATGAATTTTTAGAGTACCAATATGGCACCCCAGGTGGTGTGGTTATCTGTAAATAATCAATCCCCAGAGGATGTCTCCCCATCTCAGAGGTGATGATCGCCAGACCATCATGCCTTCCTACTTATGTGCATGCTGATGGCAACAACCAGAAACATTTGTAAGACCTGAGCTGTATATAAAATTGATATCTTTTGCCCATTTGTTAATTTTAAGAGCCACTGATACTACTGGCAAGGTTGTTATTTTTACACAGTCATATTTTTACACAGTCATCATAATTACCAAGTTTTAGTATATGTTTTTGTGTTGTGACATCAATCAAAGTTCAGTTTCTGACATGTGTAGCAGAAGCAATATGTTCCACATAGGTTATTTCTGGAATTGCATGACTTACTGTAATAGAGTTCTGTCATGTAGCTCTATTGCACCAACTTTACCTGCCCTGCTGTGGCTGTCTGGGCTGTGTTACTTTTATGCCCTATCCAGCATGCACAAAATAAGGTGATGGCATGGAGAAGAGAATTTTTTCTTAGGAATTTATTTTATTGACCAATATGAAGAAATCTAAATTTCTTTTCTGGAGATAGTTTAAATACTAATGCTATGGTCTTCTAAACGTCTTGGTTTATTTCAAACATATACTTTCTATAACTAGCCTTATAAAACCAAAACACTTTGTATATTTCCTTTCGTAATTTACTTAATAACTAAAATAGATGGACAATATCAAAATGTTTACTTTTTAAGAGAGAAGATTATCAACATACTATTACTCACTGCTCTACAAAACATGCTTTGGGCAGGAGATACTAATGCAAGGAGAAAATTTTTTCTCAAAAAATAGAGGACAGAACATTGAAATAGTTTCTTTCCTACACTTAATTCCACATTGAATTTGCACAAGTATTTCAAGGACAGAATTGGGATTGAAAACAGAAACCAAAAAAATGATGTCAGAATTTGACAGAAAAATTAGAGTACCCCTGAAAGTGAGAGTGAAAGTAACTCAGTCGTGTTCGCTCTTTGCAACCCCATGGACTATACAGTCCATGGAATTCTCTAGGCCAGAACATGGGAGTGGATAGCCATTCGCTACTCCAGGGGATCTTCCCAACCCAGGGATCGAATCCAGGTCTTCTACGTTGCAGGCGAATTCTTTACGACCTGAGCCACCAAGGAAGCACAAGTGATGCTAAAAGAAAGTAATGAACAAGGAGAGCCTTCTTTCATTGTTAGAGGAAAAATTGCAACTATAGAAAAATTTAATTTCTGTCCCAGAATTTAACTAACTGCCTAAGATTTGACATGCTACATCAGTGTATCATGAAAATCAGTCATAATTCCTATCAAATGTACAATGTTCCGTTCTAAAAAATTTTGAATTAGATATATTTCAAAAAATAGCAAAGAAACTGACCTAGCACATGTTTATATCAAGGGACATATTGTTTGAAATAAATATTTTTATTCTTAATACTTGGTGTGGGAAAATGAATGTGTAAATTCATTCATTTTTTAATCAGCTTTAACACAATTAAAATCCCCAAATTAGCAGAAAACAGCAAGAACAACTGGAATAACTAATATATGCAACCTTTTATAAGATGGTTGAAATTATAATAATTCAGGGCAAAGGCTAGTAGAGTTTTACCAAGAGAATGCACTGGTCATAGCAAACACCCTCTTCCAACAACACAAGAGAAGACTCTACACAAGGACATTACCAGATGGTCAATACCAAAATCAGATTGATTATATTCTTTGCAGCCAAAGATGGAGAAGCTCTATACAGTCAGCAAAAACAAGACCAGGAGCTGACTGTGGCTCAGATCATGAACTTCTTATTGCAAAATTCAGACTTAAATTGAAGAAAGTAGAGAAAACCACTAAACCATTCAGGTATGACCTAAATCAAATCCCTTATGATTATACAGTGGAAGTGACAGATAGATTCAAGGGATTAGATCTGACAGACAGAGTGCCTGAAGAGCTATGGATGAAGTTTGTGACATTGTACAGGAGGAAGGAATCAAGACCATTCCTAAGAAAGGAAATACAAAAAGGCAAAATAGTGGTCTGAGGAGGCCTTAGAAATAGCTGTGAAAAGAAGAGAGTTCTGTTTAGTTTAGTCACTCAGTCGTGTCCAACTCTTTGTGACACCATGAATTGCAGCACGCCAGGCCTCCCTGTCCATCACCAACTCCCAGAGCCCACCCAAACCCATGTCCATTAAGTCGGTGATGCCACCCAATCATCTCATCCTCTGTTTTCCCCTTCTCCTCCTGCCCTCGATCTTTCCCAGCATCAGGGTCTTTTCAAATAAATCAGCTCTTTACATCAGGTGGCCAAAGTATTGGAGTTTCAGCTTCAACATCAGTCCTTCCAATGAACACCCAGGACTGATCTCCTTTAGGATGGACTGGTTGGATCTCCTTGCAGTCCAAGGGACTCTCAAGAGTCTTCTCCAACACCACAGTTCAAATGCATCAATTCTTCAGCGCTCAGCTTTCTTTATAGTCCAACTCTAACATCCCTATATGACTACTGGAAAAACTATAGCCTTGACTAGATGGACCTTTGTTGACAAAGTAATGTCTCTGCTTTTTTAATATGCTGCCTATGTTGGTCATAACTTTCCTTCCAAGGACCAAATGTCTTTTAATTTCATGGCTGAAATCACCATCTGCAGTGATTTTGGAGCCCAGAAAAATAAAGTCAGCAACTGTTTCCACTGTTTCCCCATCTATTTTCCATGAAGTGATGGGACAGGAGGCCACGATCTTAGTTTTCTGAATGTTGAGTTTTAAGCCAACTTCTTCACTCTCCTCTTTCACTTTAATCAAGAGTCTCTTTAGTTCTTCTTCACTTTCTGCCATAAGGGTGGTGTCATCTGCATATCTGAGGTTATTGATATTTCTCCCAGCAATCTTGACTCGAGCTTGTGCTTCATACATACCAGTGTCTTGCATGCTGTACACTGCATATAAGTTAAATAAGCAGGGTGACAATATACAGGCTTGATGTACTGTTTTTCCTATTTGGAACCAGTCTGTTGTTCCATGTCAGTTCTAGCTGTTGCTTCCTGACCTGCATACAGGTTTCTCAAGAGGCAGGTCAGGTGGTGTGGTATTCCCATCTCTTTCAGAATTTTCCACAGTTTGTTGTGATCCACACAGTCAAAGGGTTTGACATAGTCAATAAAGCAGAAATAGATGTTTTTCTGGAACTCTCTTGCTTTTTTGATGATCCATCAATTGTTGGCAATTTGATCTCTGGTTCCTCTGCCTTTTCTAAAACCAGCTTCAACATCTGGAAGTTCATGGGTCACGTATTGTTGAAGGCTGGCTTGGAGAATTTTGAGCATTACTTTACTAGCATGTGAGATGAGTGCAATTGTGTAGTAGTTTGAGTATTTCTTGGCACTTATTTCTTTGGTTTTGGAATGAAAACTGACCTTTTCCAGTCCTGTGGCCACTGCTGAGTTTTCCAAATTTGCTGGCATATTGAGTGCAGCACTTTCACAGCATCATCTTTCAGGATTTGAAATAGCTCAACTGGAATTGCATCACCTCCACTAGCTTTGTTCATAGTGATACTTCCTAAGGTCCACTTGACTTCACATTCCAGGATCTCTAGCTCTAGGTGAGTGATGATACCGTTGTGATTATCTGGGTCCTAAAGATTTTTTTTCTGTATAGTTCTTCTGTGTATTCTTGCCACCTCTTCTTAATATCTTCTGTTTCTGTTAGGTCCATGACATTTCTGTCCTTTATTGAGCCCATCTTTGCGTCAAACATTCCCTTGGTATCTCTAATTTTCTTGAAGAGATCTCTAGTCTTTCCCATTCTATTGTTTTCCTCTATTTCTTTGCACTGATCTTGGAGGAGGGCTTTCTTATCTCTCCATGCTATTCTTTGGAACTCTGAATTCAAATGGGTATATCTTTCCTTTTCTCCTTTGCTTTTCACTTCTCTTCTTTTCACAGCTATTTGTAAGGCCTCCTCAGACAGCCACTTTGCTTTTTTGCATTTCTTTTCCATGGGGATTGTCTTGATCCCTGTCTCCTGTACAATGTCACGAACCTCATTCCATAGTTCATCAGGCACTCTATCTATCAGATCTAGTCCCTTCAACCTATTTCTCATTTCCACTGTATTGTCATAAGGGATTTGATTTATGTCATACCTGAATGGGTTAGTGGTTTTCCCCATTTTCTTCAATTTTAGTCTGAATTTGGAAACAAGGAGTTCATGATCTGAGCCACAGTCAGCTCCCAGTCTTGTTTTTGCTGACTGTATAGAGCTTCTCCATCTTTGGCTGCAAAGAATATAATCTGTCTGATTTCAGTGTTGACCATCTGGTGATGTCCATGTGTAGAGTCTTCTCTTGTGTTGTTGGAAGAGGGTGTTTGCTATGACCAGTGCATTTTCTTGGCAGAACTCCATTAGCCTTTACCCTGCTTCATTCCGTATTCCAAGGCCAAATTTGCCTGTTACTCCAGGGGTTTCTTGACTTCCTACCTTTGCATTCCAATCCCCTATAATGAAAAGGACATCTTTTTCGGGTGTTATTTCTAGAAGGTTTTGTAGGTCTTCATAGAACTGTTCAACTTCAGCTTGTTCAGCATTATTGGTCAGGGCATACACTTGGATTACCATGATATTGAATGGTTTGTTGCCTTGGAAATGAACAGAGATCACTCTGTCATTTTTGAGCTTGTATCCAAGTACTGCATTTCAGACTCTTTTGTTGACTACGATAGCTACTCCATTTCTTCTACGGGATTCCTGACAACAGTAGTAGAAATAATGGTCATCTGAGTTAAATTCACCCATTCCAGTCCATCTTAGTTCGCTGATTCCTAAAATGTCGATGTTCACTCTTTTCATCTCCTGTTTGACAACTTCCAATTTGCCTTGATTCATGGACCTAACATTCCACGTCCTATGCAATATTGCTCTTTACAGCATTGAATCTTCCTTCTAGCACCAGTCTTGTCCACAACTGGGTGTTGTTTTTGCTTTGGGTCCATCCCTTCATTCTTTCTGGAGTTATTTCTCCACTGATTTCCAGTAGCATATTGAGCACCTACCGACCTGGGGAGTTCATCTTTCAGTGTCCTAGCATGGAGGCTGCGACAGTGCAAGCACGGCTGAGAGGAGCTACCCCATGTCCAAGGTAAGGAGCAGTGGCTGCACTTTGCTGGAGCAGCCATGAAGAGATACCCCATGTCTCAGGTAAGGGAAACCCAAGAAAGACAGTAGGCACTGAGAGAGGGCATCAGTGGGCAGACAGATTGAAACCACAATCTCAGACAATAAACCAATCTGATCACATGGACCACAGCCTTGTCTAACTCAATGAAACTAAGCAATGCTGTGTGGGGCCACCCAAGACAGATGGGTCATGGTGGAGAGGTCTGACAGAATGTGCTCCACTGGAGAAGGGAATGGCAAACCACTTCAGTATTCTTGCCTTGAGAACCCCATGAACAGTATGAAAAGAAGAGATGGAAAAGGCAAAGGAGAGAAGGAAAGATATACCCAATTGAATGCAGAGTTCCAAAGAATACCAAGGAGAGATAAGAAAGCCTTCCTCCAAGATCAATGCAAAGAAATAGAGGAAAACATAGAATGGGAAAGACTAGGATCTCTTCAAGAAAATTAGAGATACCAAGGGAACATTTCAAGCAAAGAAGGACACAATAAAGGACAGAAATGATATGAACCTAACAGAAACAGATGATATTAAGAAGAGGTGGCAACAATACACAGAAGAACTATACAAAAAAGGTCTTCATGACCCAGATAATCACGATGATGTGATCACTCACCTAGAACCAGACATCCTGGAGTGTGAAGTCAAGTGGGCCTTAGGAAGCATCACTACAAACAAAGCTAGTGGAGGTGATGCAATTCCAGTTGAGCTATTTCAAATCCTAAAAGATGATGCTGTTAAAGTGCTGCAGTCACTATGTCAGCAAATTTGAAAAATCTGCAGTGGCCACAGGACTGGAAAAGGTCAGCTTCCATTACAATCCCAAAGAAAGGCAATGCCAAAAAATGCCCAAACTACCACACAATTGTACTCATCTCACACACTAACGAAATAATGCTCAAAATTCTCCATACCAGGCTTCAACAGTATGTGAACCATGAACTTCCAGATGTTCAAGTTGGATTTATAAAAGGCAGAGAAACCAGAGATCAAATTGCCAACATCTGTTGGATCATCAAAAAAGCAAGAGAGTTCCAGAAAAACATCTACTTTTGCTTTATTGGCTACACCAAAGCCTTTGACTGTGTGGATCACAATAAACTGTGGAAAATTCTGAAAGAGATGGGAATACCACACCACCTGACCTGCCTCCTGAGAAATCTGTACCCAGTCCAGGAAGCAACAGTTAAAACTGGACATGGAACAACAGACTGGTTCCAAATCGCAAAAGGAATACGTCACAGCTGTATGTTGTCACCCTGCTTATTTAACATATATGCAGAGTACATCATGAGAAATGCTGGTCTGTACGAAACACAGGCTGGAGTCAAGATTGCAGGGAGAAATATCAATAACCTCAGATATGCAGATGACACCACCCTTATGGCAGAAAGTGAATAAGAATTAAAGAGACTCTTGATTAAAGTGAACGAGGAGAGTGAAAAAGCTGGCTTATAACTCAACATTCAGAAAACTAAGATCATGGCCTCTGGTCCCATCACTTCATGGCAAATAGATGGGGAAACAATGGAAACAGTGTCAAACTTTATTTCTGGGGGTTCCAAAATCACTGCAGATGGTGACTGCAGCCATGAAATTAAAAGACATTTGGTCCTTGAAAAAAAAGCTATAACCCACCTAGACAGCATATTAAAAGGCAAAGACATTACTTTGCTAACAAAGGTCCATCTATTCAAAGCTATGGTTTTTCCAGTAGTCATGTAGTAATGTGAGAGTGGGACTATAAAGAAAGCTGAGCCCTGAAGAATTGATGTTTTTAAACTGTGGTGTTGGAGAAGACTCTTGAGAGTCCCTTGGACTGCAAGGAGATCCAACCAGTTCATCCTAAAGGAAATCAATCCCGAATATTCATTGGATGGACTGATGTTGAAGCTGCAACTCCAATACTTTGTCCACTGGATGCGAGGAACTGACTCATTTGAGAAGACTTTGATGCTGGGAAAGATTGAAGGCTGGAGGAGAAGAGGATGACAGAGGATGAGATGGTTGGATGGCATCACCAACTCCATGGACTTGAGTTTGAGTAAACTCCAGGAGTTCATGATGGACAGGGAAGCCTGGCATACTGCACCCTTGGGGTCACAAAGAGTCACACATGACTGACAGAACTGAACTAAAGTAATATGCAATGAATATTGTTTTTTTAAGCATGTGCAATAGTAACTGTAACATTAGAAAATGGTACCTATGTATATTCAAAATTATCTATAATATGTAGCTTAGACAGATAGATGAGATAGAACATAGATAATTGATATAGCTATTGATAGATGCATAGTTAGATAGATGATATTTCAATGGATATAGATAAACAGACTATGTTTCTCAAGGCAAAAATGCCTGAAACTTAATTACAAATAGGGAAATGTAGATCAGGTCAGCAAGTCAAATATTTATGTAGATGCATAAACTGTAGATAAGTTTACACAGCATCTTTTTCTAAAATAAAAGCAATGTCATCAATGACTTATGTTCTTTTCCTCAAGTCTAATTGAAACTATGTGATTTTATTATATATATTCTCACTCTGTTATCCCAAATTTTCTGTCTGTAATTAAAAGTTTCTAAAGTACTTGTTACTTCCTTGGGGAATGGGCCAGAGGTCCATTTTCTAACTAGAATGTTTCATCTGCTAGGAAGAAAAATGTGGAAAGTTCCAATCACTGAAAACATTATAACTAGAAATTAGAATACCTGTTATTCAAATTAATAGAATCACCAGCTCATAGATGACTTTCAAGTCCATTATCATAGCATCTGAAGAGTTCACAATTCCAGAGAGGAAGCCAAATCTTAGAAATATGCCTCCTGGAGAGTGCTTGACAATACAACCTTTGTGAAATAATAGAAGAAAGAATTACAATTTTTTCAGAATGTCATGGCTCAAAAGAAAGATGTGACAGTGGGATAGATTGCTCCTGAGACTTGGAAGGTGACATTAACTCTCACATACATATCAGTTCATCAGAGAGCAAAAGGTATTCCTATCTGAAATTAGCTGCAGAGACCTTTGTGCAATGAATTATTGGCTTTAGCCCATTCAGTGGTTTCCATCACATCATAAAATTTTACACTAGTTAAAACATTCATTTTTAGACTGATCTGTGGACCTAAGGAATAAACACACATACATACATACACACACACACTGAACTATTTACCTTCTGTAGACACACTCTGAGTGGTGTTTACTACTGTAAACATGTCTGCTCTTGTGTTGTCTTACATTCTATTTAAATCAGTATGTTTATGTTACTTTATGTGGTCTCAGAGGACCAGGATCCTTTCTACATAGGCCTCTATAAAACATCAACAAAACATCACAAATGTTAGCAATTTAGAATATGAATTTTAATAGCAATGGTGGCTCTTTTAAGACAGTCTTCCCTAACCCACTCAGTTTGGTTAAGATGCTCCTTCTCTGTACTCCCACAATGGCTAGAGAATATATTAGTCACTCCTCTTAGAAAAGTCTTATATGTTGAGATGCCTGCCTTTCTTCCTGGATTCTAACTACTTTAAAAACACAAATTATGTCTTATTCATTTCTAGCTTCCCAACATCTAGTGTACAGGCCTTCATTTGTGCTTAATACTTGTTGATTTAATTAGCTATTTATTCCATCTGTCCCTCTTACAATGTTGCCTCCCCTAAAACCTACCTACCTTCAACCTTTACAAAGAGAAGTTAAAATGAATTCACATAGACACTTGAGTTTTGTGGATCATCCTTTCTATTAGAAATAAACTTCAAATATGGCTCTCTTGCAAGGTCAGGAGCAGTTGAAAGAAGCAACGGAAGGAGAAAGTCTTTGGATCACCATCAAGGCAGTAACTGTGGAGTTATAACCAAGAAGTTAGCGTGTGATTCCAAAAAAAGCCACACTTCCCATATAAGCTCAGTAGCCAGCCACTAATGACACCCACAGAGTTATAGAAGGTCAGGCACCCTACTCTTCTGCCTTCTATTTTCCTTATCTTGAATTTTGGTTGATCTTCTGATCCCTCTACATTGATGGGCTAGTGGAACTGATGGTTACATCTATTCTTCAAAATCATTACTGTTTTCTCCAGAGTTCAGAGATGAGGACTGCTAGTAAAGGGAGAAGGAACATCCACACATAATTCTGATATAGTCACTGACAATATTGTTGCTTCTTTTCATTAAGCATCCTAGAAGAAAGAATTGTGAAGTGGATATGAGTTTTATTTATAATAAAGTAAGCAAGGCAATGGCACCCCACTCCAGTACTCTTGCCTGGAAAATCCCATGGATGGAGAAGCCTGGTAGGCTGCAGTCCATGGGGTCGCTAGGAGTCAGACACGACTGAGCGACTTCCCTTTCATTTTTCACTTTCATGCATTGGAGAAGGAAATGGCAACCCACTCCAGTATTCTTGCCTGGAGAATCCCAGGGACAGAGGAGCCTAGTGGGCTGCCGTCTATGGGGTCGCACAGAGTCGGACACAACTGAAGCGACTTAGCAGCAGCAGCAAGCAACTGTACCCTACATACGTGGCTGAGGTCGTTCATTCTCTACCTCATCAGGATATAAAAATTATAGCTTCAGAAAGTAAGAATGATTGGGGAGAGCAGTCTTTATAATTTTCCCTATCCCTAATATAGTACCCTACATGCCACGTACCCTGAGTCCAATAAATTCTTTCCAGATGTATTTATTATTACCTAACATTCCACTGGGGCAGACACAGAAGTATTTTTTATAGTTTGGAAACCTTGCCACAGAAATGTGAAGGCACCCTTCCCAGCTTGAGTGACCCCCATCCTTATGCTGCTGCCTAACTGCAGACCATAAAACACATGAATGAATGGAATTGAAAGTTTCTTAACCTGAATTGGCTTCAGGGGATCCAGGAATGCACTGAAGTCATACAAAATCTTGCCCCTATGTGTAGTTATCTATTTTCTGGCAAAAATTCTCAGTATTATCAGATTCTAAAAAGGCACTATGCCCAAAACACTAAGAACTAAGAAAATGGACACATTATAAAAGAGATTCTTCACTCAGTCCTACAGTCAAATGTTTTCTAACAGTTTCTTCCATAAAAATATCCTTTATACTAAGGGGAATACATGGTGAATGTGACAGCTACAACTTCCCCAGAGGTTTACAGCCTCGTAGGAAAAAAATGGAGCACATAAAAATGACCAGAAACAAATAATAGGTTTTATGCGAGTGGCACAAATGTCCCATGAAATTTCAGAAAAGGGACATCCCTTTTGTTTGGGTGCTTAGTGTGCAAAATGGCATTCAAGCCCAGCCCTTGTACTCGATAAGATTTCTATAGACAGAGACAGGAGTGAGGAAGAGGGAGATGACTGGCGCTCACATTCAGAGAATCAAATAACCAAAGTCAGGAGGTTGGAAAGAAATAACTTTGAAAATTCAGAAGATGTTGGAAGAAATTAGTTTGAAGACAGTTTTTGTGCAAAAGGCAGTAGAAAATAAGTTTGGAAATACAGGTGGTGAATATAAGGGGGGAAATTTGGACTGTAACATGTGAAACAAAAGAAGTCATGAAAGGTCTTGGGGCCAGAGAGTGGCACTATCAAAACAATATTTTAGGAATAATAACCCTTGGCAAGTATGAAGGCACTGCTGAGGAGAAGAAGGTCAAGAGGATAAAAGACCAGTGTAAAACTGGAGCTATACCAGTATAAACTATTGCTGCTAATACCACTGACAGAAAGGTGGATAAGGGAGAAGCTGTGACCAAATTAACAGAAAAGTATGATTGACTGGGTCTCTGTCCATAAAGTGAAGAATAACAATGGGTAGCTACTTCAAATTTAAATGAGATAATTCATGCAAAACTTAGAGCACTATCTGGTACATAGTAATAGTACTGTTATTGATGTCATTCATTTTAAGAAAGATAGGGAGAAATAAAATCCTACTGAAATTGAATCCTAGATATATGAAGTAAGAGTATTTAAAATATGGAGGGGGGGTGGATCAAAAGGAGAAGGAGAAGGTTTAGGGCAAATAGGAAAGAAGTACATGTGGGGATGAAAGATTAGTTACAGAAATACGGAGTTGAGGTGGAAAAACTAGTCAGAGGACAAATAAAAGCAAGGCAGTATATAACAGGTCCTGGGAGAAAGTCCAGATTTAAGAATTATCCACCTAACAAAATTAACAAGCTATGGAAGTGGATGAGATTTCTAAAGATACGATGTGGAGAGATAAGTGAAAAGATACAATGAAAGACACTCAGAACATTCAGAGTGCCCAAGTTTAGGGGAAAAAGGAAGGAGGAAACGTAGAGAGGACGAGAAAGAACCAGATTAATGCTGTTTTCAGAAAGCCACAGTAAGGAAACTCATTAACTGATGGTTATGGAGATGCTTTCAAGACAGAAAAAGAAGTATATGCGTGTGATCATACATAGGCAATTTAATATAATCATTCTTCAGAATGCTGGCAGAGAGGGTGTCCCCAGCAGGAAGTAGAGGTCAGACTGTATCTAGAGGAAGTAGGGCAGTTTAGGATTAGGAAATGTGAAGCTAAGTTTGACATGAGACAGGGCTCAGGTGCAAAATGGAAGTCACAAAGACAGATCAGCCAAGGTAGCCAGCCCAAGAGGTTGGTCTAAGGCAGAATCCAGAGATAAGGCAGAGAAAAACTGGAGCAGAATGGAAACAGTACAGTTTAGTGGCTTGATTACTCTAAATTCCAGAGTCAGACTGACTGCCTTACATTTGATCTTTGCAACCTCAGGGAAGTTCCATCCTTCTGGATATTTTACTCCCATCATGAAGAAAATAAAACCTGCTGCACGGTGTAGTCATGATATGAGTTAAATGAGCTAAAAGAGATAAAGGAACTGATGCATTCCGTGACATTCAGTGGATTGATTGGCACTTAAAAATGTTAGCACTTACTATTAATGATGGGCAAGAAGTTCTCCATTAGGCTAGACACCACAATTGTTTTTTAGTAGAAACCCAAAGGTAAGAACAGGAGAGTCTACCTAGGGGATTAGATTTGCCAGCCTGTTTGAGAAAGACCTTGCATAGCAATGTGCCACACAGCCATTGTCCTTTAGGAAATAGAGGGTCATTTAAACTGTTTTTACAAAATAGTGACACAAAATACATTTAAGAGTTAATACTGAAGTGGTATTCAGAATGGTTTCAACAAAAGAATGTCTTGTTAAATTCATTTCCCATTGCCTTTTTAACAAAGAGAGCAGTGTGGTTGTTTCAGTTGTCTCAGCATTTGGTCCTGAGTGTCCATTCCCCATAGACTATCCCTCTCCTGTTACGTGTATTGAGACCCCTTCCACTGGATATATTTAAGGGATTTCTCCTAGTCTAATGATTTCCAGCCTGAATGTGGAACAAGAAAGTATACTCTTCAATGCGACTGTGATAAGTATTTAAAATAGCTAAGTTTTTGAATCATTGAAAAATGATTGAATGTTTGTAGAATATTCAATTGTCACAGACATGTCCACTTAACTTCATCATATTTAAAACTGGTTTATCATGCATAAATGGTTGGAACAAGACACATGTAAAACAATATTGCTTTCCAGAAATGACAAGAGTATTCTACAAGTGAAAACTAGCCTGTGACCCCCCCCCCCATTTCCCTTTCCTGTGTGTGTTCTAGAGGCTTGCTGCATGCCAGCCATGCTGCAAACCAGTCTCACATTTGCTAAAAATAATTGCTTTTCTTCTGTGTCTGCTCAGGCATGATGCTCCGAAATAAAGTACAAAGCACAGCAGCTTCAATTAACAAATACAACTACAATATTCTTCAATTCTACGTAGATTCATTTTACCCCAAGGATATTAGAACACATCAGAAAGTTGAATATTATTCCTCTAACATCTGTCATCAAAACCAAAACCATACAGTGAAGTTCACACAAATCACAGCAAACCTGCCATCCCACGGCAAGAGTCAAACATCCTCCCTATGCTACAGCCTTCAAAATATTGAGATAATTGATGGATAGTCTTCTTTTCTTGTCTCATCATCAAGGTTTCACTTCAAAACAATACCACATGATGAGTCCACTTTTTTTTATGCTAACGTGTGAATACTGCTATCATAATTTAGTATGCAGCGTGCTGGTCTGAATCGACATATTTATAAGGGATTCCATCATGTCAAACAGAGGAGAAGGGAAAATTTGACAGCAGGCATTTGTTGGATATGGCCAAATCTCTGCTGGATCCTGCTTTCACTGCACAGTCCCTGAAGCACAGAAAACTTATCCCACTTTTATAAAGCCATGCATGCATGAAACTGAGGGCAGAATTTCAAGCAGGAATTGATGACTTAGTAAAAATGTGTGTAATTTCCCCATATAAAAGAGAAATAGAAGGCACACCAAGAAAACATTGTTCCTGAGTAAGATGATTAAAAATTCAAGAGCCCCTTTTGAAGTCAAAACCTCATAAAGCTTATCAGATCTGTTTAAAGAAAGACATCTGCAATAAAGACAATTGCACAGAGAATTAAGGAGCAGTATTTTGGAGATGATGTTGTGCTCTATTTATCTACATTTAATACAGAAAAACTTCTAAAAAGCCAAGTGGAAACAGTACATTTACTTGGCAGATTAGCAAATACATGTGTTTTCAAAGAAGGGCAATAGTTTCTACCATTTTTATGGAAATGCTGTCTTTAAAGAAAAATTTTCAGTTTATTTTATACCCAAAATTCAATGATTGGATATCCAGACCTTCTTTTCTGTTGTTATTGAAGTCCTATTTCTGAATAAGCTATTATTGGACCCTATAAAAATACTGACATGTTTAAAACTGAAGCTAAGGCAGAAAAGTTTCAAACAAAAGAAATAAGTCCAAGTTACAACAATGATCCCATCACTTCATGGGAAATAGATGGGGAAACAGTGGAAACAGTGTCAGACTTTATTTTTGGGGGCTCCAAAATCACTGCAGATGGTGATTGCAGCCATGAAATTAAAAGATGCTTACTCCTTGGAAGGAAAGTTATGACCAACCTAGATAGCATATTCAAAAGCAGAGACATTACTTTGCCAACAAAGTCCGTCTAGTCAAGGTTATGGTTTTTCAAGTGGTCATATATGGATGTGAGAGTTGGACTGTGAAGAAAGCGGAGCACCGCAGAATTGATGCTTTTGAACTGTGGTGTTGGAGAAGATTCTTTTTTTTTTAATATAAATTTATTTATTTTAATTGGAGGCTAATTACTTTACAATACTGTGTTGGTTATGCCGTACATCAGTGTGAATCTGCCATGGGTGTACATGTGTTTCCTATCCTGAACCCCTCTCCCACCTCCCTCCCCGTACCATCCCTCTGGGTCATCCCAGTGCACCAGCTCCAAGCATTCTGTATCCTGCATCAAACCTGGACTGGCAATTCTTGAGAGTCCCTTGGACTGCAAGGAGATCCAACCAGTCCATCCTAAAGGAGATCAGTCCTGGGTGTTCATTGGAAGGACTGATGCTGAAGCTGAAACTCCAATACTTTGGCCACCTCATGTGAAGAGTTGACTCATTGGAAAAGACCCTGATGCTGGGAGGGATTGTGGGCAGGAGGAGAAGGGGACGACAGAGGATGAGATGGTTGGATGGCATCACCGACTCGAAGGACATGAGTTTGAGTAAACTCCGGGAGTTGGTGATGGACAGGGAGGCCTGGCGTGCTGCGATTCATGGGGTCACAAAAGAGTGGGACACGACTGAGCGAATGAACTGAACTGAACAATGGGATGACCAGGAGGAGAGCATGGCACCCCACTCCAGTATTCTTGCCTAGAGAATCCCATGGACAGAGGAGCCTGGTGGGCTATAGTCCATGGCTATGGTCACAAAGATCAGACATGACTGAAGTAACTTAGCACATAAGCATAATGGGATGAAGAAATTCTTCACAGATATCAGAAAGTTGCTTAATTAAAATATGACTTTAGCTATTTCAATAAATGGATAGCTTTTCAAATCACACAATTTACATATTTACCAACAGTGTACAAGGGTCCCTTTCTCCACACCCTTACAAGCCTTTCATATCTTTTTTTTTGCCTTGTTCATAATAGCTATTCGAACAAGTATAAGGTGATACCATATTTTGGCTTTGATTTGCATTTCCTTGGTGATTAGTGATATTGAGTATATTTTTATGTTGATGTCTGTATGTCTACTTTAGAAAAATGTGTATTCAAATCTTCTGCCCATTTTTAAATCATATTGTTCTTTTGTTGTAGTTGTTTTTGGTAGAGAGTTGTATGACATCTTTATATCTATTTTCTTTTAAAAACCAGATTGCTTAAAAATTCAATAATTAGATGATCACTTGATCATCTCAACTTTTCTTCATAGCAGAAGTTTCTATCAAGGCTATTAAAAACATTTAAGAAAGATGACCATAAACTGAGGGATTTTGAAAGTAAAGGGAGGAGTCATTAGTAATTACTCCAGCGCAACAGACATAAACCCAAACCGCATAGGGTCACTTATACCAATGGCTAAGGTCATGTACACACTGCTATATTTAAAATGGATAACCAACAATAACCCATTGTAGAGCACATGGAACTCTGCTCAATGTTATGTGCCAACCTGGATGGGAGGGGCATTTGGGGTAGAATGGATACATGTACATGTATGTCTGAGTCCTTTCACTGTCCACCTGAAACAATCATAACATTGTTAACCGGCTATACCCCAATACAAAATGTCTTTGGTGTAAAAAAAAATTAAATTAAAAACAATGTAAAAATTTTTTAAAGAAAATTTTTTGAGGAGTACGAGTAGGAGAAGGATGGTAATAAAGAGTCCAGAAAAATGTGACATAAAACTCCAGGATAAATTTAGCTTCTTCACAATTTGTTTACCTCCAATTCTATGAGTAATTGTATCTCACAGCAATAATTTTTAGCGAGTTAATATCTCTTGTGAATTAAAATATTTTACTGTTATGTGAAAATTAAGTTTCTTAATCAGCCATATTCTATACCTTATTTGGGAGAAGGCAATGGCACCCCACTCCAGTACTCTTGTCTGGAAAATTCCATGGATGGAGGAGACTGGTAGTCTGCAGTCCATGGGGTCACTAAGAGTCAGACATGACTGAGCGACTTCACTTTCACTTTGCACTTTCATGCATTGGAGAAGGAAATGGCAACCTACTCCAGTGTTCTTGCCTGGAGAATCCCATGGACAGAGAAGCCTGGTAGGCTGCAGTCCATGGGGTCGCACAGAGTCGGACACGACTGAAGCGACTTAGCAGCAGCAGCAGCAGCAGCAGCATACCTTATTTAAGCAAAAAATAGGTTGAACCAGTTCAGACAAAAGAAACAGACTCCAATTATTCTCAGAAAATTCTAAAATGGAAAGAGACTATTTCTCTTGCTTTAAGGAAGGAAGTCATGCAACATTAGAGGCTGCTGTGGCAGGAATTCATGGAAATGTTACCATCAGGTGATTTTGTTTCCACCATCTCTATCTTTCCTTGCCTTTCTCCAGCTCAGTTCCTATATGAAGGAGATTCTGACTATTTCAATTTGAGTCAGGCTTCTCCTGCTGTGGTCAAGGAAGGGGAGTCACTCACTGAAAGTTTACCAACTGCTTAACAAATGAACCCATGAGAGTCACTGCATATGATTTAATTGATCCTTATTAAATAAGTAAATCCTGTAAATGGAATGCTGATTTTCACTTCCATCCTACAACCACTGAACAATACTGTCTCTGATTCAACATCTGGTCTACACTTCAGTTAGGATCTCTTTAATAGATAAGAACTGCATCAGTTCAGTTCAGTTCAGTCGCTCAGTCGTGTCCGAGTCTTTGTGACCCCATGAATTGCAGCAGGCCAGGCCTCCCTGTCCATCACCAGCTCCCGGAGTTCACTCAAACTCACATCCATCGAATCAGTGATGCCATCCAGCCGTTTCATCCTCTGTTATCCCCTTCTCCTTCTGCCCCCAATCCCTCCCAGCATCAGAGTCTTTTCTAACAAGTCAACTCTTCACATGAGGTGGCCAAGGTATTGGAATTTCAACTTCAGCATCAGTCCTTCAAAAGAACACCCAGGACTGATCTCCTTCAGAATGGACTGGTTGGATCTCCATGCAGTCCAAGGGACTCTCAAGAGTCTTCTCCAACACCACAGTGCAAAAGCACCAATTCTTCAGCACTCAGCTTTCTTCACAGTCCAACTCTCACATCCATACATGACTACTGGAAAAATCATAGCCTTGACTGGACAGACCTTTGTTGGCAAAGTAATGTCTCTGCTTTTCAATATGCTGTCTATGTTGGTCATAACTTTCCTTCCAAGGAGTAAGCATTTTTTAATTTCATGGCTGCAGTCACCATCTGCAGTGATTTTGGAGCCCAAAGAAATAAAGTCCGACACTGTTTCCACTGTTTCCCCGTCTATTTCCCATGAAGTGATGGGACCAGATGCCATGATCTTCATTTTCTGAATGTTGAGCTTAAAGCCAACTTTTTCACTCTCCTCTTTCACTCTCATCAAGAGGCTTTTTAGTTCCTCTTCACTTTCTGCCATAAGGGTGCTGTCATCTGCATATCTGAGGTTATTGATATTTCTCTCAGCAATCTTGATTCCAGCTTGTGCTTCTTCCAGCCCAGCATTTCTCATGATGTACTCTGCATAGAAGTTAAATAAGCAGGGTGACAATATACAGCCTTGACGTACTCCTTTTCCTATTTGGAACCAGTCTGTTGTTCCATGTCCAGTTCTAACTGTTGCTTCCTGACCTGTATATAGGTTTCTCAAGAGGCAGGTCAGGTGGTCTGGTATTCCCAAAATTCCCAAATTTCAGAATTTTCCACAGTTTATTGTGATTCACACAATCAAAGGCTTTGGCATAGTCAATAAAGCAGAAATAGTAGTTTTTCTGGAACTCTCTTCCTTTTTCCATGATCCAGCAGATGTTGGCAATTTGACCTAAGAACTGCATCAAAATATGACTCATTTGGAGATTTCTGACCTTAGCCACCATAGACACCAGGATCAGATAGGTGCTCTGGAAACATATCTCCAAATGATCTTTCAGACTGATATACTCTTCTTTGGAAAAAAAAAAAAAAGATCCAATTCCTTTCAATCTTAATTTTCATAAAAACTACAACTGCTAGATAAGCAAAACAAAGAAACACCGGGAGGTGCCAATGAGAAGAATTGATTCACCAAAAACATGAGTTAAACTCATCAGCTATTCATTATTTCAGCTGATCCATAAATACCTACTCTGTTCCTGCAGTTAGCTGTAGACAGGATGCTTGGGGCTGGTGCACTGGGATGACCCAGAGGGATGGTATGGGGAGAGAGGTGGGAGCGGGGTTCAGGATTGGGAATATATGTACACCCGGGGCAGATTCATGTTGATGTATGGCAAAACCAATACAATATTGTAAAGTAATTAGCCTCCAATTAAAATAAATAAATTAAGAAAAAAAAAAACAATCAAACATACCTTTTTTGTGTGACAGAGAACAACCGAAGCTGTTTCTATTTTATAAGGATTTCCATAAATCTATTTTTACTCCAAAATGATGATGATTTGCCAGTAATTAAAAGCAAAAAACTTCAAAATATGAAACTGCACCTCCACTTTAGTTATTAAATACATTTGAAATTCAATTATCCATAGCATCCATTTGTAATCAGCCATATGATTTTTAACAAATTAAGATAAGGTCTCCACACCATTTATTTCAATGTATGTGCACACACCTAATTCCTATTGACTTATTGCTCATTTCTTGTACTATATTTTCTTTTACACAAAAAAAAGAACTTCATACACACAACATAAGTCAGTTGGAGACCTGTTCAGGAAAGTGAAATAGTTTTAAAATGTACAATGCCCAGAAGCAAGGTTAAATAAGATTGGGCTGTGTGCTGGGAGATGTTAGTGTTATGACCTGAGGATTTCAGACTCCAGAGAAATACCCAGGTCCAATTTCTAGCTGGGTAAAGAGCAACATTAGCATTGATTGTAGCACTGGCCGCAAGCCTTCTGCCCTGCCTTGTAGCTAGAAATTGGGTCCTTGGTGGCAACACTAACTATAAAGAAAAAGATATGCAGAAATAACACAGAATGTTGACTTAACCTTTTGAACAACTAAAAATACATCAAAGGCTTGAATATTTGTTTAGATGTGAAGCTTGAATAATTTTTACAGCCTGCAAAATCTATCCTAAAAACAGTCTCATAAAAATAGGACTTCTTATGTAATTTCTGGTACTCAATTTATTATTGTTCTAAAATATCACCAGAGAACCTGTCTTCAAGTAACAGGTTATTTGTTCTATCTAAAACAGTAAGAAGCTTGAGAAAACCAAATGGGAAACAATAGTAAGGAAATTTCAGAGCTCTGAAAAGTTTTTGAGGACAATTTTGTGTCTGATATTCAAATCGAACACATGCATCTCTTAATATCGAAAAAAAAATTTCCCTTTTATACGCGGTCCTTTTTTCTCTCATGTTTTCTCTTCTTTCTTCTCCCATCATCCTTCAAATGAAAACATCACTATAAAACTATTCTCAGTTTCTCTCTGCTCTTAAACTCTAAGGCAATAGAATATTTTTCTCTGAAATTTTCTCTCTGGATAACTTGGGAATATATGAAGCAAAATGATGTTTTTCAAACATTGAATATAAAGTGCTTAGAGCCAAAGAGAGACGCTTGCTAGATTCTAACAAAGACCCAGAAGAACTGGTTTCAAATTCCCAATTTGTGACTTCCACTTGTGTGACCTTGGACAAGTCAGTTTTCCTCTCTATTTCTCAGTATTTTCATTTGTAGAAATGTAATCATAATAATCCCATTAATTTTCTTTATTTGAGAGAAGTTGAATTTTAAAATGTATCTCTACATATTACATAAAATTTAAGTGCTATTAAAATAGCAACTATGATTTAATCATATTAATTATGATCAAAACCAGGGAAGCACTCTAGTGGGGCAAAGCCAAAGTGAGGCAAGTCAGAGGTCAACTGATGCTCTCTCACACTCATTATCATCAAATATGTTGAATGACAGTGCACATAGGAAAAGATGCTATTCTGAAGACCTCTCATTCAGTTCTTTGTGCAATCACCATTCGTGTGCCAGACAGCCTTCTAAATACTAAATCAGCAAAAGATATGAACATAGCCCAGTCCACAAGCATCTTACAATCCAATGGAAGAGTTCAACAGGTAATCTGATACCTACTATGAAATTCAGTGATGCTATTATGAGTGTCCGGAGAGGCGCAACAAGAGGACCAAAGAACAGACTCAAACCCAGTCTAAGGGAAAAACGCTCCTTGAAAGTGATAGCTCCTAGCTTACAAGAAGGAGAAGTAGACAGAGCAGTCAAGCAAATTCCAAGGAGGGGTGAGAGTTCAAGGCATAAGCAGACACCTGCAGGTTTCAACACAGCTGGAAAGGAGAAAGGGTGGGAAAAGTAGCCAGAGCCAAATCAGAAAAGGTACTTTGTGTCATATTAAGACCTTGATATTTTATTTCAGGAAGCAATAGGGAGCTATTAAAGAATTCCAAGAAGTACCAAGACACAATAAGTTTTGGTTTTTAGAAAGATGTGCAACACTGTGGAACACTTGAAGAACATATCCTAGATGGAGACTTAATGCAGTCATGAAAGAAAGAGACATGAGAAGCTGATGCAGGGAATGTGGCATTTAGGAAAGAAAAAAGAAAGAAAAACTGAGGGGAGATTTATGAACAAAAAACATCCATATTTGACAATGGTTCAAAATGGGAGAAAAGCAAGAGAAAAGATTCAAGGGTGATTCCTCCAAAGCTGCTTTACCAATTTAATCAGTGCTTTGCTGACTTAATCATGCTGCCAGCCATAGTCCAAAAGATACAGGAAGAAGAATGGGCTTGTTAGAGGGAGATGTTGGGGTTGAGAACCTGGTAAAACAACCTGGTAAAAGAGGCAGGAGATGATAAGGTTAAGTTTGAAACATCTTCAGTTTGTATTGGACATCTGAGCATAAATTCCTAAAAGGTAAGTCTAGAGCTCAAAAGGAAAATGTGGATTTAAGATACAGATCCAGAAGTCAGCACAATAAAAATGGTAGAATAAATTATGGTAATAGATATATTACTATATATTAGCACATATAGTGAGAAAAAGAAAGGTCTAGGGACATTAAGATATAGTAAATCAAAAAAAAAAAAAAGAAGGAAAAATGATGGGTATTTCAGCAAGACAACATTTGAGACAATTGAAACATCATATATATATTTATTGTATATTTCATTCTCAGCTCAATAAAAATTTATAGGTATAGATTTTAACTGAAGTATGCTAAGTCACTTCGTCGTGTCCGACTCTGTGCAACCCCATAGACGTCAGCCCACTAGGCTCCTCTGTCCGTGGGATTCTCCAGGCAAGAACACTGGAGTGGGTTGCCATTTCCTTCTCCAATGCATGAATGTGAAAAGTGAAAGTGAAGTCGCTCAATCATGCCTGACTCTTAGCGACCCCATGGACTGGAGCCTACCAGGCTCCTCCGTCCATGGGATTTTCCAGGCAAGAGTACTGGAGTGGGGTACCACTGCCTTCTCCGAACTGAAGTATAGAGACCTCAATAAAATTAAACTATCAGCAGCCAAAGCTCAGCATGATAAACAAAAAGAACAATAGAATGAGGGTCTCAGGTACCACCAAATTAATAGAACTGTTTCTGATTCTAGCTATTTAATGTAGAACCAGTTTCCTCAACTTCTTGAGTTTTAAGTTCTCAATATTCAATGTAAGGAAATTCAATTGGATCATTCAATTCCCTTTCAAATGCAAAATTATTCTACAATGCCATGCTCTGCCTTCTCAGTAATGTTCAGTCCCTTGACACATCAACTGTACAATCATTCAACACTTTCTTCACTCATTACCTCCTTAAACAAATATTTATTGAGCATCTACCGGGGACTAGGCACTTTCCAAAGTACACAGAACAAAGCAGTGAACAAAGCAGCCAAAGTTCTTGCTTTCAAGAACTAGTGGGGAGGAGAGATAATAAAGAAAAATAATATATGCAGGTGAGGAAAGGTGCTTTGAAGAAAAATAAAGCATGGGAAGTAAATGGACCAGATTTTATAGAGAGCTGACAGGAAGAGCTTTCTGATAATAACATATCTGAACAAAGATTTGAAGTAAAGGAAAAAGTAAGCCATGCTTTTGTGGAAGAAGACCGATTCTAGGCAAAGAAAAGAAAGTCCCTACTGCTGAGGCTGCTTGGCTTCCTCAAAGAGTCACAAGAGATCTGATGTGGCTTGGCGGGGTGGAGAACATAGGAGTTTAAGGATACATAATAGGAGGCCAGGAACATACTTGGAGATGTCAAATAGGCAGTTAAGAATATGATTATGGACTAATTATATATATATATATATATATATATAAATTCACATATTAAAGCCCAAACTCCCAGTGTGAAAATATTAGAAGTCAAGGACTTGGGAGGGAATTAAGTTTAGATAAGGTCATAAAGGTGGAGTCACCAGGATAATATTAGTGTCTTTTCAAAACAAGGAAGACAGACCTCCCTCTCATCCATATGGTGGTGGTGGTAGTTTAGTCACTCAATCATGTCCAACTCTTGTGACCCCATGAACTATAGCCCTCCAGCCTCCTCTGTCTGTGTAACTTTTCAGGAAAGAATACTGGAGTGGGTTGCCACTTCCTTCTCCACTGATACATGTGAGAGCTAGGAAGAGGGCTCCCACCAGAAACCAAATCTGCTGGCACCTTGATCTTGGACTTCCCAGCCTCCAGAACTGTGAGACATAAATGTATATTGTTTAAGCCACTCAGTCTTGGGTATTTTGTTATAGCACCCCAAGCAGACTCAGACAGGAGCCATGACCCTGAATAAGGCATTCTGGGGGGTGAATGTTGCCAGAAAAGACAAGCGGACACATGACACAGCCTGAAGTGTTCTCACTAACTATGGCTGAGGAGAGAAAGACCCATAAGAGAGCTACTCAAGGAAACAGAAAGTGAGAAAGAGCAAAAACCCAGAAACTAGTGCTAAGAGTTCCTTAACAAAAAAAGGATGATCAATTATGGAAAGTGTAACTGGTAGATTACACATGATGAGGACTCTATTTAGCAGTTAGGGGTCACCTTGACAAGAGCTCTCTCAGTGGTGTGGTATTGACAGAAAGTTGATCTAAATGTGAAAGAAATGAAATGGAGGCAGTGAGAAGACACAATATTTTCTATGAGGAAGGGCTTTGCTATCATGGGAACAGAAAAATGATGCAGTGGCTTGAGAAGAATGTGGAGAAAAGGAAGGTTTTTCTTCATGGAAGATGAAACATATTTGTATGCTAATGATAAAGTTTCAGTGCAGAGGGGAATACTGATGATATAGAGAAATAAATCACTTTCAAACCAAAACCCTTAACAGGAGAGAGTGAGATCCAGTGTTCAAGTCAGTATGGAGCTTCAAATAGCCCACTGATTGTGAAAAAAGGGAAAGCATAGTAAATGGATACAGGTAATTTGGCATATTGTGAAAGGGCATATGTGGAAGTTCTCTTCTATGACTTCTATTTCCTCAGGGAAATAACAAGCAAGATTATAGTAGGATTCTTGAGCAGCACTAAAAGCCCCCCTGTGGTTTGAGGCCATAAAGTAGAGCCAATCATTATGGTTGCGTGATTTTCTCCAGCTTCATTAGCTGCTTGAATGCAGCCATGGAGTGTGGTGAGATTAGCCCCCATGTTGAGCACCCACTACGTTAAAAAGTTTTAGGGATAAAAAATGATTAGAACCTCATGATATTCACTATCTTCTGGAAATTAAGGAGAAATTATGTAAGCAAAAAAAAAATCTATACAAAACACAGAATAATAACTAGTCAGAGAATATACAGAGCAAGAAGATGACTGCATTCATGGCTGGACAGGATCAAAGAGGGTTGCCTGGACAAGACGCAAATAACCTCCCTCTGACTCATGTACCAGGTGATTCACACCTTCTTGGGCCTCATAAGTAACTGAGAAGATGGTTTGGTCATGGTAGTGACTTGTCACAGTGGCTATGATCACAATTCAATCTACAAAGATTGCTGACTGAAATAATTCCTCCTTCAACGATATCCAAAAAGAAAAGGAGGTGAAGCAGGATAAATCTGTAAATGTCTGTTCATGTACACTGTCAGCCAGATGAGAGGATGAAACATGAGGTCTGTCATTTCCCAGATGTGGTAGATCCTGTTCAGGTAGGTAGGTAGCTAGGAATGCAGGTGTTTAGATAGTCAATTAGGTATGAATAAATACATACATGCCATTTTCTTTGTTCCCTCCTTCAACTCTACGCAGGTTTCCTCTAAGATGGTCACCTGCCGTATTCGCAGTAGGCAGGTACATCCCCCTTTGTGGATTGCCACATCATTATAGTGTTAGAAGTGTTTTGGTGTCCTGTATAAACTAATTTTGAGTCTTTGAATTCCTCTGACCAAAAATCTTGATGCTACTTGTTTCTTTCCATGTAAGTACAAATACTATGTTTTGGTGACCTAGATTCTTCAAGGAACCAGAGCATTTGCTTCCCATTATATCTTATTGGCACTATTTGATGTTCAAAGACTTGTTTTTCCACTGCTCTCATATTCTCAAATTTGTTTTTACTGCAAGCATATTTTTTCTTCAGATAGTAAAGATAATTTCTAAAATATCATTTATTTCAGTGTACCAACTTATGTGGTTATATTCTTTATCATAATTCCTTCAAAAGTAACATGCAACATGTGTTTTTAAAGAAGAATATTTTCCTGACAGATAATTGAGAATGGAATTTCCAAGTGAAAGATCAGCATGTACAGATGCAGCAGATTAAGACAGGAAGTTAATCCCATATGAAAAGGCAAAATGTTCCTCAAGATACATGTAGCAAGAAAGAGGGGCTGTAGCCCCAGCTCCAGAGGGTAGGGGTGTTTTCTGACTAGTCCAACCCACTTGTGATAATTCCATTTTCTTTGCCACTAAGGAATTAGGCATAAATATGTGAAGCAATGACACACAGAAAGACTGGAAAGAGACACAGTGGTGTTGGTTTTCTTTCATATACAAAGAAGCATACTGAAATAGCTCTCTCCCTTCTACTGGACATTGTCATGTCTTCATATTTCCATGAAACTGTCACAGTTATCTTGCAAAACAGAAGGGATGCCAGCCAAAAACAAGTCAACATGTTGAGGAATGAAGAGTAAAACCTTGACAAGAATTCAAGTTCCCAATAGTGTCATCATTGAGTGGCTGAATCAACCAACCCAGAAGCTGCTCTCTTCTGGGACTTTTTTCCTATGATTTATCAAATCTAATGTTTAGAAAGGAAGGAAAGAAGAGGGAAAGATAAAGGCTGGGGATGAGATAGGGAAAGAAGGATGGGAAAGACATAAAATAACTACAGAATTTTAAAACTTTTAAGAACATTTTTAAGTGACAATTTGGGGACCAACTGGTACAATTTCTCATTAGTGAAGTTTTATTTGTCAGATTATAGACATAAGACTGCCATGAAAAACACAATTTTAAACCTCTTATCTGATAGATAAGAATGCAGAGGTCCAGGCATGGCAAGTGCTCACCCAGATTCATAGTGCTTCTTGTTAACAGTCAAGACTCCCAACTTGTAGCTCTCAATTTCAAGTCCAATGTTTAAAAGTGCCAATTTTACTGTTTGTTATTGTCGTTCAGTCACTTGGTTGTGTCCAACTTTTTGCAACCCAGTGAACTAGAAGGTCTTGTAGGTCTTCATAGAACCATTCAACTTCAGCTTCTTTGGCATTAGTGCTTGGAGCATAGACTTGGGTTACTGTGATATTGAATGGTTTGACTTGGAAACTAACCAAGATCATTCTGCTGTTTTTAGATTGCACCTAAGTGCTGTATTTCAGACTCTTCTGTTGACTATATGGGCTATTTCACTTTTTTCTAAGGGATTTTTGCCCACAGAAGTAGATATAATGGTCATCTGAATTAAATTTGCCCATTCCCATCCACTTTAGTTCACTGATTCTTAAAATGTCGAAGTTCACTCTTTCCATTGCCTGTTTGACCACTTCCAATTTACCTTGATTCATGGGCCATACATTCCACCTTCAAGTCCAGTACTTAAAAGTGCTATTTTTACTGTTTGAATATCTATGAATAAAAATAATGCCATTTGCCCCAACTACCTCCAAGATTTGTTGCAAGAAGCCAATGATATTATATTTGTGACTCACTTTGAATTGTAAGCAATGTCATTTTACTATAAATAAAAGATACTAATGCTAAAAAACACAGCACAATTCTTCAGATTCAAAAATGTATCTTATATAGGAATAAACTACTCAGTTTCTAATTTTGTTGTTAAAAACCACACAACCACATGAAAATTCATACTTTTTCTCTCTACACTATTCTTTAATATTGGGATATAAGTAACATTGAGTTTCTTGAATAGATAATAATCTGTTGTTAACCAATTCCTATAAAGATAATAAAGTCAAAGTCTACTTGATTTTTCCTATCTTCTAAGATCATGTCAATCATCCTTTTAAAAAGCAATGCCAGGCATATTTTTACAAATCTTGAATGTAATATTAATCAATATTTATCTGTTGAAAGAATCAATGAATAAATGGTCACACATTTAGAATCATTTTATTTAACTCCTATGCTGTTGTTGTTCAGTCAAAAGCCATGTCCGACTCTTTGCAACCCCGTGAACATCAAGCTTTCCTATCCTTCATTATCTCCCTGAGTTTGCTCAAACTCATGTCCACTTAGTCAGTGATGCCATCCAACCATCTCATCTTCTGTCACTTCTTTCTCCTGCCCTCAATCTTTCCCAGCATCAGGATCTTTTCCAAAGAGTTGGCTCTTCGCATCAGGTGGCCAAAGTATTGGAGCTTCATCTTCAGCATCAGTCCATCCAATGAATATTCAGGGTTCATATCCTTTAGGATTGACTGGTTTGATCTCCTTGCTGTCCAAGGGACTCTCAAAAGTCATCTCCAACACCACAGTTCAAAAGCATCAATTATTAGGCATTCAGCCTTTTTCATGGGCAAACTCTTACATCTGAATGCAACTACTGGAAAAGCCATAGCTTCGACTATATGGACCATTGATGGCAAAGTGATGTTCTGCTTTTTAATATGCTATCTAGGTTTGTCATAGCTTTGCTTCCAAGGAGCAAGCATCTTTTATTTCATGTCTGCAGTCACTGTATGCAGTGATTTTGGAGCCAAAGAAAAGAAAATCTGTCACTGTTTCCATTTTTTCCTCATCTGTTTGCATAAAGTGATGGGACCAGATACCATGATCTTCATTTTTTTAATGTTGAATTTTAAGCCAGCTTTTTCACTCTCCACTTTCACCTTCATCAAGAGGCTCTTTAATTCCTCTTTATTTTCTACCATTAGACTGTTATTGTCTGCATATCTGAGGTTATTGATATTTCTCCTGGCAATCTTGATTCCAGCTTGTGCTTCATCCAGACTGGCATTTCGCATGATGTACTCTACATGTAAGTTAAATAAGCAGGGTGACAATATACAGCCTTGACATTCGCCTTTCCCATCTTTGAACCAGTCCATTGTTCCATGTCTGGTTCTAACTATTGCTTCACAACCTGTATACAGGTTTATCAGGAGACAGATAAGGTGGTCTGGTATTCCCATCTCTTTAAGAATTTCCCTCAGTTTGCTGTGATCCACAGTCAAAGGTTTAGCATAATCAATGAAGCAGAAAATTTTCTGGAATTCCCTTATTTTTTTCTATGGTCCAATGGATTTTGGCAATTTGATCTCTGGTTCCTCTGCCCTTTCTGAATACAGCTTATGCATCTAGGAGTTCTCAGTTCATGTACTACTGAAGCCTAGCTTGCAGGATTTGGAACATAATCTTGCTAGTATGTGAAATGAGTGCAACTGTACAGTAATTTGAACATTCTTTGGCATTTCCCTTCTTTGGGATTGGAATGAGAATGAACCTTTTTCACTCTTGTGGCCACCACTGAGTTCTCCAAATTTGCTGGCATATTGGTTGCAGCATTTTAACAGCATCATCTTTTAGGATTTGAAATAGTTCAGCTGAACTTCCATCAGTTCTACTAGCTTTGTTTATAGTGATGCGTCCTAAGGCCTACTTGACCCACATTCCAGCATGTCTGGCTCTAGATGAGTGACCACACCATTGTGATTATCCAGGTCATTAAGACCTTTTTTGTATAATTATTCTGTGTATACTTGCTACTTTTTCTTAAGCTCTTCTGCTTCTCTGTCCTTTTTTGTGCCCATACCTGTGCATGAAATGTTTCCTTGGTATCTCTAATTCTTGAAGAGATCTCTAGTCTTTCCCATTCAATTATTTACTTCTATCACTTTGCACTGTTCACTCTCCTTGCTATTCTCTGAAACTCTGCATTTAGTTGTACATATCTTTCCTTTTCTCCTCTGCCTTTCACTTCTCTTATTTTCTCAGCTATTTATAAGGCCTTCTCAGACAACCACATTGCCTTTTTGCATTTCATTTTCTTAGGGATGGTTTTGATCACCACGTCCTGTACAGTGTTACAAACCTCTGTCCATAGTTCTTTAAGCACTCTGTCTACCAGACCTAATCCCTTGAATTTATTGGTCACCTCCACTGTAAAATCATAAGGGAATTTATTTAGTTCATACCTGAATGACCTAGTTACTATGCCAAAGCCTTTGACCGTGTGGATCTCAATAAACTGTGGAAAATTCTGAAAGAGATGGGAATACCAGACCACCTGACCTGCTTCCTGAGAAATCTGTATGCAGGTCAGGAAGCAACAGCTAGAACTGGACATGGAACAACAGACTGGCTCCAAATAGGAAAAGGAGTACATCAAGGCTATATATTGTCACCCTGCTTATTTAACTTATATGCAGAGTACATCATGAGAAACTGGGCTGGATGAAGCACAAACTGGAGTCAAGATTGCTGGGAGATACATCAACAACCTCAGATATGTAGATGACACCACCCTTATGGCAGAAAGCGAAGAAGAACTAAAGAACCTCTTGATGAAAGTGAAAGAGGAGAGTGAAAAAGTTGGCTTAAAACTCATCATTTAGAACACTAAGATCATGGCATCCAGTCCCATCACTTCATGGCAAATAGATGGGGAAACAGTGGAAACAGTGGCTGACTTTATTTTTGGGGGCTCCAAAATCACTGCATGACTGCAGCCATGAAATTAAAAGACACTTCTTGGAAGAAAAGTTATGACCAACCTAAACAGCATATTAAAAAGCAGAGATATTACTTTGCCAACAAAGGTCCATCTAGTCAAGGCTATGATTTTTCCAGTAGTCAGGTATGGATGTGATAGTTGGACTATAAAGAAAGCTGAGCACGGAAGAATTGATGCTTTTGAACTGTGGTGTTGGAGAAGACTCTTGAGAGTCCCTTGGACTGCAAGGAGATCCAAACAGTCCATCCTAAAGAAGATCAGCCCTGAGTGTTAATTCGAAGGACTGATGTTGAAGCCAAAACTCCAATACTTTGGCCACCTCATGCGAAGTGCTGACTCATTTGAAAAGACCCTGATGCTGGGAAAGATTGAAGGCAGGAGGAGAAGGGGACAACAAAGGATGAGATGGTTGGATGGCATTACCGACTCAATGGACATGAGTTTGGGTAAACTCCAGGAGTTGGTGATGGACAGGGAGGCCTGGCATGCTGCAGTCCATGGGGTCACAAAGAGTTGGACGCGACTGAGCAACTGAAGTGAACTGAATGGCGTAGTGGTTTTCCCTAATTTCTTCACTTTAAGCCTGAATTTTGCAATTAGGAGCTGATGTTCTGAGCCACAGTCAGCTCCATATCATGTTTTTACTGTCTGTAAAGAGCTTCTCCATCCTTGGTTGCAAAGAATATAATCCATCTGAGTTCAATATTGACCATCTAGTGATGTCCATGTGTAGAGTCATCTCTTGTGTTGTTGGAAGAGGGTGTCTGCTATAACCAGTGTGTTCTGTTAGCAAAACTCTTGTTAACCTTTGCCTTGCTTCATTTTGTATTCCAAACTTGCCTGTTACTCCAGGTATCTCTTGACTTCCTACTTTTGCATTCCAGTTCCCTATGATGAAAATGACATTTTTTTGGTGTTAATTCCAGAAAGTCTTGCAGATCTTCATAGAACCATTCTACTTTAGCTTCTTTGTCATTAGTGGTTGGGGCATAGACCTGGATTACTGTGATATTGAATGGTTTGCCTTGTAAACAAACCAAGGTCATACTGTATTTTATCATAAATAGGAATATCTAATTTGCAGACTTCTTGCTCCAACCTTTTCCATCTTAGTCTGTTCTTAGATAAAAATTCAGTTAGGTAGTAGTGTATGACATACAGTAAGTGTATAACACACCTGCACACACAGGTAGACATGCAAAAGCATATACAAAACAACCAGTCACCAAATCAATGATTCTTCCTATCTTTCTCTTGGAGGGATATAAGACAGCTGACTGCATTCTTCGAGCAAAAAGGAGAAAGAGAGACTGAGATGGTCACATTTAATCTTTGTCTGCATGTGTGCATGCATGCTCTGTCTCTTCAGTCGTGTCTGATTCTTTGCAACCCTATGGACTGTAGCTCACCAGGCTTCATGGTCCATGGGTTTCTCCAGGCAAGAATACTGGAGTGGGTTGTCATGTCCTCAAAGGGATCTTTCTGACTGGGGGATCAAATCCATGACTACTGCGACTCCTGCATTACAGGGGGATCCTTTACCACTGAGCCACCAAGGAAGCCCCCTGTTTGCATAACTGTCCCTAGTCCAACATCCAGGCCTTGTACCAAAGAGTGGAGAATACCTGTGGTCCAGTCACTGCACAAGAAAACTTCCCATCCTCTACTGTGGCAGGGGAGGAGTAGGTGTGTCACTGCATCAGGCAGATTAGGTGACCTGTGCTTTTGCTTCTTAAATATTGATGCTGAAACAATATTCCTTGACTTCACAGGTCCTCCTAATTTATAGGAATTGTTTTTTAACATTTTTATTCTTGAATTGCCTTGCTCCTTGGACTTCCTCTTTGCAGGCTTAGAGGAATTTCTGTTTTTCCAAATCTGCTGTCAGTGAACACTCATTCATTTGCTTTTGTGCTTCCAAAATTTCACTAACATCTCTTACCCCATGTTGTCTGCTCCCTTACTTCCCACTTTTTTTTTTCCTTCTAGTGGCATTTTTTGTGTATGTTTTTGACAGGAGCAGAGATAAATGTTTGCATCCAGTTCACTATTTACAGTTAAATGTCTTTAATGGGTTTTCAAATGTTGAACCATTCTTGCATCCCCCAATAAAGCCTATAATATCACAACATATAATTTTTAGCATATTACTTTAATTTTGTTAGTGATTTTTATTTGAAGTCTTTTTTCTGTTTCATAAACTTTTGCTTTCATCTTTTTAATTTCCTTTCTTCTAAATTATTTGGTTTTCTCAATCATTCCTTCTATTTTGATTTTGACAATGATTTTATATTTTCAACTATAGAAATTTAGAATACAAATTACTCCCTAAGATCCACTTTAACTACATCTTGTTTTGATACATAATGCTTTAATATTTATTCAGTTCTAAATGTTTTCTAATTTCTAAATAATTTTCTTATTAACATACTAATTGTTAAGTATATTCTCCCCCTTAAATCATTACTCAGGATAGGCACAAAGAAACATTTTTTTAGTTTTTCTGATTTCTAGAATATTATTACATGTAGTTGACAAGGTTGCCTGTATGATGTTGACATTTTTGAAATTTGTTGAGATTTCCATTGTAGACTTACTCAAGTAAATTTTTGTGTACTTTGAAACATGTTTATTTTCTGTTGGACACAGCCTTTATATATATATTTTTTTTAATCATGCTTTCAATGGGTTATTTAAATCTTTAATTCTTTTCCTCTTCAGTTCTGGCTGTTTGTTCTGTTTCAGGGAGAAGTATATTAAACCTCTCTCCATGTTTGTAGGTTTGTCAGTTTCTCTTTGTTGATTTTCATTATGTCTTTCAATTCTTTGTGGTTAGGGGCTTTGAACTGCAGAGGTTAAAAAATGAATTAAGAGTTTATAGGCCAGTGGGAGAGATTGTTAGATACACTTCTAACAATAAAACCCAAGGCCTAACACAACTGACACATGCAAAAGAAACAAAGTGCTATTAAGTCTGACAAGAAGCAAACCCATTTCTTTTTCTGAATTATCTCTATCTAATTTTTAAGTACCTCTGAGGGATGTAAATTCTCCTCTTGCACATCTGTGAAACATTTTCCGGGCAGTCTGGAGAGAGAGGCTCTTTGCCCCACTTCATGTGTGCTTTATTTCCTCCCTCCCTTCATTGGCCCTGCCTCTTCCTGATCAAAGCTTTCTGTTATCTAGTACTCCCCTTCTTACTAACTTCTCTTTTTCTTTATTAGCCATTCTATCTTTTACCTTCAATATTTACAGTTTTCTTTTCCTCTTTCTGTCTCCTAAATGAGTCATAATGTGAAATCCTAGGATTCTTATTTGTTTTGTTTAGTGAATAATACATATGTTTATGCTATTAAAAATCATATTCATTCAATTTAAACATACATAATTGGGAAAAAGTCAAACTCTTCTCTTTAGCTTTTAAAATAATCATTCCATTCTTTTTTTAATTTCTATGTCAACAATTCCATGACCCCCAATTTGGTTCAGCAAATAATTTTTTAAATTCCTTTTTACAATCCCATATTTCTATTCCACCAAATTTTAATAGGCAGGGGAATTAATAATTATATTTTACTAAAAGATTGTGTGAAATAAATAGGATTTCTTTGAGCTTATGCTGTAATTGTAAAATAGTTCAAGGAGAGCATGTGTGGCTAAGTTTTTTCAAAGATTAAAAAAAGGATGCCAATGAAAGATTGTATATGGAAAAACGACTAGTTTAACTTGTACAAGACTAGGCTGCTAAAATGCAATACTTAAATATCACAGAGCCAAAATATAAAAGAAGATTATCATGAAAATGCAAAATAGCATATTAAATTCAAATAGTATGAGCATCTCCTAGGTTGCCTTGTCTCTGTAGTAGCCTTGCTATGACGGATGCCTTATTAAAGCTATAAATAATTTTGCATTTATAGCTTTATCAAAGAGTGATTATGATATAAATAAAAATGAATATATCTGCCTCTAGAATTTCCATATATTCTTACAATTTTCAGGTTATACTGTGCATACATGCACATTCACACACATGCACATTATCATTTTTCTGCACTATCAAGAGATTACATGAAAAGACTGTTGTTGGACATCATAGTAACCCCTGCAAGGCTGCTTGAGGGATAGTTTGTGTTGCATTTTGTGCAGTTTTCTGTCAAGATAATTTCTATAGTAACCCCTATTTGCATTCTTTCAAATGGTGGTAAAATCTGACATATCCCATTAAATATGATAGCACTGCAGTGTTTCATCCACTCTTAAGCCCACTTGGGAATTCTTCATTTTATCTACTGACTGAGACCATTCTTCTCTGGTATCAAGGCATCAAACTTTTTACCATTAAAATGTTAATTAGACTTTTATAACCATTTTAGTAGTTCTGCTCTTCATCTCAATTGCTCCAAACATAATTATTTACAATTGCATGATGTTCTCATTAATATGCTATGGAAATCTGCCATAGTGCATAGAACTTAGCTTAATAACAAGCTGCAGAAATATATCCTCAAAGACATCTGTGAAACATCTGTAGAATTTTAATGATGCAAAATAACTTTTCAGTAAATGAGATAATAAGCAGATGATACTTAAGGTCAGTATTTTTTATAACTATAGCCTGTCTGCTAGTATGACTCTTGCATGCCACTATTTAATACACCAATAGCACAACCTACTAATGATTATTTGCTAAATCCCATGTTCTTTAAAAGTGATACACGTAGAGCCCAGAATATCCTTGTGTCTATATTAATGTATAAAATAGTATTGATATGATACAATATATACAATCTTAGCACCTATTTGTAAACATTTTCCTCCAACACATGTCAAGGAGTTCTACCCATATCTCACTCATCCTTGGATTGTTCATTTAAATATTAATTTCTCTTTTCACAGAAAAATAGATGTTCAAAGGATAAATGGCTTGCTTCACTTTATATTCCTGTAACAGATAGGAAATGACAACAGAATTTCAATTTATATCAGAAACAGATATCCAGTTAAATGTAATCTGGTATTTTTCTAAGGTTTCTAGTGGGAATAGTCCTGAGATTGTATTGATAGGGCTATTTGTGTTATCCTGGGCAAATCACTTAATTTAACAGAATCTCAATAATTTTCATTTAGAAAGGGAAATAAAAGTAACCACCTCAAAGTATCCAAAAAGAATAATTACTATTTCATTCACTTAATTTCCCTAAAAGCCTAGAAGAGATCATCATAGGGAAGACTAAAATTCAGCTGGCTGAATAAATGACACGTGGATGGATACATATGGTGCTTTGCAAACTCTAAAGTCCAATATATTAAGATCACTGCTTTATGTGAGTCCTATTTGCAGAAAAACTCCCAATATGGAGATAGGCATAATATATTAGTCTTCTATTGCTGATGTAAACAAACTACCCCAAACTTGGAGGCTTAAAACAACACATTATTATTATCATACAGTTCAGTAAGTTAGAAGCTGAACATGGGTCTCACTAGGCTGAGTCCTAGAGAAGAGCTCTGACTGTGCGAACAGTGGGCAGAAGTTACATTTCAGAGATGGAGGAGGGAGTAAGAAACCTCCAACTACCTGGGTCCTATTCTCAAATCAATCAGTGGTCATATCCTTTCAATATCCTCCTCCAACACCATCTCTATCATATCAGGGCTCCACACTCTTTATCTGTGTCACTCCTTCACAGATTTCTATCACTTCCTCACAAGTGATAAACATAGCCACAGTTATGGTTAAGGCTTCAACATATGAATCTGGAGGGATGGGGCACACAGACACATCTATAGTCTATGACATCTAAAGTAATCTTTAGATTACTTTACATCTATAACATCTGAAGTCTATAATGTCTAAAGTAATCAAAGCAGTCCACACTGCATAAAGATAGATACACAGACCAATGGAAAAGAATAGAGAACTAAAATAAACCCTCAGGCTTATAGGCAAATGAACTACAAGAATGCCAAGACTATACAATGGAGAAAGAACAGTTTCTTCAGTGAATGTTGGAGAACTATATACCCACACGCAAACAGTATGACATTGTACCCTTTCCTTACACCATACGTAAAAATTAGCTCAATTATATTAAAGACATAAACATAAAACCTAAAATTTTAAAAATCCTAAAAGAAAACATAGGAGAAAATCTTCATTACATAGGATTTAGCAATATTTTCTTGAATATGACCCCAAAGCATAGGCAACAAAAGCGAAAATCGACAAGCTGGACTATATAAGACTTGAAAACGTATGTTTAGCAAAAGAAATAGTCCAAAGAGTGAAGGGCAACCAGTGGAATGGGACAAAATATTTGCAAACAATGTATCTGAAAATAAGTTAATATCTAGAATACATAAAGGGCAACTCCAACTCAACAACAAGAGAAAAACAAAACAGCCAATTAAAAAATGCACAGAGGACTTAGACTGTTCTCCTGTTTTCTTGTTTGTTATATACCACATTTTTCATGTTTAAATAACATGATAAATATTTGTTCAACTGATTTCACGACTGCTTAATATACCTATGACCATGAATAGTAACAGGGATCAAGTCACACTGTTGAGATGGGGCAAATCAATTCACAGCATTTCTTTTGCTTCCTTAAAAACTGAAAGGCAATAGTATCTGCTGCTGCTGCCGCTAAGTCGCTTCACTCGTGTCCGACTCTGTGCGACCCCATAGACGGCAGCCCACCAGGCTCCCCCATCCCTGGGATTCTCCAGGCAAGAACACTGGAGTGGGTTGCCATTTCCTTCTCCAATGCATGAAAGTGAAAAGTGAAAGTGAAGTCGCTCAGTCGTGTCCGACTCTTAGCGACCCCATGGACTGCAGCCTACCAGGCTCCTCCATCCATGGGATTTTCCAGGCAAGAGTACTGGAGTAGGGTGCCATTGCCTTCTCCCAATAGTATCTAGACACCGTCATAATAGAAAATGAGAATATTTTCTCATTTAGTTGAAATATGAGTTTAGTTCTCATTTACCTTGGGAAGTTTTCAACCCTTTCTTCTTCCTTCACAAGAATTTTAAGATAGGCAACATTACTACATCACTTCCCAGGCTTTGAGAGACAATCTAACATCATAAAAGAGTGAGAAAGTCTTGACCTTCCACATGTTGCTGAAAGGACACAACAGAAACCAAGTATCTTGGACCTGGCAGTCTGAATTGAGGTTGCTACAACTAAGTTGGGAACTCACTTATCTTTTTAGCAGCTCCAGATAGTACTGTGAATAAAACAATTAATATTCCCTTCTTTTCATGTCCTCATCCATCCTTACATATTTCTTTTTCAACTCAAAGAGTCATACGTCATCAAGACCTCAATGGACCCATCAGAATTATGTCATGGGGCTACAAGGCAGCGTTCCCTATTCATGAACTGTTTTGAATTTCTTCATTCTTTCATCTTAATGGGAGACTAAATTTCCAATTATATGATATAGTATTGGGTTTTCTGAATTGATGACTAGAATAATATTGGGATATTTAAAGATATACTCCATGCTCTCCCCATGCAACTCAGTCAGTATTTATCAAGAAATATTGATGCATTTTCAGTTCCTTTCTACTACAAAGGCTTCTGCATATTTTCTGAGGTGCTTTTCGGGCATCACTGGAAAGAAGTGAAGGAATGGTGATTATGCAAAAGGAGTAAAATAGCATTACTTAAATAATTCACCTTTATGTCATGTAACCACACTAGCACAAAGGAAGACACAGAGAACAAAGCCCTGGATGACACTTCCACCAGTTCGGGAGAATTTAATCTAAGATTTCTGTAAAAGCCTTTTATTTTTTTCCCTCCCCCACCTTTTTCCCCCAAGTGACCCAATTTAATGCTACACAATCAGGTTAACTCAGCAGGAGATAAAGAAGGGAGAAAAACAGATTACTGTTCTTTCAAATAGAGAAAGCCAGGAACCTAAGAGTTAAAGTTGAAAACTTGATGGAAATAACCTTAAAGTGAGGGGAAAATTAAGGAATGTTAGAAATAAATGAAAGTCAGAACATCTACTTTTCTTTTTGGATCAAGGAAGAACACATGTCTGTTACATTTTTTGTGGTATCTACATATACAACATTTGAATTAATTACTAGTTACCCATGCTGCACTAATAACTTTGAACACAAATTGAGAGCTTACTATTTGTCCCTCCATACTTGGCATTTTAAATGGATTAAGGAACTAAATCCTCACACACCAAAAAAAATTAAAAAAATTAAAAAACCCTTATCCCATCTTCCATTGCAGAAGTTAGAAAAGTGAATTTAAGCAAGGTGCCCACAACTAGAGGAGCCCACAGTATTCAACTTCTGAGCTTTGGCCTTTAAAATCTTTACCATTCTTTTCCCCATTTCTACAAACCACTGTTTTCAAAGCATGATCCATGGACCTTGCCCATCAGAATTACTTAGAACTATTGCTAAAAATAACTTCCTGATACCCATCCTATGCCAACCAAATCAGAAACCATGGGAAAGTGAACCCAGAAATCCACATTTTTAAAAACTCCCCAGGTGTTTCCAAAACACTTTAAAATATATAAAAGTTTACAGTACTATGGAGACAATATTTAGTAGACCTCAGAAGCACAAGCACTGAAGCCAGGAAACTGGTTCAAATCTGCACTCTGCCACTCACTAATTCTGTGACTTGAACAAGTACCTCAGTTTCTCTGCGGTTCATTTTCTACATATGTATTATTTAATTAATTTAATGGGCATCTGCCTATTCATGGCTACAGTCCTGCACAGTGAATTCCTTTTACACACTTACAGAATTCATCAAAGGGTGAATGATCTAAAGGATAGATCATACTAAAATAATTAATGTTAGCTTTTGGATGTGCTACATTTGGATATTAATTTGATATTCTATTAACGGAGACAAAACAAACAATAATCAAAACAAAAACAAGTGGAGCCACATTGTGAAAACTTAATTTTGAAAATACAAGGAAATGATCTGGTTTATTCTCCTTGATTCTCTCTGAAATATATTTCTTCCTCTGCCTTACCCCTTACAGCATGCAAGCCATAATATGCTAGTGTAGTCTCATTTCTCTTATACTGACATTCCTTTATGCTATCTCATTTCTGCTACAGAACTTCTGGTGAGATCGAGATTAAAGGCAGAGAAACAGGATGGAAAGAAGAGACAGATAAGAATTCAAAAGAAATATTTGGGTAGCAAATTACTTCAATGTATACAATGAATATCGAGTTTAGAGTCTATTAAAGCAACGCTTATCTAAAATAAGCTTAGCTATAATAATATGGAAGGTAAGATTTGCCACAAAATACAGATAATCAGTAAAGAGATAGCCTGGAGTACTGATTGTCAAATAACTCTGAATCAGATCCTTTTCAGTACTAGAAAAGTCAGCCAGCTTGTCTGAGGTTGAATTTTGAAGGCTGTAAAGGGGAAAAGGCAATGAAGATATTTAACTATTCAATGCTTGAAAAAGTAATATTTACTGGATAATGCTAGAAGAGTGTTTTCCCCAAATAACATTTATCCTTAAAAAGAAAAGTCAAGTGTGGGCTCAAATTCAGCAGATTCACCAAAGAACACACCTTGACAATTTTAAGAATCCTCAGATTGTCTAACAGTACTGCATAGCTCTTCAACAAAGCTGCTCATTTCACAATAATTAAAACAGAAAAGTCTTGAGAGGACAGGAACTGAAGCAAAGAGCTTTGCTTCTGCATCTGTTGAATGAATCACCACAGACAAGAACTTTGCAGAGCCTGACACAGATATCTGCTTTCATCAGAATGATGTGTGGTCACCAAAATGTTAAGTTCCACAAGAACAGGAATGGCTTCTATTTACTCTTATGCAGTTACCTTTGAGATCAGTGGCTAGTGCAGAAAAGAAATTCAATAACTGTTAATTCTTGTTAAATTGCTGAATTAATACCATAGGTCATGGACATTTGCAGTTGTTCTTAAACAAAGTTGAAAACATGAACTCTTTAGGTGTCAGTATAGATAACATTTCCCCCCTTTAACAAACTTCACACTTGAAAGGTTGTAAGGGAAATTAGAAATTATTATAATCGGGTTTGATCCCTGGGCTGAGAAGATCCCCTGGAGCAGGGTATGGAAACACATTTCAGTATTCTTGCCTGAAGAATCTCATGGACAGGGGAGCCTGGCGGGCTACAGTCCGTAGGGTTGCACAGAGTCAGACACAACTGAAGTGACTTAACACACACTTGATTTAGTTCAGTTACTTTCTCCAGAAAAGGCATACAAATGGCCAATAGTATACGAAAAACTAATGGACATCACTAATCATCAAGGAAATAAAAACCAAAACCACAATGAGGTATCAACTCACACCTGTTAGGTGGTCACTATCGAAACAAAACAAGAGGAAAAATGACAAGCATTGGCAAGAATAAGGAGAAGAGGGAACACTGGCATAGAACTGTTGAAGGGAATGTAAGTTGAAACAGCCCCAAAAAGTTCTTCAAAAAATTAAAGAGCACTACCAATTGACCCAGGAATCTCACTTCTAGGTATTTATACAAAGGAACTATAATGAGGACCTCATTATATTTTTCAGGGGATATTTTCATTCCCATGTTCATTTCAGTATTTTTCACAACAGCCAATATATGGGAAAAACCTAAATGTCCATCAATAGATGAATAGATGAAGAAAATATTGTACATATACATGATGGAATGTTATTCAGCCTTAAAAAAGAAGGAAATTCTGCATTTGTGACAACATGGACAGACCTGGAAGACAGTAGATTAAGTGAAATATGCCAGACATAGAAAGACAAATACTGTATGAATTCTAAAATAGTCAAGTTCACAGAAGCAAAGAATAGACTGCTGGATGCAAGGAGCTGTTTGGAGGGGGAACTACAGAGGTGAAAGCCAAAGGGTACAAAGTTTTAGTCATACAGGTAAATAAGTTCTTGAGATCTACCTTACAACATAGTACCTATAGCTAACAATACTACATTGTACTCTTAAAATGTGCTAATAGTGTAGATATTAAGTGTTCTTAACACACACATACACACACAGAGAGACATAATAACAAAAAAGGGGACAGGAGGAAACTTTGGAAGATGATGAAAATGTCTATAACCTTGATGGTGGTGATGGTTTCATGGATGTGAACCCATTCCCAAATTCACTGAGTTGTAACATTAAATATGTATAGCTTTTTGCGTCAGGTATACTTCAGTATGGACTTCCCTGGTGGCTCAGATGGTAAAGCGTCTGCCTATAATGCGGGAGACCCGGGTTCAATCCCTGGATTGGGAAGATCCCCTGGAGAAGGAAATGGCAACCCACTCCAGTATTCTTCTCTGGAAAATCCCATGGACAGCTTCCCCCATAATTCCACAGTAAAGAATCCACTTACAATGCAGGAGATGCAAGAGACTTGGGTTTGATCCCTGGGTTGGGAAAATCCACCAGAGGAGGGCATGGCAATCCACTCAGTATTCTTGCCTAGAGAATCCCATAGACAGAGGAGCCTGGCAGGCTACGGTCCACAGGGTCGCAAAGAGTCAGACACGACTGAGCAACTAACACTAATACACACCCAACTAATACAATCATCTATATGGTACTGTACAGTAATAAGTTTATAATACTTTTCACCCAAATAATACGTAAAAAGCAAATAAACACAAAAAAATGAAGAAAACATTTTTAATCTTACAGTATAATACAGTACGTTGAAAAGTATGGTAGTACCAGCTATATCACCACTGCTTTTAGGATTGCTTCCAGACATCCTAGGCTTGAAATAAAAATACTGTTCTACTGTACTCTATACAGTACTATAAAGTACATAAAAGACAACCACTTGTAGAGGATGCACACACATGACAATGTACACTAGACACATGAGCTAGCTTAAATGATTAGACATGCAAATGCACATTCACATCTTTGAAAATTCACAACCTGAAGGTTTGCATGTATGGGATATACTGTAGTTCAGTCACAAGTGAACATCTAAATCTGAAGTTCAATGTGTGTAACTGAAATTTCTCCAATTAAAAAAAAAAATGTGCATGGGGTTTTGGATAGTTTTGGACCTCCCTGCCTTTGAGGATAATTAATTGCAGTGATGATCTTGTTGGCCATGAGAAAATATCCTAAGTTTCCCGGTGAGCTATGTGACTGGAACAAAAAAGACATGACATGGTGACTAAGGACCTATGGTTTTTAATTTTTTTTTCTAATTTTGCCCACTCTGACCTCTTCTTATCCCTTAGCTAATTTTTGGCCCACTCTGAAGAGGAAGGTAATTAAACAAGTAACTAAAGAAGCTTGTGGAATAATGCCCCTGCCACCAGAGGTCCCTAAGAAGAAGTAAGTGAGTCTCCCAGTAAAATAACCTGAAATTGCAGGTGCAGCTGGAAACCATTCTGCCACAGGACAGGATGAACCACTAACCCAAGCACTCCTGTTTCCCCATGCAGAAGCACCTTCCTCTCTATTTACTCAGTGCTCCATTTAAGCATAATTATAAAACCGGACCTTACTGGACTGTCAGGAAGCCTCCATTTTTCCAGTGTAACATTAAAGATCTCAGGGAGTGCGTCTTTAACAAAGCACCATTGTTATTTGCCTAAAATGCATGACAATAAAGCACTTTGCATCTGTGCTGAAAGATTTGCTTTAAGATTTATTTACTTGTGGACGGATAGAAGGGTTTTGTAGCATCCTTATTCAGAACAGCCTTGGAATACAAATGAGAGGAAGTGGGAGAAAGGGGACTCAGCCTGAGCGGTGCTTCCCTGGAGCTGCTAACTTCACCTCCTGCTGCTGAGCAAGGGCACAGGCTAAACTAATCAAGCAAGAGGTGTGGTTTGGAGCTAAAACTCATATTCTGATTTAATCCAAACCCTGTAATGCCAAAACAAAGTTGAAACTGCAGAACTAGGGGAGCATACGGTATACATGAGACTGAATGCTGCATTAGTCTTTTGAAAATTCCCTCCTGAAAAAGAACAAAGAAGATGAAAGAGGGCTCAGGATTAAAACCGTGGCAGGTGCCTGGACGCACCAAAGCAAGCCCTCCTCCTTGAGTGTTAGTTTCAAAATGACATTGTAGCTAAACTGACTCCTGGGTCTCCCATAGATATGCCTGATGGAAATGTGAATGTGAAGAGGATGCAATGTTTGTAGTTTTTTTAAGAATGAAAAACCGCAGCAATCTAGGCTTTGTCCAAAACCACAAACTGTTCTGTTTGGCCATCAGAGCACCTCCTGCTTCAGGTTTATCGCGGTTGCTGAACAAATGCACAGACTGCGGCTGAATGAAGAGGCATCTGAGCCTCAACCGCTTACAACTGGGCTAGAAAGCTTTGAGATAGGCCCCGGGCCAGGAGCTGTTATCTTTATTGTGCAGAATGACTGAGATTCGACTTCTGGATCACTGGGCTGGGGTAATACTTTTGCAGAGAAACAAATGGTGCTGTCGGCAGGCATGGAGGAAAAGAAGTCCCAGGAGCTTAAATGTTGGATATGAGACAATGGAGGAGCAGGGAAAGGGGATGTGTGTCAAGTGATGCAGATAATGGAGAAAGATAAGCCTTAGATCATAAATCAGCTCGCAGCTACCACCTATGGCTTTGAAAGGGCTCCTGTATTTCTTACTGTATCACCAGCTCATTAATGAGTCAGTAGTCATTACAGGTGGTATAGAGAGAACATAATTTACATATTAAGTAGTTAAACGAGGATTCCTCAGCACTCTGATTCTGAAATGCATGCCTTTCAAGGGCACTATTCAGGCTCCTGTCAACACATTCAAGTTTTCTTCTGTCTATAAAAAAAGGTGTTTGTTAAAAGTCATGATTTCAGTACAATTGCACAGGCTGTTTCTCAGGGTCAACCCAGTGACTCCTTGTCTGAAATGGAGGTGGGAAATTTTCCAACATGAGTGATTATTTGCACTGACATTCTGATGAAGTTAATGGACACAATTTACATGAAGAGCCATATTTAAGAGCTCTCTGTAAGGGTGGGTATGAATAATATTAACTTTTTTAATGCAAAACCATAAAAAATCAATTAATTTTATTATCATTATAAATAAAATTTTATTATTAAAATTCTTCTATTTTGAGCATTTTTATGGCTATGAGGACAGCTGGATGACTTTTCAAGCTCCACATCTTTCTGCTGTGGGTTGTCATGAACAACAACTGTGGGCCTCCAGCAGAGTGCAAAGAAGCCAGGTGGTGGGGGCAGAGTTTATTAATAAACCCTCATTGGGCCTATGGTTGCACAGTTAAGGTAGTAGTTAGGTCTGGTCTGTAAAGAAATGCTTTCCTAAAACAGCAAGTTCTAATAAAAAACTTCTGGGCACATGGCAGAGCAGAATGATGTAAAATAACTAGTGGCTCTCTGTAGGAGGAACCAGTTCAACAAGTCCTCCCCTCTTTCAAAAGCAGATTTATGCCACCATCTGGGAGCTCAGTGGACTTCCTGAAGAGTAGAAAAGTGCAAAAAACTATGCCATGAGAGTGACATTCAGGAGCCCTGTTTAGGACTGTTAGGTAGGTAGAATAGGGAAAAGGAGTCCAAAATGGCGGTGGCCAAAAGACAAAGAAGGGGAAGGCCCATGAAAATAGAGCAAAAGAAGGTCCGAGGACCGGAGTGAGGACCTCAGGTAAAACAAACAACACTCCTGGCTGGCCCAATTTACATAGGACAGGCCCAGGGAGAGACAAACATATAAGTAGAGGAGCCAAAGCTAGCTCTCTCTCTCTCTCCCCTGCATGCTGGGGCGCTCTTCTCCTCATGTCTTTGGATCGACGTGCCCTCACGCCTCAAAGATGGATTTTCCTGCTATCTTCTAAATAAAATAGAGCTGTAGCACTGAGCTATAACACTGAATTGTCTAAGAGCTATAACATGGTCCTTTTGAGACCTGAGAGCTATAACATGGTCTATCCAAGACCCGAGAGCTGTGACAGGCCGAGGGGGCTTTAATGTCCGTCACTCTAAATCTTTGTTGTGACGAGACAAAGAACCGAGGAGCATACACTTGCGTGACATCTATGGTGTGTGACTCAGATTTAACCTGGCTGAAACAACCTCTGCATGGAAGAGGCCAGGCACAGCAGGAGCCCAACTCAGTGAAGCTCCTGCGGCAGAGGCGGAAGGTGAAGAAAATCCAGAGCAGGGGAAGACCCATCGTGCTGGAAACCAGGACAGCAAAAAATAAACTCAGCAGAAAGCTCACACGGCCCAGTCTCAGATTCCAGAAGACCTCTGGTTAAGGTAAGAGGTCCTCGCTCCTATTGCTGGAGGGACATGCCTAACCAAATCTTAATTCCTTTACAATCTCTCATTTCTTGTTTCCTCGAACGTCCCATGAACAGGCAGGCGGCAGGAGGCAGGGACTCTGGAGAGGCTACTCCTCAGCATGTCCCAAAGGCGCTATCTGCTGAGCCCCAGTAGATGTTACACAAGCCGGTGGGGGTTCTTCTGTCCTTTCTCTTCTCTGTGCCAAGGATCAGACCAATGAAACTGTGAGCACTGGTCAGATATTTAGCAAATTTTCCAGTGGGCTATGAAGGGGATTCCTTGACACGTTTTTCCCACTGCTTTTTCCTCCTGTCCTTCAGCTCTCTTTCTGGGTCAGGACTTGAGCCCAACCAAAACCTAGGATGCCCAGCTTCAGGACCTAATGAAGCTCAGGCTCTGAGGTCTCATTGCAAAAATTTATTGAGAGTCAAAGAGATAGATAAGAGGTAAACTTGTTAAGATTCAGAGAGAAGTGCCACACTCTACAGGGTACAGGGTGAATTCATATGCTAATGAGTGAGAGGATCATCCCAGCCATTGGGAAACCACCCACTCCTCCCTCTTCTGACTTTGTGCCTTGGAGCTGTCCTGCCACCTCTGGGTGTGTCTGTTGGTTTATAGATTGGGGATTAAGGTTTACTTGAATTTGACTTATCATCTTGGACCCAATTGATTTTAATTGGTTTACATTATACCCTTGTGCTATGTCATTCTTTCAAAGGTTGTGCTCTGCCCCCCTCCCTCCTGTTTCATGCTCTTTTCCTGAGCCCCATCCAGACCCACAAGGTTGCCTCTACAATCTTCTGGAGAGACAACCAGAAAATAGCTGGCCTTGGGAGGGAAATACTCTATAATATCCAACCCCCTAATCCTACCCAGTACTGGTCACACTGGAGATCTTGGGGATGCCCAACTCCAGTCCAGGGGTCCCAGGAGGTCATCATGCCTTGACCTGCCTAGGGATCTTGTCCTCGAAAGGTTGTCACACCTCAACCTGCTCAGGGATCCGCCAGTCCCAGGGGTCCCAGGAGGTCGTCACGCCTCAACCTGCCCAGGGACCCAATTCTTGGGAGGCCGTCATGCCTCGACCTGCCCGGGGATTCAATCTCTAGGAGGCTGTCACACCTCAGCCTGCCTGAGGATCTGCACCCTGACCTGGGGACGCCTGGCTCTCAGGTTGCAACAGTTCTGGGTAGGATAAGCTTCAGAAAGACTCACCCCTAAGGAAGTCCACCCATGGAAACATAAGGAAGCCTATTACTTATGGGACTGTGCCCAGTCTCAGCAATAATTCAGGAGCCCAATGAGAACCCCATTGCCTTTCTAGAAAGGCTAAAAGAGGCCCTCCAAAAGTTTACCAATCTGGACTTAGACTCTTACGAGGGACAGGTGATTTTAAAGGACAAATTCCTGTCCCAATGTACATCAGATATCAGAATTAAGTTACAACAGCTACAACAGCAGGACCCTGCTGCCTCTTTAGATGAGATGGTCCAGACAGCCACCAATACCTTTTATAACAGAGAACAGGAAAAGGAGGCCAAGGCCCAGGAGAGGGAGAAAAAGAAAGAGACAAGGCATGCCCAGATGCTGGCCACACTCCAGAGAAGCCCTATGGCAAACCTGAGTCCTTGAAGGACAAGGCATGAGACAAATGCCTGATCTGTAGACCGGCGGGGCATTGGGCCAAAGAGTGTCCAAACCGTGACAAGTATCCTAGAACAGCTTGCCACAAATGCCATCAACTGGGACACTGGGTGGCACTCTGCCCTCGAGACCTAAGAGCCTCAAGGTCAAGCGCCAAGCCTATCCTCACGATGATTCAAGAGGACTGAAGTGGCCCACTCCAGCCAGCCCGTCTGTCACAGATAACCATCACAGGGCTGGAGCCAAGGGTGCAACTGGATGTGGCAGGTAGGTCCGAGAATTTCTTGGTTGACACAGGGGCTACCTACTCAGTCTTGATCTCCTACTCCGGAGCCTTCTCCTCCCAAACTTATACCATTTTTGGTGCTACAGGAAAAGCAACTACTAAAAGATTCACCTGAGCACTTCTTTGTTGCTGGGATGGACAAATATTTTCCCACCAGTTTCTGGTGGTCCCTGAGTGTCCTACTCCCTTATTGGGAAGAGATATACTCACTAAACTGGGGACCACCCTTGTGATGGGAAGTTTTTCAGCCCCTAGAGTTCTACAGCTCCTGGTCACTACTGAAGAACCCATTACACCTTCAATAGAGAGGGACCAAAAACTATGGGAAGACAAAATTAACCCCCAGGTGTGGGACCAGGGGATTCCTGGACGAGCCCACCAAGCTGAACCGGTCATCATTCTCCTCTGAGATCCCACTTGGTTTCCTAACCAAAAACAGTATCCTCTCAAAAGAGAGGCTCAGGAGGGACTACAGCCTTTAATAAATAAATTCTTTGCTTGTGGGCTATTGGTCCCCACCAGTTCACCATGTAACACCCCAATCCTCTCAGTAAAGAAAAAAGACGAAACCTGGCGAATGGTTCAAGATCCCCAGATCATAAATGAAGCTGTAGTCCCCCTCCATCCCACAGTACCCAATCCCTATGTAATCTTGGGAGAAATCCCACCCAGTGCCAAGTGGATTACAGTCTTGGATCTCAAAGATGCATTTTTTTTTTTTTTTTTTTGCATACCACTGGCTAAAGAATCCCAATATCTTCTTGCCTTTGAGTGGGAGGCCCCAGGAAAAAAAACACCAACAGATGACTTGGACAATATTATCTCAGGGGTTCAGAGATAGCCCCCACATGTTTGGACAGGCCCTTAGCTGGGATCTCCTGGATCTGGACCTGGGACCTAATGGAAAAATATTACAATACGTAGATGACCTACTAATCTGCTCTCCAAATGAAAAAAGTGCCCATCAACATGCAATTCAGGTTCTAAACTTCTTGGCAGAAAGGAGATATAAAGTCTCCCGTGCTAAGGCACAGATGGTCGAGACAAAGGTCACTTACCTGGGAGTTCAGATTACACACGGGTCCAGGAGGCTGTCCTCTGATCAGGTACAAAGAATCCTCCAGTTGCCCTCCCCAGCGACTCGAAAACAATTGCGAGCTTTCCTGGGCCTAACCGGATATTATAGAATCTGGATACCCAACTATGGTCTAATTGCCCAGCCCTTATATGAAAGCTTAAAGGGACAAGATGATTCAATTCCACTGATGTGGGGAACTCCTCAAGAGAAGGCAGAGACTACACTAAAACAGGCCTTAACTCAGGCACCTGCCTTGAGGTTGCCAGATCCAGAAAAAACATTCCAACTTTATGTCCATGAAAGAGAGGAAATAGCCTTGGGAGTGTTAACTCAAAGGTTGAGATCTGAGCCCCAGCCTGTAGCTTACTTATCCAAGAGGCTCAATCCAACTACCCAAGGTTGGCCCCCCTGCCTTCAAAATCTTACAGCTATTGCAATCATGATAGAAGATGCTTTAAAACTCTCCTTTGGGGGCAAACTATTTTTACCAGCCCCCAAGTAAAACAACTCCTAAATGGGAGAGGCCATTTATGGATGTCTGATCAAAGAATCCTCAGATATCAAGTAATGCTGATGGAAAATACAGGCCTCACTTTATCCCCTTGTGAGGTTCTTAACCCAGCCACCCTCCTGTCTACCCCCGAGGGCTCTCTCCCCTTTCTCTCTTGTCTAAAACCCTTGGGCCACTGGACAAAACTCCAAGAGGGATTCTCAAAAGATCCTCTGACCAATCCTGAGGAAATCTGGTACACTGATGGAAGCAGCTTTGTCTCGGATAGAAAAAGAAGAGCTGGGTATGCAGTAGTCTCCAATTTTGAGACCATAGAGGCTAAGCCTCTGCCACCAGGTACTTCAGCCCAATTAGCTGAGCTCATAGCCCTGACTCGAGCTTTAGAGCTGGAAAAAAGAAAAAAAAAAAAAAAAAATAGCCATTTTGAAAGTATGCCTTTCTGGTGCTACATGCACATGCGGCTATTTGGAAAGGAAAGGGCCACCTGACCATCCAAGGGTCCCCAATCAAATATGGTGATCAGATTCTTCGATTCTTGGAGACAGTCCATTTGCCCACTGAGGTTTCAGTCTCCCGCTGTAAAGTACACCAAAAAGGGAGCACAGAAGTGGCACGAGGGAACCAAGCAGCTGGTCAGGCAGCTAGGAGAGCAGCATTACAGAACCATGACCTAATAGGGATTGCCACCTTAGTTTCACAGACTAATTTGCCAGAAATTCCTTCATATACTGAAGGTGAGACTCTTAAAGCTAAGAGCGAAGGCTTTCAAGAAGATCATATGGGGTGGTTCCAAAAGGAGGGACTCCTTTTTCTGCCTGGGAACCTCCAATGGAAGTTAGTTAAGTCCTTACATGCCACTACCCATTTAGGAGAAAAGGCCCTCCAAGGATTACTAAAAAGGTCCTTCAGAGGAACAGGCTTCCAAACAACTATAAGACAGGTGGTCTCCTCTTGTCCCACTTGCCAATTAAACAATCCCCAAGGAGCTCAAAGACCCCTGTTTGTCCAGCCCATCCAACAACATGGGGCCTACCCAGGAGAGGACTGGCAGATGGACTTCACCCAGATGCCAGTTTCTCAAGGGTATAAATACCTATAAGTCATGATAGATACATTCACAGGATGGATTGAATGCTTTCCCACCAGGACTGAGAAGGCTGAGGAGGTGGTAAAAAAACTGCTCCATGAAGTCATTCCAAGATTTGGTCTGCCCAGGTCATTACAAAGTGACAATGGGACATCATTTACTTCTAAGGTCACCCAAGGGGTCTCAAAAGCATTGGGCATTACTTATTATCTCCATTGTGCCTGGAGGCCTCAATCTTCAGGAAAAGTAAAAAGAGACAATCAATTCTTAAAATTAGTGATAAAAAAGATAACCCAGGAGACCTCCCTGAGATGAAAGGAGGCTTTACCAATAGCTCTCCTCCACACCCGCATTGCCCCTAAGCAGCAGATTGGTCTTAGTCCTTATGAGATGCTATATGGGAGACATTTTGTTTATGTCAATGACCTCTTCCTAGATCCAGAGGTTCAGACCCTCCAGTCTTATACCATGGCCATTGGGCAATTCCAGGGACTCAAGTCCTAATTAAAGTCTGGAAAGATGGGTCCCCAAAGTCTCAACTCCAGCCCACATGGAAGGGCCCCTACCCTGTAATACTTTCTACCCCCACAGCAGTCAAGGTACCAAGACATGACTCCTGGATTCACTCCTCATGAGTCAAGCTGTGAAAAAAAAAAACAGAATAGGACACGCAATACACCCGTGAGCCCCTGGGAGATCTCAGATACCTATTCAGGACTACCAATGAGTGTCATTCTAATGAACACCCCCAAAATCTGATTTCTGGGGATAAGATTTCTCAGGATAGCTCTAAAGAGCCAACACAGTTTGACAGAGATTGTACTCCAAAACAGACAGGAGATAGATCTTCTGATCCCTGAACAAAGAGGGACTTGAGCCATTCTGGAGATGTGAATTTAAAATTGGCTAATGCCCCTACTAGTCCTTTTTATGCTATATTGATGATGCTTATGATTATTCCATGTACTGTCAATTATCTAACCTGTTTTGTCTCTACCCAAGTCAACCAGCTACAACATGCAGTGCCAGTACAACAAAGATATAAAACTACAGCCAACCACGGAAAATATCACACACCATTGGACACCACTATAAGGACTCTGAGGCTTGAGACTAGCAGTTGGGGGAGGCCCAACACCCCTTGCCATCCCAGTTCAGCAGGAAGTAGCCAGAAAGACCTCGACACCCCTATTCCCAAAGAATTGGGCCTCCCATCTCTTGAGAGGGGACTGTTAGGTAGGGAGAATAGGGAAAAGGAGTCCAAAATGGCAGTGGCTAAAAGACAAAGAACCGAAAAGCCCGGGAAAATAGAACAAAAGAAGGTCCGAGGACTGGAGTGAGAACCTCAGGTAAAACAAACAACACTCCTGGCTGGCCCAATTTACATAGGACAGGCCCAGGGAGAGATAAACATATAAATAGAGGAGCCAAAGCTAGCTCTCTCTCCCTCTCCCCCACGCGCTGGGGAGCTCTTCTCCTCGTGTCTTTGGATTGACGTGCCCTCACGCCTCAAAGATGGATTTTCCTGCTATCTTCTAAATAAAAGCTGTAACACTAATTTGTCTGCTATCTTCTAAATAAGAGCTGTAACACTGATTTGTCTAAGAGCTATAACATGGTCCTTTCGAGACCTGAGAGCTGTAACACGGTCTATCCAAGACCCGAGAGCTGTGACACGCCGAGGGGGCTTTAATGTCCGTCACTCAAATCTTTGTTGTGACGAGACAAAGAACCGAGGAACATACACTCGCATCGCAGGACCATATTGGAGGATTTTTAAATACATTTACTTTTCTAATTATTAAAACAAGACATTACATTAAAGTAATACATTATTTGGATTGTGACAATAGAGGGCAAAATTGCATGTGATTCTAACTCACAACCACTGTTACTTTCTTTATGTATGCATGCTATGCATGCTAAGTTGCTTCAGTCATCTCCAACTCTTTGAGACCCTATGGACTAGAGCCCACCAGGCTCCTCTGTCCATGGGATTCTCCAGGTAAGAATACTGGAGTGGGCTGCCATGCCCTCCTCCAGGGGATCATCCTGACACAGGGATCAAACCCACATCTCTTATGTCTCCTGCATTGGCAGGCAGGTTTTTTACCACTAGCACCACCTAGGAAGCCCAGTCTCTTGGTGCTTACTTGCAAGTATTTTTTTCCTTCTTTACTTAGAATGATCTCTCATCATTATTTATTCTTCCAGGACCACTGAGGAAATGATAGACACTATTCTATTTTCAATGGAAAGTGTAGAGGGTATAATAATAGATTTGGTTAAATAAACAAGATCAAAAGAACTTTTGGGTGTTTGGGGAATTTTCCACATGTGTAACCATTACGTATTCATCATTATGATCATGAGATTAGTTAATACTAGATGATTGTTTAGAGGTCATTAACTGTAAGCTATGCATGAGGCAGAACTCAGCAAATATTTTCACCTATTAGTTGGAATCTCACCAGAGTCTATTCTATTCCCTGAACACATGTGATCGGTTATTAGCCAACATTAATCTCTCAGTTCCTGTATCCATTTGCAGGGGTGGGGAATGCCTTTTTCCACTTCTGTGCTCTAATGTTGGTATTACCTACCCACACTCTGCCTCCACATTCGTTTAAACCACTGTATATTGAAAGCTCAGTCAAGCCCTGTCCTAGGCATCAAGTCTATCAACACAAATAAGAATCATCATCTCCTCCCCTTTCTCTGCATTTTAGAAAGACTATCAATTTGAATATGATTGAAGAAATAGGATCTTAGGCTGTTTTTAAGGATTGATGAATTTCTTATTTTGATTTCAGGAATTTAACTATCTAAATTGTAACTGACGATACATTGCTGTGGAGATATGAGAGCAAGTAAGCTCACACTATGGTTATCGCATCCTTAGGATCTGAAAGAGTAATTTGACCTCTGACTTAATTATGTGATCTGCGGTACACCCAGAAAATAATTTCTCCTACTGAAACTTTTTTGTCATGAAGGTACCTGCCTATTTAGTCCCGATGGAGTCAAAGCTGGTGGTGTTATCATTTGAGTCCACCTGGATCAAATACCTATGTCAGTACCTAAAGGAATTCTTCTATTTAGGACATCACAAAGGAAACAGAGGGATTGATTTAGATTAGTTGGATCCAAATGTACTTAAAGTTCTACCTGATTGACCATAAAATTAACTTCAGCATTAAAATAAATACATGACTATAAAATCTAGCATCAGTTCTTAAGGGGGTCAAGTTCTTCCTAGCCACTTGGATGCTTCTGATGAGAAAAGTGGTGGGTCAAGATTTACTTGTATTCTTAGCTCGGCATAAGAACCAGCAAGAAATGTAAATCCATGCCATGGGACTTCTCATAGTCCCATGCCCAAATATAAACACTTTACCCAATAATAACTCCTTGCCAGGACTTACTGAACTCCACTAGTTGAGACTCTGTACTCCCAATTACAGGGTACATGGTTCTTTCCTGGTCAGGGAATTAGGATCCTACATGCCGAATGGTGTGTGTGGGGGACGGGGGTGGGGGGGGGTGGGGGTGGGGGTGGGGGAACCTCCTTGCCAGAATAGTTTTTCTAACAGAACATTCTATTTTATTGTTTCAGAAATTAGCAAATCTCTAAGTTGTGAGAAACAAAATAATATTGTAATATTGGAAGAGAAACATTATACAGTAGGCATAGCTAATATGACCCTTACAAAGCTTAGAGTTTAAAGAATTTTTCTGAAGTCACACAGCTGGGAATGGGTCCAACTGTATTTCAAAACCAGGTCTATGTGACACTGATATCCTTTTTCTAACATTTTTAAGAAGAAAAAACAGACCACAAATAGTGTCACTTAGGTTAAGTCCATGTCACCAAACTAAGAAAATACCTAACCTAACTGCAGTTTCAGCATCTCCCAGGGATGTGATCTTAAACACTCAGTCTGGAATCTCCTGGTCAGCACTAGACAAGTAATCTACCTGATAGACCCCTGTAATCTCCCAAGGAAGCTGCCCTTGCTGAAACAATTCATTCTTTGCTAGTAACCTCCTTGTTCCTTCTCTTTCTGCTTATAAAATCTCCCACATTGTACAGTTCTTCAGAGCTTTTTAGAGTTTGGTAGATGGATGCTGCCTAATTCATGAATCATTGAGTGAAGCCAATAAAATCTTCAAAAAGTATTCAACTGAATTTTGTTCTTAACAATATCAAATTGCCTTAGAGAAAGTAGCTTCCTTTCCTTAATCCTATACCATTCCATTTTGTGAAAGTCTTGTTTCTTTATTCATGCTACAATTTTTTTTAGCACCTCTCTGCCAAATGTTGTGATTAGTATTAAAATCGTTGCTTAACAATATTTGTAGGTAAATATCTTCATGGCTGCCATTAGCCAAACTAATATTTTAATTAATTTATTTGTGAAATATTCTGACATTATACATTAGCTAATATAATAGACAAAGTTATCTAGATTTAACATAGGCTAATATCACACCATAACAATTTTCTCTTGTTTGTTAAGAACCAGAATCTTGTGGCTCCCCAACCTCCACCCTCAGAATTAGCCACTACCTACAAGTTGGTGTGTATGATATGTATGCATCATGTTTTTATACTTTCCATTACATAGATATATGTATTTAAAGGTCTAGTTTTTCCTGTTCTTCATGGTATGAACCTTAGGGAGTTCTAATCCATTCTAACTCTCTAACCCTTTCTGCAAATACTGTTCACCAGTTCCACCTCTGTGAAGAAATAATGAGTGACTATTTGCTGAATTCTACATTATTGTCTCTCTATAGTGGGCATGATGAAATCAGAGATGGCTATGAGATTGGATTTATAGAATGGGTGTTGGGAATAGAAAGAGTGAATAAGAAAGAAGGTTATAGAAGACTAACAGCTCCTTAGTTTGGCTTTTGTTTTACGATGCCACTGACCGAGACAGGAGAATTGCTGAAATAGCACAGAATTTCAGGGTTTGGTAGATCTTGAATGTGAGATGACAGTGAGACTTTCAGCTAAAAATAGTTGAACTCTGTGTGTGTGTGTGTGTGTGTGTGTGTGTGTGTGTGGTATGGTGTAGTGTGTAGGGATCATAAATTTAATTCATATTACAACTTGAATGAACATATAAAATGCAATATTCTTCTTTGGTCTGTATTTCAACTGGACTTAATCACAAGTTTCATTTACTAAAGGAAGTTACAGGAGTAATTAAATGGCCAGTCTGATTTCATGTGTTTTCCAACAACTAACTTAATTAGTCCTTGAAATTAACTGTCTAGATTCTGTTATTGCCAGTTGCCCCTCCCAAGACCCATTTACTATGACATCATGGATGTAGGAGTGGAGTGTTCATGTGCTTCATGGCAGGAAAATGAACAGTCTTCAAATCCACCTGGCGTTTTCTGGATCTTCATGGTATTGACATCAAAAAGTCAGTCAACTGTCCTGGGAGGTATGGTTGACCAACTCTTCTATATTTATACCTTCTGTTGACATCTGTAATTTTTGCAATCCATTTCTTGTCTGGTCTATCAATTGGTTTAGTCACAGTCTGATGGCCCCTCTCTGCTAACAGAATCTCCTTGTTACTTCACGGCTGCATATGCCTCTAGATCATATCCTTGTTCTCCATCAGGCCATTCATGCCCAGAGTGATCCATTCCCAGCCTCTGCTGTGGACCCACAACAGCAGCCCCAGGGGCAGGCCCTGACTCTCAACTTGGTGCTTATACCAAGAGAGGTTTAGCAGGAAAAAATAAAAGACTCTTTACCTTGCTCCATCATGAGGCTCTGCCTGCCTGTGTTGAGACCATGAACCTGCTGTTGGACCTCTACATTACATGGTAGTTTTCTCCTAAAGTTCCTAACAGAGATAGGGTAAGTCTATCTGCCCTGGTTGATTTCTCTTTTATTTAAAGCCTGGAGTGAGGAGACCAAAACACACATCTGATAACCTTTCTTACTTCCTCCCTTTTGCTCTTCTTTGCTTAACAGATTTATTACACCAAGGGAAAACTCAATGGTTTGACTCCTTTACATTTAATGTTTAAATGGGAGACTCAAGAAATTAGCAAAACTACTCTTTATACATATTACTGGACATTCAAGCCCATCTTCATACCAACATTATTTATTTCTCAACAGGCCACAGGAAAGTAGGCTCTCTCCCCATTCACAAATGGAAATAATATGGAGAAGATTGCTATATAAGAATAATTCTTATTATCAAAGAATGGCTTCAGCATGATAAAAATGGCAGAGTAAAGTTCATGACTTAATGGTAGAAATCAAAATATCTTAGTTTAATATTGTACAATATCATCTTTATTGCATGTAGGTTTGGAATCAAGACTGATAAGCAGTAATTGATGGAACCTATGAGAGTTGGACATGACTTAGTGACTGAACAATAACAATAAGAGAAGGGAAAAGAGGGGGAAAAGCCAAAGACTGAGGCGCACAAACATTTGAGCAGCAAATGGCAAGAGAGAGGCCAAATAAAAAGCAAAAAGTTGAAGGACAAGAATGAGAAGTGAAAAGTTTCTCAAGGTCAACAGTGCTACATGCCAGACAAGGTCAAGTAAGGTCATAAGATCAGTCCACTACATCCAAAAATCAACAGATCATTTGCAGGTTTAGCAAGAACAGTTCTGGTAAAGTGATGGGGTCAGAAAATATTTAATAGAGGAAAGGAATCAAAGAGAAGGGGAAAAGTTAATAGAGTGAGTGCTTTTAAGAAAATTAGTTGCTCAGGGGGAGAATAAATGTAGTATAAGAGAATGTAAGCAGAGTTTCAGGAATGTTATTAACAAGGAAAACTGTCAAGATAGATGAAGAGATATAGTGCAGTAATAAACAACCTCAAAACTCTGAAGTTATATATTTTCCTGTATATGACATGCCCGGTGCTTGTATGTTTATTACAGTCACTTGAGGACCAAGAAAACAGGAGGCTTTATCACCTTGGCTTTAGGAGCTTCCAGCCATCAGTAAAACTCATCACTTGTTATTAACCAAAGCTAATCATATGGCCATACATAACTTCAAAGGGAACAAGGAAATGCAACATATATAATGTAAATGAATAAGAATATCACTGTTTGTGAATATGTGTATTGACTACCATGGGCAAGAGCCACTTACTCATACCACAACAAGTCAATCACTAGGGAGGGAGAAGGCGAGGTTGCAGACAGACCAGAGAAAGAAATTAATTGAAAGAATATGGTCTTAGAGAGAGAATGTAGAGCATGAGCTGATGGAAGAGCTTTTGTGGAAAGACTACTTGTCCTTAGAGATGGGCAGGAAGGAAGTGAGGTTGTCTGTGGATGACACTGCTCAAAGATTGCAGAAATAATTTCTGGCTCACAGCATGAGTCAAGATGTTTTCAGTAGGAATGTTTAAATTTTCACTAACTTGAGTGATTGTCATATTTCCTCCAGTGGTGAGAGGGAAGGAAGGATGACCCAAGATGGCTGGATCATTCAGCATTTGGAGTTTTGCAGGCCAGGTACAACAGTCGGTTGAGAGGATGACAGTGTTAAGGATACTGGCAGGAAAGAGGCTGAAGGGGTAAACCAGGAAAGTAGCTCATCAACTGGGAGAAAATAAAGCACTGACCAAGTTCTTTCTCCTAATGAAAATTATGACTTCTTAGACTCCCTGATAAAGCAAGTCTCTTGGAAATATAATGACAGCTGTTTATAGGAGTCCAATTAAATCAAGTAAGATTTGTGTGCTCTCTTTGGTAAACCTCCCAGAAGAGACTTCCAACAGAACTACTCTGTCACTGGAAGTTACTACTAGGGAGGTGGCTAATAAATTTAGGCCTTTTGATGAACATATCAATGTGTTATGGGAGCCTAATATATTTTATCCAGCAAGAAAAGATGAATTCTAGCAAACTTGGTTTGCAATTCTGAAGACATAAATCACTTCAAGAATGATCATTAGGACTAAGGACACCAACATAATAGAAAGTCTAGGAATTATTTAAGAGAAACCTTAAATTCTTGATTCTAATTTTTTACTAGAACCAAGGAATAAATATAAATTTGGATTGTTTTTTAGAATTCTCCCTTTTGAGATAAATTTTGGATCAGAGGACACTACATATATAAATATTTACTTTCCTGGATTAAAATTTTCAGATAGAGCCAGCTATTGAAAAGCTATCAAATCTAGCTAGCATACTGACATCCAACGACTTTACATTTACATAGCCAAGAATGTAAGGATGATTTCTGTAGAGAAAGTTGGAGAGTTGAAAAGATTTTATGCTCTTTCTCCACCATTTTTTTTTTCCTTCAGTCACAGATTATTTCCCTTGCTGCTTCAATTCCGAATTCAACTTGAATTGGATACACTTTTCACTATCTTGTATCTCTTAAATTAGAAGAAGTATTATATCTGGTGATTAAAAAAATAGATCAGAAAAAGCACTGTATAAAAAGGGCAACTTGGTCTGATGCTGAAAACTTCAACCAAAAATGTAATCTGTGCTTTAGTTATTGCCAATAAGAACTGGACCAAGTCCAGAAGGAGGTAGTTTTAATCAATTGTTTTTAGGAGGAGAGTCTATAACCCACTGGCTTAAAAATCTTCTAACAGTAAGTTTTGTAGAGATATAGCACATTTGCCAAAACTGCATTACCGCTTCAAACCATCACAAATTACACTGCACTTTAGGTTTTATTACCAAGTAAGACAGCACACAAATTCATTTCCATGTCTGTTGCCAATTTAAATGAATGGCTGGCTCCTGCCAGCTCAGGAAGACACCGGAGGAAATGTTGCACAGATCATTGGTGCATGGAATAAATGATAGCAGGCCCTTTGGTCATTTAATCTCAGAGCAAAATTTATATTTTAAGTAGGCTTTAAAAATGTAATGTAAATTATGCTGTATAAGGGTAATAATTCAAAAAAGCAGCTGTATTAAATGCTCAAAAAAGCCTACTATGTACTCAGAACCATTCTAGATGCTGTAGATAATAAAGAATTAAATGATATATACTCCATTCTCAGAGCTTCCTCTAAAATTGGTCAACGTAAAGTACACACCAGAAAATAAGTAAGGTACTATGTGAGTAAATTACTTGGTATATCCAATGTTATAAGAATTCAAAGAAAAGGAAGATCAGTAAAAAGCTAGAATATTCATGCGAGGCAATGTCCTAAAGCTCTGAAAGAGAAAAGAAAAATGAGTATTCCAAGCAAAGAAACAATATAAGAAACAGCAAGAATTTGGGATTTGGGATTCACAGGATTCATTTGACTAAAGAAAGTTTGATTTCTGGAGGACCATTGGAAATACGGAACATGGCCAAAGCATGGAAGAACTTAACAGCATAGCGGAGGTGTTGCATGTTGAATTATGATGTGTTGTCTTTTATTATGTTGTTTCTTCCCCCATGTCTGATCTTGAGCAGCCCTATTATCAGGGAGAGGTCCTGATTCACTTGTGATCTACCTGGGCTAGGCGTACTATTGTACCAGGTTGAGCTGAGCTAGAAATAAAATCAGTTTGGAGACTAAAAATCAGCTTAGAGGAGAATGAGTGGCAAATAGCCAAGAGCATTGGAAAATGAAGACTCCCAAGTCCCTTGGGAAAGTGGGGAGAAAGGCCAAGACAGAGGCTAAAATGAGGAGGATAGAAAAGGAAAGAAGGAATTGATTTTTTTAAGAAAAAGAAAATTAAAGGTCAGAGGATAAAGACCAGAAGGATCAGGAAGCTTGAGAAATAAGATATGAAGTATACAAACATATAACAGCAAAAGATAAATAAAACTCAGAGAAAGTGGGAAAGAAAAATAAACTTTAGGGAGATGGCACAGGAATCAGGTATTGAAATAGTAAGAGAAGGAAAAACAGCAAGAGTGTAAGGAAAATATGACGTGACAGTGAGAAATAATACAAGGTGAAAAGGAGGAGGCTGTAAGGAACAGGGAAAGGATGGAAACTGGATAAATGAGTGGAAGGAATACTAAGACATCATAGGTTAATATATTCAAGAAGAGAAGGTGGGGGAGAAAAATAAATAACTTCAGGGAAACAGAAAACATTCAACACTGCTTCTACTCCCTTATCCTTCCCTTGAATGATCATTATTAATCTCACACCACAGGTGAGCCCCACCAGGACATCAGACTCCTGTCCAGGTCCCACTCCCCAAAAGACTTAGGGGTGTTAGATAATTCTAAGGCTTTACAGTCAGACTCCAAAACTTCAATTATAGCATGTTGCCATTCAGCAATTTTTCCACTCATTTTCATTTAACTTCCTATTATCTTCCCCATAAATACAAGTTTCTAAACTTTCTCTCCCAACAAGCCCTCAAAACCACTCTCCAAAACCATTCTGCCCTTTTACTGCATTTCCTCCACTTTTCTTTTTCTTGACTGAGATTTCTCTTCATCTTCAACCAATTTCTTCTCTCACCCAGGCTTCTTCTGAAAAAAAAAAAAGAAAGAAAGGGTGGAAGGGAGAGAGGGAGGGATGGAAAGAGAGGGAGGGGAAGAGAAAAGAAAAGAAAGAAAAAATTTCCATTCTGATGTTATTCCTTGCAAGAATTTCCCCTTGGACCTCCTCCACAGTCCTTGTTGGATCTAATAGCCCTGCCTCCTTAAATGTTCAACCTTTCTTTAACGTCTTTCCTCCACAAACTTCTGCCTTACTTGAAACTTCTTCATTTGTTCTTCAAGACTTGGCTATCTGGCCTCTTCTTCCACAAGAGCAGTAACACTTTTAACCATCATTTAAAGGACTGCACCTCCTTCTTGAAACTCTTGCCTCTTTCCTTTACATCAGAATTCCTAGGTGTAGAATTCCTAATTTGGAAGTTAACTGGTGAATAAGATAGAAAAGGAGTTTATTAAATAGGTTAGCGAGTGGCTAGCAGAATTGTTAGAAGGGATAGAGAATCAGATTTCAGGCCAGAGCTTCCAGAAACAGACCCCAAATCAAACTTTAAAAGCCTTAGGCTAGCGTTGCTCTGGTCATGGCCTCTACTGAGGCCCTGCACTATAGTTCAGATTCCAGTCAAGAATGTAATCGCATCAATTCTATTACAAGAACTACCTCCAGGATCAATGCCACTGCCAACCAGAGACAGACTTCCAGCCACTGCTGCTGCTGCTGCTGCTAAGTTACTTCAGTCATGTCCGACTCTGTGGGACCCCATAGAAGGCACCCCACCAGACTCTGCTGTCCCTGAGATTCTCCAGGCAAGAATACTGGAGTGGGTTGCCATTTCCTTCTCCAATGCATGAAAGTGAAAAGTGAAAGTGAAGTCACTCAGTCATGTCCAACTCTTAGCAACCCCATGTACTGTAGCCTACCAGGCTCCTCCGTCTGTGGGATTCTCCAGGCAAGAGTACTGGAGTGGGTTGCCATTTTCTCCTCCATTCCAGCCATTAGTCTCTGCAAAACCCTAATGCCTTCGCTTCCCCCTTTGCCAGAAAAATGAATGCATACAAACTTTTTCTTCCACGTTGTTTCTTTCAGAACTGAAATCTCACAAAAATACAGTTAGTTAGTGAAGCCCCATAACTACTCAGTGCATATTTGCTGAATGAAAGAAGGAAAAATATAAATAATACAAAACATAAATTAGAATCATAATCATTAACTCCTTATACACAGAGCAGTTTCTTTCTTCTTGGCCTCCATTTGAATTGCAGTCACACCCAGAACCCAACATGTCTATGCTTCCATTACTGCTGTGTACTTCCAAGATAAGTAAAGAAAATTCTACCAGCTACCAACTGGCACACATAGATTGGAATTTGTTTTTTAAACTGACGCCCAAGTCAGCTTCCTCCATGCTGCACCCATATGTTACCCCATATGCTATGCTTGTTTCATTTTAGAGGCTATTATGCCTGCCTCATCTTTGCTTCCAGAACATCTATACCTACACAGTAGTAATTCCTGCAGTCACAGATATTTGAAAAGTCCTATAATAGTGAAATGATGGTTTTTAAAATTTGCATGGCATATCCCTTCATGGCTTATGTTTTCCTTAATATATATTCTATGTTAGCACCAAACCAATGCACTAAAATCTCATTAATTGAAGTCCCATTCATTTTAAACTCAATACCCACTAACAATTTCTTGTTTCTGCTTCTGTTTCTTTCCTCTCACCTAGAATTTCCTTTTCATTCAGCTGAAATTCATGTTTATCAACTCCCTCCAAACTGAATTGAAGATTACCTATTCCAAAAACCTTATTCAATTAAACCCATCAATTCTGATCACTTTAGGTTTTCTATGAGAAACCTAAAGAACTATCAGAACTCATAGATTCTGTTCTTGACATGTACAATTTTGAGCATGATGCTTTTATTGGTTTTATGTCATTTCCTATATGTATGTATCCTCCCCAACTAAGGGACAGCTTTGAGTAAGAAGGGACTGTAACTTCTACTTATATATCCCCTACCCCAGAGCTTACCTCTGAACTACGTATGGGTGATGTAGGTGTCCAGAACATGCTTCCAGAGGGAAGGAATAAACTCAGAGGGTTTATATATCCCCTACCCAAGAGCTTACCTCTGAACTATGTGTGGGTGATGTAGGTGTCCAGAACATGCTTCCAGAGGGTAAAGGAAGAAAATGCAAAATGTAATTCATTCTCTTGATAATCATTTCAAACCTTAATCTTACCACTGCTAGAAGTATGCCATGAGGAACTAACAATATCTTAAAATGTCATCTTCGGAGATGACGAAAAATGATGAAGCCACATATGCAGCAGGCAACAGCTAAATTATTTAACAGAAAAACTATGTGGAGGAATCAGCACTGAATTCCTGTATGACAGGAAACTTACTACATATCTTGATGAACTGTCATACCCAAGTTACTAAGAGAATGAGATACAGACTATTTCATTTCATAAATACAAATAAATAATGTATTCACTTTCACTTTGGAAAACAAATATTTAAAAAGCTAAAGTTTTTGTAAATTATCTACTTGGTAGTTTTTCTTTATATGTAATTGGTAACTTTTCTTTAAAACAAACTCTAAAAATGACAAATGCATGAGACAATATGAAATTTTAACTCTGAGAAGACATTTGATGATTTCAAGAATTTTTTTTATCAATTTGGGGCACTGTGATAAGAGTATTAACATTTTATTTAGGCGAGAGTACTGAAATATTCATGGATGAAATAATATCTGTGACTTACTTCAAAATCATTAAAAATTGTTTTACATACATTTGTTTATTATAAAGCTTACAAAGTAACTGCTGTTTTGCTAATTTTACAGATGAGGAAATAGGTTTAGAAAGGTTAAGTTTCTTGCCTAAAGTCATACACTGACAAAGTAAAAATCCAAACTGAGAACTATTTGATAGCAAAGCCCATTTTATAACCACTATACCGCACTGCCTGTTTTAATGCAATCCCCAAATAAGATATTACTTTGTTGCAGAAGAAAACTTTTACTGTGGGATCCACAATTTGATACCGTGACCTTTCTATTAAAAGATACTCATGGCAATGCAATTTATTTTAGAAGACAAAATATCCAACAAATATATGTCATTCATGACTGACATCACAAAGGAAAGAAGTCTATATACATATATATATATATGATGCATTACTATTCACACAATAACTTTAATAACAATTATTCAAATATAAATAATTTGAATATTTGTATATAAATATATAAAATCTTATTTGAAAGATTTCTGACTTGGGTCTATCTTTTCACTGTTTCCCATATCCATTCAGCTAGTGAACACATATTGCTTAGAAAACGATTAAAGAGTCAATTCAATTAAGCAAATATTTAGTAACTTTTTATATTTCAAGGCATGTGTGTGAACCTAAAAGTCTACTGTATGGGTTACATATTGCCTTTCCCTCCTCTTATACTTCCCAAAGAGCTTAGAATCTAGTTACTGAGAAAGGCTATAAAAATGACCATAAAACAAAGTGTAATAAATGCAGTGAGAAAAGAGAAAAGTGCTACTGGAGATCAAAAGACCACTTTGAGTAAAAGTAATTATGAAAGCTTCATGGATGAGAAAACATTTGAGACTAGTAAGATTTCAACATTGCATTAGTGAAGGTGTAGACTGAGCTTCTCTAATATAGACACCTCAAAATATAAGGGCTTAAGATAAAATTGTTATTTCTCTCTCTTAAGAGTCCAAATAAGGGTCCAAGGTTAACAGGGCAACTGCACCATCTCAGTTCTTGAAGTCCATGGTTACTCCAGTCTTTGCCAGTTTCAGTCAATGAGAAGGAGAAAAGAGAAGTCCGCAGCAAACAACTTTTTTTAAGTGGTAAGTTCAAAGTCCCAAAAAGCGCAATGCCAGAGTATGTTAAAACTACCAGACAGTTGCACGCATTTCACATGTTAGCAAGGTAATGCTCAAAACCCTTCAAGCTAGGCTTCAACATTATGTGAACCATGAACTTCCAGATATACAAGCTGGATTTAGAAAAGGCAGAGGAACCAGAGATCAAACTGCCAACATCGTTGGATTACAGAAAAAGCAAGAGAATTCCAGAAAAAAACATCTGCTTCATAGACTACATTAAAGCCTCTGACTGTGTGGCTCACAACAAACTGTGGAAAGTTCTTAAAGAGATGGGAATACCAGAATACCTTACCTGCCTCCTGAGAAACCTGTATGCAGGTCAAGAAGCAACAATTAGAATCAGACATGGAATAATGGACTGGTTCCAAATTGAAAAGGAGTACATCAAGGTTATATATTGTTGCCCTGCTTATTTAACCTATATGCACAGTACATCATGTGAAATGCCGGGCTGATCGAAACACAAGCTGGAATCAAGATTTCTGGGAGAAATATCAATAGCCTCTGATATGTATATGACACCACCTTTATGGCAGAAATTGAAGAGAAACTAAAGAGTCTCTTGATGGAAGTGAAAGAGGGGAGTGAAAAACTCAACATTCAAAACACAAAGATCAAAAGATCATGGCATCTGGTCCCATAACTTCATGGCAAATAGATGGGGAAACAATGGGTACAGTGACAGGTTTTATTTTCTTGTGCTCCAAAATCATGGCGGACAGTGACTGCAGCCATGAAATTAAAAAATGCTTGCTCCTTGGAAGGAAAGCTATGACAAATCTAGACAGCACTTTAAAAAGCAAAGACATCACTTTTCTGACAAAGGTCCATATAGTCAAAGGTATGATTTTTCCAGTAGGTATATACAGATGTGTGAGTTGGACCATAAAGACGGCTAAGAGACAAAATATTGATGCTTTCAAATTGTGATGCTGGAGAAGGCACTTGAGAGTCCCTTGGACAGCAAGGAGATCAAACCATTCAATCCTAAATGAAATCAACCCTGAATATTCACTGGAAGGACTGATGCTAAAGCTGAAGCTCCAATCCTTTAGCCACCTGATGTGAAGAGCTGACTCATTTGAAAAGACCTTGATGCTGGAAAAGATGGAAGGAAGTAGGAGAAGGGGACAACAGAGGATGAGATGGTTGGATGGCATCACCGACTCAATGGCCATGAGTTTGAGTAAACTCTGGGAATTGGTGATAGACAGGGAGGCCTGGCATGCTGCAGTCCATGGGGTCGCAAAGAGTCAGACACGACTGAGCGACTGAACTGAACTGAACTGATGGACTTTAGCCCTCCATGGTATTCTCCAGGCAAGAATACTGGCATGGTGCAGTGGGTTGCCATTTCCTTCTATAGAGGATCTTCCCAACCCAGGAATCAAACACTGGGTCTCCTGCAGCTCCTGCATTGGCAGGCAGATTCTTTACCACTGAGTTATCAGGGAACCCCATGTGTGTGTTTACACACATACAATTCAGTCTTTAAAAAGAAGTTAAATCTTATCATATTTGACAACATGGATAAATCTGGAGCACATTATGATAAGTGAAATAAACCAGACATAGAAAGACAAATACTGTATTGTATCACTTATATGTGGAATCTTAAAAAAGTAAAAGTCACAGAAACAGAGTGAAATGGTGGTTGACAGAGACTGGGAAATAAGGAGATGTTGGTCAAGTGTACAAACTTTCAATTATAAGATGAATAAGTTCTGAGGATCTATATACAGCATGGTGACCATCAGGAGTATGGGATTAACAGATACACACTACTATATACAAAACAGATGAACAAGAATTTACTGTATACCATAGGGAACTATATATTCAAAATCTTCTAATAACCTATAATGGAAAAGAATCTGAAAAAGATTATATATATATATATATACATAATATACACCCAAAACACTTTGTTGTATACCTGAAAGCAACATATAATTATAAATCAAGTATGCTTCAATAAAAAATTCTGTATTGTATACTTGAAGCCTGTTAAGAGCACAGATCTTAAGCATTCTCACCAAAAAGAAAAAAATTGACCATGTGAGGTAATAGATGTTTTAATTAACTTAATGGTGGTATTAATTTTACAATGTATATGTACATGCTGTACATTTTTAATATGTTATAATTTTATTAATTATACCTCAATAAACCTGGAAAAAATAAATAAAATTTTTAAATAATACTAAAAAGAAGATAGCAGTACATGTGAAAAAGTAATATCCCATTAAATACAGCTTACTTGTTTATTAAAATAAAGAATTTTAAAAGCAAGGATGTAAAAATAGCTCACAGACACAGTTTAGCCTGAAAGCCATAGCTGGCCAACTTCTGCTTTAGAGACGTTTCTGTTCATCTATGGCCCCGTCTGAATTGGTTATTAGAGCATATGCTCTGCTTGGGAGCTGCATGGTCTTAGTGCGTTGCCTGCTGGTGCAGCTTGGGAAAGCCATGAGTTGTATTAGGTGTTGAAACATCACAGAATGTCCAGGCCTATCACTGACTGCTTTGGCAACACAATTTCCCTCAAACATATGAGCTTTCTAATCGGTTTGCTTCCCATCAGTTCCGTGTAAAAGTAACCACAACCAGAGATCTCATCTTGTCGTGAGATTTAAGGCTACCACTCTCTTCTGTTAGTTGGTGGCTTCTGCATACCTTCCTCAATTTCATGGCAGCTGCCTCACAATCGTCTGAGACAACATGCCTGGCAATGCTTTTTTACCTGATCTTCACTGCTAGACATTCCTGGTTTGCTTCCTTCCTGCTTGGCTTGTTCAAAATCTCACAAGGACCACAATGTCTAAGCTACCAGTGATTTTAGATTATGGGCCACAGGCAAAGAGAGCCTCCCTCAGCAAACATCTATTACCTCCCATCTGATCCTTGCCTGAACCAGCTTTATCACTCAGCAGTTTCTAAAAGGGCCAAGAAACAGTCAAAACTCACCAACAGTCTACCATTTCTAATGACTTCCCCTAAAATCATGGGCCCTAGAGATAGGTGGTCTGTCTTTCAGGTTATCACAGGAATTTTTTCTTTCAAAAGCAAATAATTAAATGGTTCAAATAGCAGTTAATGACACTATTTAGCTGACAGCTGACATGCATGAGGGTGTACCTGAGGACCAGGTAACTGCCCAATCAAAGCAGAGTTGGACTTTCTCATGCAGTAAAGAAAAAAGAGGCCATGGTATGATTCACATAGAAGTGTTTGTCTTTTTGTTGCTGAAAACTCAGGATCAATGGTGCAATCTTATCCCAATCACTGTCAGAACAGTACTTTTCTAGTTTTGCAAGCCTTGCAGTTTATTGGTTAGTTGAGGTTCATGAGGCAGGGGAGACAACAATCTAAAGAGAACAGAGTAGAAAACAAGAGTCAAAACCAAGCGGGAAAGTGAGGACCATCGACTATGTCTGCTTTAGTCCTTTGACTTACCGAATGTGTTGCTACAGCTCCAACAAAAGTTGTAGCCACACCTTATAAATGCAATGTGTCTAACATGAAGTTACTTTGTCATTGGTATTATTAGTAGGACTTACTCCAGGAGCAAAAAAAAATAGGAAGGAGCAGGAAGTTCTTGTGTAGGGATAAAAAATCATGAGATCTATGCCTTAGTAAAATAAAGATGACAGCTGGGAAGAGAATGGTTAGAAATATACAGAGAAAAGTCAAAAAGACCTGAAATCAGATGATAGCAGGAAGAATGGAAAAGAAAGAGATGGATGCAAGGCTAAAAACATAACATGGAGAGCTTATAAAACAAAACTCAACTCAATGCAGCAGGCAAAAAGAATGTATTTCCCATGGATAACAATAAGAATAAAGTACCATTAAGAGAAATAGAGATAGAAGTCTATTTTGGAAATTATAAGGTTGGTTACTATTAAGCAACCAAAAAACAGATATCAAGAACAGAGCTTCAAATAAAATTCTAAAATCGGTGGTGTAGGCCAAAGTTATCAGTAGAGACTCAGAAGTCATACAAAAGGAGATATTTACTACCATAAAAGTGAATACAATATCTGAAAAAAAAAAAAAAGGAATTGAAAGAAGCTCCTGAAAAACACTTACAATTGTAATTTAAAAACAAATATTTTGCTATATGCATAGAATGGTTTCACTCAGTCATACAAAGGAAGGAACTACTGATACACATAGTAACCTGGATGAATCACAAAGTATGCTGACTGAAAGAATCCAGATCAAAAATGAATATATATGTATGGTACTATTTATATAAAAGTATTGAAATGGAAAATCAATGTATAATGACAGAAGGTGGATCAATGGTTGCCTGAGGTAGGGAAGAAGGGACTGCAAAGGACATGAGAGAACTTATTGGAGTGATGGACAGGTTCTTTAACTTGATTCAGTTCAGCTCAATTCAGTCACTCAATCATGTCCAACTCTTTGTGACCCCATGGACTGCAGCATGGCTTCCCTGTCCATCACCAACTCCTGGAGCTTACTCAAACTCATGTCCATCGAGTCAGTGATGCCGTCCAACCATCTCATCCTCTGTCTCCCCTTCTCCTACTGCCTTCAATCTTTCCCAACATCAGGGTCTTTTCCAATGAGTCAGTTCTTTGCATCAGATGGCCAAAGTATTGGAGTTTCAGCTTCAACAGCAGTCCTTCCAGTGAACACTCAGGACTGATTTCCTTTAGGACGGACTGGTTGGATCTCTTTGCAGTCCAAGGGAACTCAAGAGTCTTCTTCAACACCACAGTTCAAAAGCATCAATTATTCAGTACTCAGCTTTCATTATAGTTCAACTCTCACGTCTGTACATAACTACTGAAAAAACCATAGCTTTGACTAGACGGACCTTTGTTGACAAAGTAATGTCTCTGCTTTTTAATATGCTATCTAGGTTGGTCATAGTTTTTCTTCCAAGAAGCATCTTTTAATTTCATGGCTATTTAGGGTTTACTAATTCACTTATCTATACAGTAGAAACTAACACAATATTGTAAAGCAACTATATTCATAAAAATTAATTTTAAAAATTAAAATTAAAAGCAGGATTAGGGAAAATGAAAGAGAAACATTTAGAAGAATATATCTTGCTATCAGAAAGAATTTCTTTTTTTTTTTTTCTCATTAAACTTTTTTTAATGGGTCTCAAATTCTGTGACAGATTTTTGGTCAAGTAGTTTTCATTAAAAAGTACTGATTTTAAAAACTAATAACTTAAACTGCCACACACAAAACATATGGTCCACAAAAAAAACATTCTCCTTTCCTTCTGAAGGTTTTACAATGCATTGTTATCATTAACCAGTCTTTTACTATTAAACTTAAATGGCCAATTGAGACAAACAGTTCTGAGACCGTTCTTCCACCACTGATTAACACTGGGGTGGCAGGTATTGGGGATAATATTCATTTAGCCTTCTGAGCTTTCTGGGCAGACTTGGTGACCTTGCCAGCTCCAGCTGCCTTCTTGTCCACTGCTTTGATGACACCCACAGCGACTGTCTGTCTCATGTCACGCACAGCAAAACAGCCCAGGGAAGGATAATCAGAGAAGCTCTCGACACACATGGGCTTGCCAGGAACCATATCAATGATGGCAGCGTCACCAGATTTCAAGAATTTAGGGCCATCTTCCAGCTTTTTCCCAAAACGATGATCAATCTTCTCCTTCAGCTCAGCAAACTTGCAAGCAATGTGAGCTGTGTGACAATCCAGCATAGGTGCATATCCAGCACTGATTTGGCCCGGATGGTTCAAAACAATCACCTGAGCTGTGAAGCCAGCAGCTTCCATGGATAGATCATTTTTGCTGTCACCAGCCACATTGCCATGACAGACATCATTGACAGACACGTTCTTGACATTGAAGCCCACATTGTCCCCAGGAAGGGCTTCACTCAATGCTTCATGGTGCATTTCTACAGACTTCATTTCAGTTGTTACATTGACTGGAGCAAAGGTGACCACCATGCCAGGTTTGAGAACACCAGTCTCCACACGACCCACAGGGACAGTACCAATACCACCAATTTTATAGACATCCTGAAGAGGCAAACGCAAGGGTTTGTCAGCTGGGCGAGTTGGTGGCAGGATGCAATCCAGAGCTTCAAGCAGGGTGGTTCCACTGGCATTGCTGTCCTTACGGGTGACTTTCCATCCCTTGAACCATGGCATATTAGCACTTGGCTCCAGCGTGTTGTCACCATTCCAGCCAGAAATTGGCACAAATGCTACTGTGTCGGGGTTGTAGCCGATTTTCTTAATGTAGGTGCTGACTTCCTTAACAATTTCCTCGTATCTCTTCTGGCTATAGGGTGGCTCAGTGGAATCCATTTTGTTAACACCAACAATTAGTTGTTTCACACCCAGGGTGTAAGCCAGAAGGGCATGCTCACAGGTTTGCTAGTTCTTGGAGATACTGGCTTCAAATTCACCAACACCAGCAGCAACAATCAGGACAGCACAGTCAGCCTGGGATGTGCCTGTAATCATGTTTTTGAGGAAGTCTCTGTGTCCTGGGGCATCAATAATGGTAACATAGTACTTGCTGGTCTCAAATTTCCACAGGGAGATATCAATGGTGATACCACGCTCACATTCAGCTTTAAGTTGTCCAAGACCCAGGCATATTTGAAGGAGCCCTTTCCCATCTCGGCAGCCTCCTTCTCGAACTTTTCAATTGTTCTCTTGTTGATCCCGCCACATGTGTAGATCAGATGGCCAGTCATGGTAGACTTCCCTGAATCTACATGCCCAATGACAACGATGTTGATGTGGGTCTTCTCCTTTCCCATTTTGGCTTAGGTTTAACTGTGGTTTTCACATTGCGAAAAAGAGAACTACATTTTTGTGTATAAGACCTTGACAACAAAATTTCAACTGAAAGCACTGTTATGACCTGGTTGAAAGATAGCTTAACATGAACTGATGAGATTGAGAAGTTTTTAAATAAGCTTACTTACTTACTTATTTCACCATGAAAAAGTATACAAAGGTTCAGCAAAGCAGCCAGCATCTTTAGTAACTAAATTCTCAGTCATAAATAATAACTTCCCACTCAGCATAATTACAATCCCAGAAACAGAACAGAAAAATCCTATACCACCAGTATATGTATTGAGTTGACTTAACTTGGGTAATGTATTCCTAGATTTCACCAAAAATAATGTATGCTTAGGTGATAAGGACATATATAGTAAAAAATCTAGTAATATTTCATGTCATCTTGAGGCAAATTTATATACCTCCATTAAAAATCTCCAAGGTTAAAATCAGAATGCATAATGAAAATGCTAAAATGAAGAATGGCTTATTGGCAAGAGCATTATGACAGCATGTTCTGTAAGAAAGGTATATGTGGAGCAAATATTCAAAATAGAATTCTCAAAATAATTAGTGATGACTCCCTAAAATCATTTTGCATCCCAAAATGGACTAAAAGCAGTTGATAACAATTGATTTTTTCAATAAGTTAATGTTGAACTATTATTCTAAATGTTATTAAAAGGATTCAGGGTAAAAATAATCTCTATAAAAAAAGAGTATATGGAAAAGTGCTCCTTCTCTCTGAGATATAGAGATTGTTTTTAC
>NW_011494945.1:11107437-11109566 GCF_000754665.1 Bison bison bison | reverse complement strand
ATATATATAAAATACATTAATATAATATATTATATTATATTATAGGAATATATAAGAGGAACAAGATGGAAATGTCCACTGTGTGCTGGTAACTCCAATGTTTCACCTCTGTTCTCTCAAATAATTCCTATATTTCATTTCCATAATTTAAATTGGTAGGAGTTATTATCTTCATTTGAATACATGGAAATTGGTGCTCAAAGAAGTAGCTTCCCAGGTCATATGCAGGCAGTCTGTCTCATCCTTTCAAGGTGCTTTCTGCTCTGCCACACAGTATCCCTGTGTGGTTATAATTATTCTCACCATTCCATAAATATGCATCAATTTATTCAGCCTCTAGGCAATGGAAATAAAAGTGTTGGCATTTGAATAACACACCATCCACTAATAACACATGGTTCATGCCCAAGGTCTTGTATGCAAATACCCATGGCACTGTGTGGAGTGGGCAGGTGGGAGCCCAAGGGGGCAGTTCCAGAAGGAAGGTTCTGTAAGCTTCAAGACAAATATCAGGTATTTCAGCAGACTCATAAAAGATTAGTTCACCTCATGGGCAACAGAGGAAAGGACTGAGGGGGGTGGGCCCATATTCTGGAACATGTGCAGTTAAGACACTTTAGGAAAGACAGTCAGAAGACAATGTGTCTATTGTGAATACAAGTCCATTAACAACATCTACCATCTCTGAGCCTGAAGTGTTCCAGGTACCTCTATTTCCCTGGATATGCTGACCATGAATTTGTTTCTCTGAAGGAATACATTATAGGCCAATATACATCATTCCAATGCTTCATTTTCAGAATTCACAGATGGACTTAGCCCTGAGAACTCTGATTTCACAAGGCTTCTTGGTAAGCTGGCATGTTATCGCATTCTGTTAAACAGTATCTGAGCCCAGGAACTCAGGAGAAATAGGCCCTCTATCCCTCAGCTTTCAGGTTTCTGAATAATTAAAGGGAGCTCACAACTGTAATAAAATATAAAATAAAATTTATAGCTTATAAGAATTTAAGACTCAGATATATCAAACTAAGAAGTACAATTGGATACCAAATTTTGAGAAATGATAACTAATCTCAGAGTTTACTTTAAATTAGACTCCAAAGTACCTATTATACTTTGTTTCTAAAAAGAATATTTCTCTAAATTTTTTATGTCTATTGAAGCTGAGTTGACTTACAGTATTGTGTTAGTTTCAGGTGTACAGCAAAGTGATTCAGTTATTTTTTTCCCAGATTACATTTTTTTAATATGGGAGGTATAAAATATTGTCTTTTTAATAATAATAAAATCAATTGTCTCTCCTAATTTAGACAAAATCACCCTGCTCTAATGTGAAGTGCTTTAATTTTTACAAGTTTAAACATCCTTTTCATTTGTTTTTCGATCACTGAATTCCCTCTTTTCAGAGATTTCATTTCCTGTCCTTTTCCTATTTCAATTTCAGGCTATTATACATATCTAATTAGTTTTTATTACCTATTTGAATTTAAATTGTATAAGGTCTTCCTCATATTACCTGGGAATATTCTCTGATATGCCTTTTCATTTTGCTATTAAACCTTTTTGTAGGGTTGGGGGTTCCAGTGACAGAGAGAAACTAAGCAAGAACAGACAAAGCTGATTATTTACCTACTTAAGGCCAACAATTTCACATCATTTTAAATGTTATATCTCTAGAGACATCTTTCTCCTCCTCTCCTTTGTGTTGACTAAGGGATTTCATGTGTGTGTGTGTATATATATATATATATATACAGTAAAGTATATATGTATACTTTATGTATGTAAATATATGTATGTATATATATGTATACATATATACATAAAGTATATATGTGTATATATATATACATAAAGTATATGTGTATACAGTAAAGTTTATATGTGTGTATATATATATATATACAGTAAAGTATACAAACATCAAGTACATTTTAAATAAGCTCACATTATGTAGTCACCACATGGATCAAGACATAGAACATTTCTAGCATTCAGAAAGTTCACTTGTGGAGGAGCCAAGATGGTGGAGGAGTAGGACGGGGAGAACACTTTCTCCCCCACAAATTCATCAAAAGAGCATTTAAACACCGAGTAAATTCCACAAAACAACTTCTGAATGCCGG
>NW_011494945.1:11106835-11107337 GCF_000754665.1 Bison bison bison | reverse complement strand
GAGCAGCTTGGACCTGGGAGGTGCATGCAACCCAGGGCCGGCCTCGGATTGTTCCCGGCGGAACAACCTAGAGCCCGAGCAGTGTGGGCAGGGTGGCTACACGCGCCATGAGCGGGGGCAGACCCAGGGTGGCTGAGGCACTGCGAGCCCACGCCAGTGTTATTTGTTTGCAGCATCCCTCCCTCCCTCCCCACAGCGCGACTGAACAAGTAAGCCTAAAAAAAAGAAAAAAAAAAGTGTCCTCCACCGTCCCCTTTGTGTCAGGGCGGAAACCAGATACTGAAGAGACTAGCAAACAGAAGAAGATATAACAGAGGGAAACGCCTTGGAAGCTACAGGCAATAGATCAAAACCCTGTGGTTATTACGGACTACATAGGAAGGGGCCTATAAATCTTGAGAAATATAAGTCTGACCAAGGAACTAGCCAAAACTGAACTGAACCCACAACACCCACAACAAAACCAAGAAAGTCCTAGATATATTTTTATTATTTTTACGAT
>NW_011494945.1:11106376-11106571 GCF_000754665.1 Bison bison bison | reverse complement strand
TTGGGCTAGCAAACCAGACTGTGGGATATCTACCACGCGAAAAGCCAGCCCTAACCTAAGACCGCCAGGTCCGCGCACGGAACAAAGGACTGAACAGAGATAGCCGGCTGCAGACCTTCCCCCTCAGGTGACAGGCAGCCAGAGCCGGAAGGGGGCAATTGCAGCCCCAGAGAGACATTATCTATAAAACTGTAA
>NW_011494945.1:11104260-11105210 GCF_000754665.1 Bison bison bison | reverse complement strand
GTTCCAGACGGTGGAGAACATTTAGGGAACTGATTACTGGCTGGATCTGTCTCCCTCCTTTTCATTCCCCCCTTTTATCCTTCTGGCCACCTCTGTCACCTTCCTCCTTCTTCTCTTCTCTGTATAACTCCGTGAACATCTCTGAGTGGTCCAGTTGTGGAGTGCACATAAGGAAGTGACTACTGGCTATCCCACTCTCTCCACTATTGATTCACCTCATCTCATTCGGGTCACCTCTAACTCCCTCCTCCCTCTTCTCTTCTCCATGTAACCCTGTGAACCTCTCTGAGTGACCCTCACCATAGAGAAACTTTTCATCTTTAATGTAGATGTTTTATCAATGGTGCTGTATAGAAGGAGAAGTTTTGAAACTACTGTAAAAATAAGACCGATAACCGGAAGCAGGAGACTTAAGTCCAAACCCTGACTCCAGGGAACTCCTGACTCCAAGGAACATTAATTGACAGGAGCTCATCAAATACCTCCATACCGACACTGAAACCAAGCACCACACAAGGGCCAATAAGTTCCATGGCAAGACATACCAAGCAAATTCTCCAGCAACAAAGGAACACAGCCCTGAGCTTCAAGATACAGGCTGCCCAAAGTCACCCCAAAACTATAGACATCTCATAACTCATTACTGGACATTTCATTGCACTCCAGAGAGAAGAAATACAGCTCCACTCACCAGAACACCAACACAAGCTTCCCTAACCAGGAAACCTTGACAAGCCACCTGTACAAACCCACACACAGTGAGGAAACGCCACAATAAAGAGAACTCCACAAACTGCCAGAATACAGAAAGGACACCCCAAACTCAGCAATTTAAACAAGATGAAGAGACAGAGGAATACTCAGCAGATAAAGGAACAGGATAAATGCCCACCAAACCAAACAAAAGAGGAAGAGATAGGGAATCTACCTGATAAAGAATTCCGAATAAT
>NW_011494945.1:11103301-11104050 GCF_000754665.1 Bison bison bison | reverse complement strand
AGGGAATCTACCTGATAAAGAATTCCGAATAATGATAGTGAAATTGATCCAAAATCTTGAAACTAAAATGGAATCACAGATAAATAGCCTGGAGACAAGGATTGAGAAGATGCAAGAAAGGTTTAACAAGGACCTAGAAGAAATAAAAAAGAGTCAATATATAATGAATAATGCAATAAATGAAATTAAAAACACTCTGGAGGCAACAAATAGTAGAATAACAGAGGCAGAAGATAGGATTAGTGAATTAGAAGATAGAATGGTAGAAATAAATGAATCAGAGAGGATAAAAGAAAAACGAATTAAAAGAAATGAGGACAATCTCAGAGACCTCCAGGACAATATTAAACGCTACAACATTCGAATCATAGGGGTTCCAGAAGAAGAAGACAAAAAGAAAGACCATGAGAAAATACTTGAGGAGATAATAGTGGAAAAATTCCCTAAAATGGGGAAGGAAATAATCACCCAAGTCCAAGAAACCCAGAGAGTCCCAAACAGGATAAACCCAAGGAGAAACACCCCAAGACACATATTAATCAAATTAACAAAGATCAAACACAAAGAACAAATATTAAAAGCAGCAAGGGAAAAACAACAAATAACACACAAGGGAATTCCCATAAGGATAACAGCTGATCTTTCAATAGAAACTCTTCAAGCCAGGAGGGAATGGCAAGACATACTTAAAATGATGAAAGAAAATAACCTACAGCCCAGATTATTGTACCCAGCAAGGATCTCATTCA
>NW_011494945.1:11102590-11103201 GCF_000754665.1 Bison bison bison | reverse complement strand
AATTCAAAAAAATAGAAATCATTCCAAGCATTTTTTCTGACCACAATGCAGTAAGATTAGATCTCAATTACAGGAGAAAAACTATTAAAAATTCCAACATATGGAGGCTGAACAACACGCTGCTGAATAACCAACAAATCACAGAAGAAATCAAAAAAGAAATCAAAATTTGCATAGAAACGAATGAAAATGAAAACACAACAACCCAAAACCTGTGGGACACGGTAAAAGCAGTCCTAAGGGGAAAGTTCATAGCAATACAGGCACACCTCAAGAAACAAGAAAAAAGTCAAATAAATAACCTAACTCTACACCTAAAGCAACTAGAAAAGGAAGAAATGAAGAACCCCAGGGTTAGTAGAGGGAAAGAAATCTTAAAAATTAGAGCAGAAATAAATGCAAAAGAAACAGAAGAGACCATAGCAAAAATCAACAAAACCAAAAGTTGTTTCTTTGAAAGGATAAATAAAATTGACAAACCATTAGCCAGACTCATCAAGAAACAAAGGGAGAAAAATCAAATCAACAAAATTAGAAACGAAAATGGAGAGATCACAACAGACAACACAGAAATACAAAGGATCATAAGAGACTATTATCAACAATTATAT
>NW_011494945.1:11101754-11102490 GCF_000754665.1 Bison bison bison | reverse complement strand
TGAAAGAAAATAACCTACAGCCCAGATTATTGTACCCAGCAAGGATCTCATTCAAGTATGAAGGAGAAATCAAAAGCTTTTCAGACAAGCAAAAGCTGAGAGAATTCCACACCACCAAACCAGCTCTCCAACAATTACTAAAGGATATTCTCTAGACAGGAAACACAAAAACAGTGTATAAACTCGAACCCAAAACAATAAAGTAAATGGCAACGGGATCATACTTATCAGTAATTACCTTAAATGTAAATGGGTTGAATGCCCCAACCAAAAGACAAAGACTGGCTGAATGGATACAAAAACAAGACCCCTACATATGTTGTCTACCAGAGACCCACCTCAAAACAGGGGACACATACAGACTGAAAGTGAAGGGCTGGAAAAAGATTTTCCATGCAAATAGGGACCAAAAGAAAGCAGGAGTAGCAATACTCATATCAGATAAAATAGACTTTAAAACAAAGGCTGTGAAAAGAGACAAAGAAGGTCACTACATAATGATCAAAGGATCAATCCAAGAAGAAGATATAACAATTGTAAATATATATGCACCCAACACGGGAGCACCACAGTACGTAAGACAAATGCTAACAAGTATGAAAGGAGAAATTAACAATAACACAATAATAGTGGGAGACTTTAATACCCCACTTACAACTATGGATAGATCAACTAAACAGAAAATTAACAAGGAAACACAAACTTTAAATGATACAATAGACCAGTTAGACCTAAT
>NW_011494945.1:11101227-11101645 GCF_000754665.1 Bison bison bison | reverse complement strand
ACTAATAGATGGAGAAATATACCATGTTCATGGATTGGAAGAATCAATATAGTGAAAATGAGTATACTACCCAAAGCAATTTATAGATTCAACGCAATCCCTATCAAGCTACCAACAGTATTCTTCACAGAGCTAGAACAAATAATTTCACAATTTGTATGGAAATACAAAAAAACTCGAATAGCCAAAGCGATCTTGAGAAAGAAGAATGGAACTGGAGGAATCAACCTACCTGACTTCAGGCTCTACTACAAAGCCACAGTTATCAAGACAGTATGGTACTGGCACAAAGACAGAAATATAGATCAATGTAATAAAATAGAAAGCCCAGAGATAAATCCACGCACATATGGTCACCTTATCTTTGACAAAGGAGGCAAGAATATACAATGGATTAAAGACAATCTCTTTAACAAGT
>NW_011494945.1:11100942-11101127 GCF_000754665.1 Bison bison bison | reverse complement strand
ACGAAAATGGAGAGATCACAACAGACAACACAGAAATACAAAGGATCATAAGAGACTATTATCAACAATTATATGCCAATAAAATGCACAACGTGGAAGAAATGGACAAATTCTTAGAAAAGTACAACTTTCCAAAACTCGACCAGGAAGAAATAGAAAATCTTAACAGACCCATCACAAGCACG
>NW_011494945.1:11093132-11099911 GCF_000754665.1 Bison bison bison | reverse complement strand
GCCAAAGAACTAAATAGACATTTCTCCAAAGAAGACATACAGATGGCTAACAAACACATGAAAAGATGCTCAACATCACTCATTATCAGAGAAATGCAAATCAAAACCACTATGAGGTACCATTTCACACCAGTCAGAATGGCTGCGATCCAAAAGTCTACAAATAATAAATGCTGGAGAGGGTGTGGAAAAAAGGGAACCCTCTTACACTGTTGGTGGGAATGCAAACTAGTACAGCCACTATGGAGAACAGTGTGGAGATTCCTTAAAAAACTGGAAATAGAACTGCCTTATGATCCAGCAATCCCACTGCTGGGCATACACACTGAGGAAACCAGAAGGGAAAGAGACACGTGTACCCCAATGTTCATCGCAGCACTGTTTATAATAGCCAGGACATGGAAGCAACCTAGACGTCCATTAGCAGATGAATGGATAAGAAAGCAGTGGTACATATACACAATGGAGTATTACTCAGCCATTAAAAAGAATACATTTGAATCAGTTCTAATGAGGTGGATGAAACTGGAGCCTATTATACAGAGTGAAGTAAGCCAGAAGGAAAAACATAAATACAGTATACTAACGCATATATATGGAATTTAGAAAGATGGTAACAATAACCTGGTGTACGAGACAACAAAAGAGACACTGATGTATAGAACAGTCTTGTGGACTCTGTGGGAGAGGGAGAGGGTGGGAAGATTTGGGAGAATGACATTGAAACATGTAAAATATCATGTAAGAAACGAGTTGCCAGTCCAGGTTCGATGCTCGATACTGGATGCTTGGGGCTAGTGCACTGGGACGACCCAGAGGGATGGTATGGGGAGGGAGGAGGGAAGAGGGTTCAGGATGGGGAACACATGTATACCTGTGGTGGATTCATTTTGATATTTGGCAAAACTAATACAATTATGTAAAGTTTAAAAATAAAATAAAATTTTAAAAAAAAATTAAAAAAAAAAAAAAAAAGAAAGTTCACTTGTGTCTCTTCCCAGTCCATACTCTCCCCCAGAGGGAGGTACTATTCTGACATCATTACCATAGTTTAGTTTTGCCATTATAAGGAATACTTTAATATTATCTCATTTCAAAGATTAATAAAAACTTTTATCATTTTAAAATTAATTGGAGTATATTAATAGATATAATAAAGTTGCTATAACAACCTAAAAAACATATATCCTGCTAACAAGTGGAAATTATGGAATGGCAAAGTTTTCATGTGATATATTAAGATGAATGTTTCTAAATCCAAAAGATCTAAAACACTTAACTGTGAAAAATACGCAATGTCAGAATCATGAGTTACACACAAAACTAACCTTAAAATAATCATTTCTATTATTATTCCTATGACTCTTTTTCTAATTGAATTCAAATTTTCCTTTTCAAATTACATTGTTCTGTTATAGATGAGATGTGATTTTTCTTTTATAGATAGGAAAAAACCAATAAAGCAAATACCTGACTAAATCAAAGTTAACACCAGTTTCTTTCCCCAGATAAAATTACTATAACATATTCAAAAAAGCACTGGTTTCCAAACACAAATATATTACTTCCAGAAGACCTGAAGTGGGTAAGAAGAAAGGTTTCCCTACAATTACTAGGAATCTTGCAAATATAGATAGCTAAATCACCATTTAGAAAATGTGCTTGTTGTTTCTTTCTTTCTTACCACTATGAGGCCAGTTTCCATTGATAATGTGTTTGGGGAAGAAGACACACATGTTGCAAGGAAGCATTAGGTCCTAATTTCAGTTTGTAGTTTTCCACTCTTAAAAACAGGACTTTATGCTATTTGCCTCTTTTTCTCTTTTTAGAAAAAGCTAGCAAGCAAGCGGCCCAGAAGGCCAAGTCCAATGCATAGAGACAGAGAAAGCAAAAGCAAGAAAATGAGCCAAGCATTAACCAAAGGCCAAAAACTGGCAGGAACTGATGGTCCTGGAAGAGTTCATACTTGCCTGATCCTAAGAACACAAACCAAATGCAGAATAAAGGTATCTGAGCATAAAAAGGACACCTGAGCCGAAAGATTTCAGTTGTAAAATGTACCCATTGTTCTTTTATTGTACTGCTTATTTCTAAAAAGTGTTATTTCTCTAAATTCTTCAAAATGTTTAGAATATGAAGAACATTGTCTTTTTAACAACATTAAAACATAGACAATCCTTGCACCATGAGATTTTCGATCAGAAATTGAAGGCTGCAGCTGTGAAACTGCTTTCTAATACAGGTCAGACTTGGCCAAAGGCACTTCACTCTTCCTCACCAGTGGAAGCATAGGTAGACCCAGAGGATGGAGGGGCCTCAGCCTGGGGATGTCAGCAACCCAATAACAGTCACTTGAGCAGAAAGAGAATTGCTATAAGACACTAACACTCTTGAAGCACTCCTTTAAGACATCTATCTACCGATTTTCACCATATTTAAGCTAGGGTGTCAAGTGAGCAGAGGACACAATAAAAATAGTCTACAGATCTGAGTAACTTGTAAACGTTAGAGTTGGGTGGAAAATCATGAAAAAGAAACTGCCTTGGGCATAAGGAAACATAACATCCTCAACAAGGTAATGATTTCCTTTATGATAGCTATGGGGTCTTTGCCTTTTTATTGTCTTTGCAAATACTGTTTTCATACATTTGAAATTTTAGTCAATCTACAGGAGCTTCATTTTTACTGTTGTTACCCTCTGGACACTGTATACATTGTGGAAAATACCTATAAAGATCCACAGGCATTCTGGAAGGTCTGATTTTTTTCCTCCCCCAGCAGGAAGACAAAGTTCTTTCCTTGTACACTGCTTGGACCAGTGTAGAGTACAGATGTGGGAGTTTGGAGGACAGCAATACTGATGCAGGGAGGAAGGGATTCTGAATTCTCCGAGAGCAGCTGTGGGAACTGACAGTAACATAATCTAATTTAAGTGGAGAGAATTCATTTTTGGAACAAGAAGAATAAATATACGAAATAATTTTTAATAGACAGTTTTACTGCTTCATGGAATGAATGCATTTCAATAACTTTGACTCAAAAGAGGCTACAGTACATAGTGGGAAATGCTTGGAATTTAGAGTTCCTTGTTTCTCCACTTTAGGGGTAAATAAATTAACCTCCTTAAGGCTTCTGCTTCATTTCTTCACTTGTAGAATGGAGATTCATATTTCTAACATAAAGGAATATTGTCAGAATAATGCAATGCAGTGTTGTCTTTAATGGCAGTGTATAAGTTGAAAAGCTACACCTTTGCTCATCTCCAAGTCCTGACTGCAAGCCCCTTGATTCCTCAACTATATGAGCCCCTTGATTCCCTATGGAAGGCAGACAGTTCTTGAGGCATGAGCTTACTGTACTCTCTTCTCAGCCAACTTGAGGACTAAAGCTGTCTTTCTACTTCCTTCAGACTGTCTACAAATTTTCTTATTCAGCTCTGGATGGGCAGAGAAAGACAAGATTTTTGTGGCAACACTACCACCAACAACTTCTACAACAGGACACAAATAATTATTCTCATTTCACAAGCGAAAGTCAGTTAAGGTATTGCAACTGGGAAGGGTTAATTTTGAGTTCATAATGGATCTGCTTCTGTGACTTTCTTATTTTGCCACTTTTGTTATTATAGGCATACATAATGACCTGCTTCAGGGAGCCTTGCCCAGCCCCCTCTGCCTGACCCTTGGGCTAGGGTAACTTCGTTGGGCTCAGAGGGAGAATAGTCTAACCCTGCCCACCTATGAAGGTCTGTAAGGAAGTGAAACTAACACATCCCACTGCCTGATGCTTGCTAGTCTAGGAGATATCTGCAAGAATTAAATGGTCTCTTTGTTTCCTCACCTCCCTCCATCTCTGATCCATAAAAGAACCTGGCATCCATGCCCCAGGAAGATGGTTATTTTGAGGCACTAGCCTGCCATCTTCTCAGTCACCGTGCATTCCAAATAAAGTCTCCTTGCCTCAAAAAAAAAAAAAAAAAGAAAAGCATTAAATAGCACTTATTATTATTTGTGGCCTTGCCCAGTGGCTCAGAGGTAAAGAATCTGCCTGCAGTGCAAGAGACACAGGAGACTTGGGTTCAATTCCTGGGTTGGGAAGATCCCCTGGAGGAGGGTCTGGCAACCACTTCAGGGTTCCTACCTGGAGAATCCCATGGACAGAGGAGCCTGGTGGGCTACAGTCCATAAGGTCACAAAGAGTCAGACACTACTGAAGTGACTTAGTAGCAGCAACAGTATTATTATTTGTTAAAAGCATACCCCTTCTATTTTTCCCACTGTGTTACAGGCATCTGAGTTGTTCACTTGTCTCCTGGAGCACTTGTCTGGCTCCTGGGTCTCCTCAGTCATGGCAAAATTTCACTTCTACACTTTACCCGTGGAGTTCAGGAATTTATTCTGTTCATGGTTTTCCCCTGACTCCATAAGAGCAAAGCATGTAACTCTGCTCCTGCTTCTTCTCCTGGGTTCTGAGATTTGTAATATCTACTAAAACTAGGTTGCATGTCACATTTCCCTAAAACAGCCAGCTATCTTAAATACTGAGTACTGACCAGTAATCCCCTTAAATTCCAGCCTGCAAAGCATACCTTATTTTATCATCTCTGTAAGTTCTTTCTTACTTTTGAATGTACTTAGAATGAAAACCACTTGCAGCCTCTAAGAAGAGAAATTCCTTTACTAGAATCTGAGAAAAGTTATTCACAAAGAAACAGAGGCAAAGTGCCAAAATCATCATCCTCATGATCATCGATATCCTGCAATGACACCTAACCAATTGGGAGATATAAACTGAAAGTGAAAATCAAAAACCCAACTGTTAGAATCAGGGACATAGAGAATAGACTTGTCGTTGCCAAGGGGAAGGGGGTAGAAACGGTTGAATTAGGAGTTTGGAATGAGCAGATGCAAACTAGTACATATGCGATGGATAAACAAGGTCCTGCTGTATAGCACAGGAAACTATATTCAGTATCCTTTAATACTGGAAAAGAATATGAAAAAGAATGTGTGCATAACTGAGTTATTAATACTTTGCTGTACAACAGTAATTAACACATTATAATTCTACTATACTTCAATAAAAATAAAAATTTTAAAAAGACAAATGTAAACATACATACGTACATACATACAAAAACTCAGCTGTTAGGTTAGATCTGGGAAGGAATTTAGAGATCATCTGCTCCACGCTCTTCAAATGGAAGAGAAGGAAAGAGACCCAGGGCTGGCCAGGAAACTACTGACTGCCTTGAATTATACATGTTTTAACTCCATGCTGTGACCTTGCAGCCAACTTCCTATTTCCTTGAAACTTCTCCTAACTGCAAGTATCAAAAAGACCAAGCCAAATATTTAATTTTTTAAGACATCATGCCTGTTCTTAACATGCAAGTGGATAAGAAACATTTGGAAAGAAGAGAAAACTACCTGTGTGTGTTGTCTTGCAATTTAAAAAACACATCACATCAAAATCTGATTTGATCTTCATTCCTTCAAAGTGGAGAGAAAAGCAGAGCAGGTTTCATCTCCACTTTCAAATAGAGAAAATAGAACTGCAAGATTTTTCTCAGGGTCAAACAGGCAGTAAATGGAAGACTTGGACTCAAATCCACATTTGACTGTAATGTTCATGCCCTCCATCTTTAGATTGCATTAAACAATCATTTTAACTACTATCCAGCATTTCATAATAAAGTAGTTAGTAACAACACAGGTTTTAGAAGCCAACAACCAAAGTCTGAATACAGCCTCTAAGGTTAGATGTGTGGCCTCAGGGTGTTATGTAAAGATTGCTTTACACCTTGGTTTGTGTGAACATAGTCATTAAGCCTTGATTCATGGACCTGACATTCCAGGTTCCTATGCAATATTGCTCTTTACAGCATCGGACCCTGCTTCTATCACCAGTCACATCCACAGCTGGGTATTGTTTTTGCTTTGGCTCCATCCCTTCATTCTTTCTGGAGTTATTTCTCCACTGATCTCTAGTAGTATATTGGGCACCTACTGACCTTGGGAGTTCCTCTTTCAGTATCCTATCATTTTGCCTTTTCATACTGTTCGTGGGGTTCTCAAGGCAAGAATATTGAAGTGGTTTGCCATTCCCTTCTCCAGTGGATCACATTCTGTCAGATCTCTCTACCATGACCCACCCATCTTGGGTTGCCCCGTGGGCATGGCTTAGTTTCATTGAGTTAGACAAGGCTGTGGTCCTAGTGTGATTAGATTGACTAGTTTTCTGTGAGTATGGTTTCAGTGTGTCTGCCCTCTGATGCCCTCTTGCAACACCTACCATCTTAGTTGGGTTTCTCTTACCTTGGGCGTGGGGTATCTCTTCATGGGTGCTCCAGCAAAGCGCAGCCGCTGCTCCTTATCTTGGATGAAGGGTATCACCTCACCACCGCCCTTCCTGACCTACAATGTGGGATAGCTCCTCTAGGCCCTCCTGCGGCCGTGCAGCCATGGCTCCTTGGATATGGGGTTGGTATTGCCAACATCCGCTGGATCATGGAAAAAGCAAGAGAGTTCCAGAAAAACATCTATTTCTGCTTTATTGACTATGCCAAAGCCTTTGATTGTGTGGATCACAATAAACTGTGGAAAATTCTGAAAGAGATGGGAATACCAGACCACCTGACCTACCTCTTGAGAAATTTGTATGCAGGTCAGGAAGCAACAGTTAGAACTGGACATGGAACAACAGACTGGTTCCAAATAGGAAAAGGAGTACGTCAAGGCTGTATATTGTCACACTGCTTATTTAACTTATATGCAGAG
>NW_011494945.1:11086886-11093032 GCF_000754665.1 Bison bison bison | reverse complement strand
ATATTGTCACACTGCTTATTTAACTTATATGCAGAGTACATCATGAGAAACGCTGGACTGGAAGAAGCACAAGCTGGAATCAAGATTGCCAGGAGAAATATCAATAACCTCAGATATGCAGATGACACCACCCTTATGGCAGAAAGTGAAGAGGAACTAAAAAGCCTCTTGATGAAAGTGAAAGTGGAAAGTGAAAAAGTTGGCTTAAAGCTCAACATTCAGAAAACGAAGATCATGGCATCCGGTCCCATCACTTCATGGAAAATAGATGGGGAAACATTGGAAACAGTGTCAGACTTCATTTTTGGGGGCTCCAAAATCACTGCAGATGGTGACTGCAGCCATGAAATTAAAAGAAGCTTACTCCTTGGAAGGAAAGTTATGTCCAACCTAGCTAGCATATTCAAAAGCAGAGACATTACTTTGCCAACAAAGGTCTGTCTAGTCAAGGCTATGGTTTTTCCTGTGGTCATGTATGGATGTGAGAGTTGGACTGTGAAAAAGGCTGAGCGCCGAAGAATTGATCTTTTGAACTGTGGTGTTGGAGAATACTCTTGAGAGTCCCTTGGACTGCAAGGAGATCCAACCAGTCCATTCTGAAGGAGATCAGCCCTGGGATTTCTTTGGAAGGAATGATGCTGAAGCTGAAACTCCAGTACTTTGGCCACCTCATGCGAATAGTTGACTCATTGGAAAAGACTCTGATGCTAGGAGGGATTGGGGGCAGGAGGAGAAGGGGACGACAGAGGATAAGATGGCTGGATGGCATCACTGACTCGATGGATATGAGTCTGAGTGAACTCCGGGAGTTGGTGATGGACAGGGAGGCCTGGCGTGCTTCGATTCATGGGGTCGCAAAGGGTTGGACATGACTGAGCGACTGAACTGAACTGAACTGAGTCATTAAGTCATGGCAAACTCTTTGCGACCTCATGGACTGCAGCCTACCAGGCTCCTCTGTCTATGGGGATTCTCCAGGCTAGAATACTGGAGTGGGTTACACTTCCAGTGTAACTTCCTCTGCCAGGGGATCTTCGCAACCCAGGGATTGAACCCGCAGCTCCCACATTGACAGGTGGATTCTTTACTACTGAGTCACCTTGATTTATCCATCTACAAATGTAAATGATAATTTAGATCTCTCATCCAGGATGTGAGAACTGAATAACATATGTAAAATTCTTAGCACAATACTTAGCATGAACTAAGTCATGATTTGTAGGTGTTACCATTCATTTTGCCTTCCTTATATATAAATACTTAGTCTAAGTCTTTCATTAAAAAAAAATAACCTAAAGTTTCTTTTTATATAGGTATAGTATATGTAAACATGGGAAATGTTTTCCATATAAAGTCCTTAAAAGATTATATTTTCAGGGATCAAACTTCAACAGTCTTGCTACTCAAAATGCACACCTGGGGACTGACACTATCAGCATTACCAGAAAGCTCTCAGAAACGCACAATCCCAAGCCCACCCCAGGATAGATGAACTGTATTTCCAGTCAAGCAAGACTCCCAGGTGATCTGAATGCACATAAAAATTTGAGCAGCCCTGGTCTCCAGCAAGGTGCTAGAGAGCTGAGTGCAGGTGTAGTGTACAGTCATGTATATCAGGCAACTTCAAAGCAAATGGCATGCATTTCCATCAACAACAGCCTGTGAAATCATTTGATTTAATCATGGGAAGTCCTTTGCTGGATACTCTTCATAGGGTTTGGTTTTATTGACTTATCATTGATTTACTATTCTCCATCAACCCTACCATTCCACCCTCCATAAAGGAGAATATGTTTATGTATACTTGATGGATCAAATTATCCTGGAAGTTAATGCCAGTAAAAGTCAAAGAAAAGATAATCTCTAAAAGCTTTTTTAGCTAGCTTTCTTTTCTCCTTCCCTAACCCAACTCAACCCTAAAGGGCAGCAGTGGCTGAGGGTAAATATGGAAGCTTCTAAAATTAAATCAGAAAAAGTATTACTGAGGTTGGAAATGAAGGTGACATTTTTAAAGGTTAAATTAGGTAAATTAATTGCCAATTAATTTGGCAATGCCAAAGAATGTTCAAATTATTACACAATTACACTCATCTCACACACTAGCAAAGTAATGTTCAAAATTCTCCAAGTCAGGTTTCAACAGTACATGAACCTAGAACTTCCAGATGTTCAAGCTAGATTTAGAAAAGGTAGAGGAACCAGAGATCAAATTGCCAACATCAACTGGATCATTGAAAAAGCAAGACAGTTCAAGAAAAACATCTACTTCTGCTTTATTTGCTTCCCTGGTTGCTCAGACGGTAAAGCATCTGCCTGCAATGTGGGAGACCCAGGTTCGATCTCTGGGTTGGGAAGATCCCCTGGAGAAGGAAATGGCAACCCACTCCAGTACCCTCGCCTGAAAATGCCATGGACGGAGGAGCCTGATAGGCTACATTCCATGGGGTCACAAAGAGTCAGACACAACTGAGCAACTTCACTTTTCTTTTACTTTTCCTTTTTCTGCTCCCATCACTTCATGGCAAATAGATGGGGAAAGAGTGGAAACAGTGACCGACTTTATTTTCTTGGGTTCCAAAATCACTGCAGATGGTGACTGCAGCCTTGAAAGTAAAAGACGTTTGCTCCTTGGTAGAAAAACTATGACAAACCTAGACATCATATTGAAAAGCAGACATTAGTTTGTCAACAAAGTTCCATCTACTCAAAGCTATGGTTTTTCCAATAGTCATGTACAGATGTGAGAGTTGGACTATAAAGAATGCTGAAAGGGAAAGGGAAAGGGAAAGTCGCTCAGTTGTGTCTGACTCTTTGCGACCCCATAGACTATACAGCCCATGGAATTCTCCAGACCAGAATACCGGAGTGTGTAGCCTTTCCCTTCTCCAGGGGATCTTCCCAACCCAGGGATCGAACCCAGGTCTCCTGCACTGCAGGCGGATTCTTTACCAGCTGAGCCAAAGGGAAGCTGAGTGCTGAAGAATTGATGCTTTCTAACTGGGGTGTTGGAGAAGACTCTTGAGAGTCCCTTGGGCTGCAAGATCAAACCAGTTCTGTATATCCATTGGAAGGACTGATACTGAAGCTGAAACTCCAATACTTTGGCCACCTGATGCGAAGAACTGACTCTTGGAAAAGACCTTGATGCTGGGGAAGATTGAAGAAGAGAAGGAAACAACAGAGGATGAGATGGTTGGATGGCATCACCGACTCGATGAACATGAGTTTGTGTAAGCTCCAGGAGTTGGTGATGGACAGGGGAGCCTGGCGTGCTGCAGTCCATGGGGTCACAAAGAGTTGGACATGACTGAGTGACTGAACTGAACTAAAAAGTCCTCCTCACTGACTATAAATGGACACCAGTTTTTAGTTGCTTGATTTTGTCTGTCCCTTTGTAGCACTCTCTAAGGTGTAAGATCCCTCTGCGTCTGATTGTTGTAGCCATGCATTCTGGGAAACAAACTCACTCAGAAGGACAATGTAGATAGTAAAGTACAGTTTATTACACTGGCGGGCCCAAGGCAGGGTCTCCTCTTAGTCAAGGACTCCGACCAACTTTTGTGAAAATCTTATAGAAAAGTAAGATCATGGCATCTGGTCCCATCACTTCATGGCAAATAGATGGGGAAACAGTGGAAACAGTGTCAGACTTTATTTTTTCTGAGCTCCAAAATCACTGCAGATGGTGACTGTAGCCATGAAATTAAAAGACGCTTACTCCTTGGAAGGAAAGTTATGACCAACCTAGATAGCATATTCAAAAGCAGAGACATTACTTTGCCAACAAAGGTCCGTCTAGTCAAGGCTACGGTTTTTCCAGTGGTCATGTATGGATGTGAGAGTTGGACTGTAAAGAGAGCTGAGCACCAAAGAATTGATGCTTTTGAACTGTGGTGTTGGAGAAGACTCTTGAGAGTCCCTTGGACTGCAAGGAGATCCAACCAGTCCATTCTGAAGGAGATCAGCCCTGGGATTTCTTTGGAAGGAATGATGCTAAAGCTGAAACTCCAGTACTTTGGCCACCTCATGCAAAGAGTTGACTCATTGGAAAAGACTCTGATGCTTTGGGGGATTGGGCCAGGGATTGGGGCCAGGAAGAAAAGGGGAAGACAGAGGATGAGATGGCTGGATGGCATCACTGTCTCCATGGACATGATTCTGAGTGAAGTCCAGGAGTTGGTGATGGACAGGGAGGCCTGGTGTGCTGCGATTCATAGGGTCGCAAAGAGTCGGACATGACTGAGCGACTGAACTTACTAACTGAACTATATACCTTAAGTGTACTGGTCAAGCCCACATCCCCTTAAACCTAGCCTGGAAAGTGTTAAAGGGAGATACAGTCAGTTACAGTCATGATTCATAATCAGAAAGATCACCTGGTTATACATTGTGGCTACACCAATGGGTGCCATAAAGATTACAAAGGTGTTTGACTACATAGGGGACTATTACATTCTTTTTGGCAACAGAAAATCTTGGTATGGAATCTGGTGTTTATCATTCCCGGAGGCCAGTTCGGCTGTGGGTATGTTATACCCATGGCTACCAGGTACATAGTCCAAAGCTCACTGAAAGTACAAGATGAAGTTTCCTTCTTTTTCAAGATGGAATCAGCTTGGCCATTCCTTTTCTCCTTTATGATAGAGACAGAGAGTTCATTATTTTTCTTTAATTCCTTCAGTGCCAAGGCTATAAGGCTCCGTGGCCTAGCACAGCTCTAATGGTTAGAACAGACTAGAACAGGACAAAGAAGAGTTCACCTTCACCCAGGCCAACCAGAACACTGCAGCCAAAGGACTTCAATCCTGGGGATTCTGGACTAAGCAACAAGCTTGCTAAAGCAAGAAAAGGTCATTTCTCAGCAACAATGAGAATGTTGTTAAGAAAAAGGGACTTTAAGATTTACGGGGTCAGATTATTCTTGGATTTCACTTTAGACTTTGAAGGCATAATTATCGTGTTTGAACCTGGCTCCTTTGTTTTCCAGGCGTGATTGTGAACAAGCTCTTCATTGTCTTAGGTTTCAGTTTCCTCTACTATGGAAATGGGATATTCATACCCACCAGACTGATGTGAAGCTAAATTGAATTAGGAAATATGTAAAGCTACATATGTGCTACAATTCAACAGAACCTTATAGCTTAACTCTTCTGCACTATGTGACACTGTGTCTAGACACAAAGAATTATCACTAAATACATTAGAAGAAAAGGTTTGCCTGTGGATGCAAGCTTAGGGGAATTGATAAACCTGATTTATGTGCAGTGTGATTCTAAACCACAGGTAGAATCCAGCAGTCAGTCCACAGAGCTTCCTTATTCTAAATCCCTGTCAGGGAAAAAAGAACTCTACATCCCTGATCCCTTCACCTGACAGCCTCATCTGATCGATATGCAGAAAAAAACCTTTTTTCATAGAAATTTTGCTAAAATAATTAACTATTCTAAAATCACACAATCTACTATACAAAACAGAAAAGTATGCTACTTCAATATAAAATTTCCTTCTGTTGCTTCACCCTAGCAAGAGCCAGGGCATCAGAGACATTTGCCATTACATTACTGTAACAGGGGAAATTATGGCCTGTGTGTTTGAGCTGCTAAACTTCCATTGTGAGGTGGATAAAACATATAGGTTCTGTTTTTTAACTCCTGGCCAAAAAGAATCAAATTTCATTTGGCTAATAGAAGCAAGCATGTTCATCTTTTATTCTCAAACACATACACATGCATGCAAGCACACGCACACAAACACATGCAATCCTGGAACAATTAGGTGCACAGCTACATATAAAAATACATTTGAGTCTATATTTTTACATTTAGTATGAAATATTAATTCAAAATATATCATCAGTTCAGTTCAGTCGCTCAGTCGTGTCCGACACTTTGCGACCCCATGAATTACAGCACGCCAGGCCTCCCTGTCTATCACCAACTCCCAGAGTTCACTCAAACTCACGTCCATCAAGTCGGTGATGCCATCCAGCCATCTTATCCTCTGTCGTCCCCTTTCTTCCTGCCCCCAATCCCTCCCAGCATCAGAGTCTTTTCCAATGAGTCACCTCTTTGCATGAGGTGGCCAAAGTACTGGAGTTTCAGCTTTAGCATCATTCCTTCCAAAGAACACCCAGGACTGATCTCCTA
>NW_011494945.1:11081007-11086786 GCF_000754665.1 Bison bison bison | reverse complement strand
TGATCTCCTATAGAATGGACTGGTTGGATCTCCTTGCAGTCCATGGGACTCTCAAGAGTCTTCTCCAACACCACAGTTCAAAAGCATCAGTTCTTTGGCACTCAGCTTTCTTTACAGTCCAACTCTCATATCCATACATAACTACTGGAAAAACTATAGCCTTGACTAGACAGACCTTTGTTGGCAAAGTAATGTCTCTGCTTTTTAATATGCTATCTTTCCTTCCAAGGAGTAAGCATCTTTTAATTTCATGGCCGCAGTCACCATCTGCAGTGATTTTGAAGCCCCAAAAAATAAACTCTGTCACTGTTTCCACTCCATTTGCCATGAAGTGATGGGACCAGATTCCATGATCTTCGTTTTCTGAATGTTGAGCTTTAAGCCAACTTTTTCACTCTCCTCTTTCACTTTCATCAAGAGGCTTTTTAGTTCCTCTTCACTTTCTGCCATAAGGGTGATGTCATCATAGATACAAATATAAAGTGAAAATCAATAAAGCATTTAGAAGAAAACAGGAGAAAATCTTTGTGATACTGAGTTAAGCAAAGATTTCTTAGATTTTACTCCAAAAGCAAAAAACAAAAGAGAAAATATTAGTAATGTAAACAATGAAAATTGTAAACGTTTTGCTCTGCAAACACACTGTTAAGAAAGAAAAGCCTTTAACTGGAAGAAAATATTTGCAAATTACATACCTGACAAAAGACTTGTATCCAGAACATGTTAAACATTCAAAAGTCAAGAATGAGGAAATAAATTTAAAAACTTAGAATACCAAGTGCTAACAAAGGTGAAACATAACTGGAACTCTGGGGAGAATGTTTGACTGTTTCCTATACCTTCCTATAAAGGTAAACATATACTCACAGATATTCTCCTAAGAGTAACATAACTTCTATTCACATACAATGAGATCCCATTTGTGCAACATTCTTGAAAAGGCAAAATTTAGGTATGAAGAACAGACCAGTGGTTTCCAGAGTTTGTGAAAAAGAGGAAAAATGATTATAGAACCATGGCACAGAGAAATGTAGGGAGCTGATGAAACTATTCTTAATTTTGATTGTAGTAGTAGATAGGTGACTTCATGCATTTGCCAAAAGACACAGAACTGTGTACTGCAAGGAATAAATTTTATCATATGTAATTTAAAAATTGATTTTAAAAAACATGAGCACTGAATAGGAAGAATAGCTATAAATTTGCTATTCTCACAAGTTATATAATTATGCACATAAAATGCCCAAAAAGATCTCCCCAAAATTACTATAAATAATAAGAGAATTAACAAGTTAGATAAATAGAAGACCCACATAGCAAAATCAATTGCATTTCTCTACACCAAGAGATGTTACTGTTAGATAATGTAAATTTTAAAAAAGGCTTGTACAAAGACTTCCCTGGTGGTCCAGTGGTTAAAAATACACCTACTAACTCAGGGGACACAGCTTTGATCCCTGGTTCAGGAAGATCCCATATGACACAGAACAACAAAGCCTGTGTGCTATAAGCACAGAAGTCCATGCACCTAGAGCTCATGCTCTGAAACAAGAGAAGCCACCACTCACCACTACTAAAGAAAGCCTGTGCACAGCAACCAAGACCCAGGGCAGCCAAAAATAAACCAATAAATAAGAAAATGCAATCATTAAAAATAACAAATACTTAAAATTTAAAAACCTCTTGAAAGGAGAAATTTAGTTTAGAGAAGGGCATTAAATATGGAAAAATAAATATAAATAAATGGAGAAATTCACCATGTTTGTGACAAGTGTGATGGTCAGTTTTATGTATCAAAATGACTAGTCTGCAATCCTCAGTTATTCAATCAAACACTAATCTAGATGCTGTTGTGAAGGTATTTTCCAAGGTCTGTAATTCATTAACTTTAAGTAAGGGAGATTAACCAAAATAATCTGGATGAGTCTGATTCCATCAGTAGAAAGACTTAGAACAAAGCTGAGAGTTCCCTGAAGAAGAAGAAATTCCCTCAATGGACAGCAGCTTTGGTGCATCCAAGAATCCCTGCCTGCCCCTCCTCACTGCCTGCCTTAGAGATTTGGACTTGCCCAGCCAGCCCTAGAATGGTGTAAGTCTATTCCTTGCAATAAATCTCTCAATAAATATTTCCTGCTTGTTCCATTTTTTTGATTGAATGATGACTGGTACAAAGACTGAATTTTATAAAGCATCAGTTTTTACCCAAGTTATTTTTGGAGTGATTACAGTTTTAATCAAGTTCCAACATTTTTCAAGTTACTTGAAAAACTGATTCTAAAAATTGTACAGATGAAAGCTCAAGAATTGCCAAGATACTCCTGAGAATGAAGCACAAAATGGGAACTTTCTCTTATTAGATATCAGTACTACTGTAAAGGACAATTACAACAATGTGGTATTGGTACAGGAAATTTCAAAAGAAAATTTGACCCAATGGAACAGGCGAGACAGCCCAGAAACAGACTCCTAGATACATGCAGATATGATTTATGAAGTGGCATTGCAAAGCACTATGAAAGAGAATGAGCTACTTCACAGATCCATTTAGTGCATCTAGAAATAGGGCACAATGAAAATGATAAGTGAAAGATAAATGCATATAGTGTTATACAATATTTATAAAATTCAGAACAAGAAAACTGAATAATAACTTATTTAGGGAAATATATATATATTATATAAGTGTACATCAATGGCTGAAAGAATGAAGAAAATGTGGTGTATAGATACATATATAATGAAATCTTTCTCAGCCATGAGAAAGAAGGAAATCCTGCCATTTGAGACAACATGGATAGACCTTGAGGGCATTATGTTACATAATAAGTCAGAGAGATAAAAATAAGTACTGTATAATATCAGTTGTATGTGGAATAAAAGAGCTGAACTGTAGAAACAAAGTTGAGTGGTAGTTGCTAGGTGTTGGAGGGGTGGGGCAAGGTAAAGGAAATGGAGAAATGTTGACCAAAGAGTACAAACTTCCAGTTAGAAAATGAATAAGTTCTGGGGATCTAATGAACAATATTGTGATTATAGTCAATAATATTGTATTATATACTTGAAAGTTGCTAAAAGAGTAGATCTTAAATGTTTTCACATAAAAAAGAAATGGTAATCATGTGATGATGGCAGTGTTAGCTAACCTTGCAGTGGTAATCATATTGCAAACGTTTGTAACAAACTCACATGCTGTATACCTTAAACGTCCACAGTTTCATATGTAAGCTAGTTCTCAATAAAGCTGGAAAAATTACAAATAGATAAATAAATTATTAAAGTTTTTGAGGGAAACAGCCGTCCTAAGATGGCAGAGGAATAGGATGGGGAGACCACTTTCTCCACCACAAATTCATCGAAAGAACATTTGAACGCTGAGAAAATTCCACAAAACAACTTCTGAACGCTGGCAGAGAACACCAGGCACCCAGAAAGGCAGCCCATTGTCTTCTAAAGGAGGTAGGACAAAATATAGAAGATAAAAAGAGAGACAAAAGAGTTAGGGATGGAGATCCATCCAGGGGAGGGAATCTTAAAAGAGGAGAAGTTTCCCAATACCAGGAAACCCTCTCACTGGTGGATCTGTGGGGAGTTTTGGAATCTCAGAGGGCAACATAACTGGGAGGAAAAATAATAAATAAAAATAAATAAATAAAACCCACAGATTACATCCCTAACGGGAATTCCCAGCAGAAAAGTAGCCCAGATGCTCACATCTGCCACCTGGGGGCTGAACAGGGAGGCATGGGCCATACTGCTTGGGGCAAGGACCAGGACTAAATGCCCTGAGGGCAATCTGAGGGAGCTAATGTGAGATAGCAACCCAAACTGTGGGATAGACAGAGAGAGAGGGAAAAAAGAGAGAGAGAGAGAGAACTTTCCCGCGAAAACCCCTAACCTAAGGCACTGCCTGGCTCACAGAACAAAGGACTGAGCAAATACCAGAGGAGAGCTAGCCGGCAGCGAACCGGCCCATCCCCCACAGGAGGCAGGGACACAGGCGGGCAGCATCCAGAGCCAGAAAGGGGCAAACAGCCCCAGAGATGGCATCCTCCACCAAACTGTGAGCTGGCTGCCAGTTGCCAACCAAGCCTTCCGGGGATCCTGGACAGATGACATCCTCTGGGAGGGTTACAGTCAGAGATCAGCTCCAGAGAAATTCCTAGATATATTTTTACTATTATCATTTTTTTTAATTTTTTTTTATTTTTCATTTAAAAAAATTTTAAGTCCTCTAATTACTCCTTTAATTTTCATTTTTATAACCTACTATTACCTTGCAAAAAAAAAAAGACCCCATGTTTAAAGCAAACTTCATATATATTTTTTATAATCTTTGTGATTTTGTTTTGTTTTTTTTTTTAATATTGTATTTTTGAGAGTCTAAACTCTTGTCTAAATTTTTAATCTTTGCTTTTTTGTATTTGTTATCAATTTTCTACCTTTAAGAATCCAATCTTCAGTACCCATTTTTACTTAGGAGTGTGATTACTAGCTTGATTGCCCTCTCCCGTTTTGACTCTCCTTTTTCTCCCCTAGGTCACCTCTATCTCCTTCCTCCCTCTTCTCTATGTAACTCCGTAAACCTCTCTGGGTGTTCCAGGCTGTGGAGAGCACATAGGGATTTGATTACTGGCTATACTGCTCTCTCCCTTTTTGATTCCCCCTCTTCTCCTCCTGGTCACCTCTATCTCCCTCCTCCCTCTTCTCTTCTCCATGTAACTCAGCGAACCTTTCTGGGTGTTCCTCATTGTGGAGAATCTTTTTTCCATTAACCTAGATGTTTTATCATTGGTGCTGTATGGATGGAGAAGTCTTGAGGCTACTGTAAGAATAAGACTGAAAACCAGAGGCAGGAGGCTTAAGTACAAAACCTGAGAACACCAGAGAACTCCTGACTCCAGGGAACATTAATTGATAAGAGCTCATCCAAAAGCCTCCATACCTACATTGAAACCAAGCTCCACCCAAGATCCAACAAGTTCCAGAGCAAGACATACCACACAAATTCTCCAGTAACACAGGAACATAGCCCTGAGCTTTAATATACAGGCTGCCTAAAGTCACACCAAACCCACAGACATCTAAAAACACACTACCAGGCACTTCATTGCACTACAGAGAGAAGAAATCTGGCTCCACCCACCAAAACACTGATGCAAGCTTCCCTAACCAGGAAACCTTGACAAGCTACTCGTCCAACCCCACCCACAGGGAGGAACCTCCACAATAAAAAAGAACCACAAACTGCCAGAATACAGAAAGGCCATCCCAAACACAGTAATCTAAACAAGATGAAAAGGCAGGGAAATACTCAGCAGTAAAGGAACATGATAAATGCCCACCAAACCAACAAAAGAGGAGGAGATAGGGAGTCTACCTGAAAAAGAAATCAGAATAATGATTGAAAAATGATCCAAAATCTTGAAAACAAAATGGAGTTACAGATAAATAGTCTGGAGACAAGGATTGAGAAGATGCAAGAAATGTTTAACAAAGACCTAGAAGAAATAAAAAAGAGTCAGTCATAATGAATAATGCAATGAATGAGATCAAAAACACTCTGGAGGGAACCAACAGTAGAATAACTGAGGCTGAAGATAGGATAAGTGAGGTAGAAGATAGAATGATGGAAATAAATGAAGCAGAGAGGAAAAAAGAAAAAAGACTTAAAAGAAATGAGGATAACCTCAGAGACCTCTGGGACAATGCCAAACACCCCAACATTCGAATCATAGGAGTCCCAGAAGAAGAAGACAAAAAGAAAGGCCATGAGAAAATA
>NW_011494945.1:11077246-11080907 GCF_000754665.1 Bison bison bison | reverse complement strand
ATGATGGAAATAAATGAAGCAGAGAGGAAAAAAGAAAAAAGACTTAAAAGAAATGAGGATAACCTCAGAGACCTCTGGGACAATGCCAAACACCCCAACATTCGAATCATAGGAGTCCCAGAAGAAGAAGACAAAAAGAAAGGCCATGAGAAAATACTTGAGGAGATAATAGTTGAAAACTTCCCTAAAATGGGGAAGGAAATAATCACCCAAGTCCAAGAAACCCAGAGAGTCCCAAACAGCATAAACCCAAGATGAAACACCCCAAGACACATATTAATCAAATTAACAAAGATCAAACACAAAGAACAAATATGAAAAGCAGTAAGCAAAAATCAACAAATAACAAACAAGGGAATTCCCATAATTGTAACAGCTGATCTTTCAATAGAAACTCTACAGGCTGGAAAGGATTGGCAGGACATACTTAAAGTGATGAAATATAAAAATCCACAACCCAGATTACTGTACCCAGCAAGGATCTCATCAAATATGAAGGAGAAATCAAAAGTTACAAGCAAAAGCTGAGAGAACTCAGTACCACCAAACCAGCTCTTCAACAAATGCTAAAGGATTTTCTCTATACAGGAAACACAGAAAAGGTGTATAAACTTGAACCCAAAACAACAAATTAAATGGCAACGGGATCATACTTATCAATAATTACCTTAAATGTAAATGGACTGAATGCCCCAACCAAAAGACAAAGACTGGCTGAATGGATATAAAAACAAGACCCCTATATATGCTGTACACAAGAGACCCACCTCAAAACAAGGGACACATATAGACTGTAAGTGAAGGGCTGGAAAAAGATATTTCACCCAAATGGAGACCGAAAGAAAGCAGGAGTTGCAATACTCATATCAGATAAAATAGACTTTGAAATAAAGGCTGTGAAAAGAGACGAAGAAGGACACTACATAATGATCAAAGGATCAATCCAAGAAGAAGATATAACAATTATAAATATATATACACCCAACATAGGAACACCACAATATGTAAGGCAAATGCTAACAGGTCTGAAAGGGGAAATTAACAATAACACAATAATACTGGGAGACTTTAATACCCCACTCACACCTATGGATAGATCAATTAAACAGAAAATTAGCAAGGAAACACAAACTGTAAATGATACAATGGACCAGTTAGATCTAATTGATATCTATAGGACATTTAACCCCAAAACAATGAATTTCACCTTTTCTCAAGTGCACAGGGAACCTTCTCCAGGATAGATCACATCCTGGGCCATAAGTCTAGTCTTGGTAAATTCAAAAAAATTGAAATCATTCCTAGGATCTTTTCTGATCACAATGTAGAATCACAATGTAGATGTCAATTACAGGGGGAAAAAAAAACTATTAAAAATTCCAACATATGAAGGCTAAACAACACACTTCTGAATAACCAACAAACCACAGAAGAAATCAAAAAAGAAATCAAAATATGCATAGAAACGAATGAAAATGAAAACACAATAACCCAAAACCTATCAGACACTGTAAAAGCAGTGCTAAGGGGAAAGTTCATAGCAATACAGGCATACCTCAAGAAACAAGAAAAATGTCAAAAAAATAACCTAACTCTACATCTAGCCAAGGCTATGGTTATTCATGTGGTCATGTATGGATGTGAGACTTGGACTGTGAAGAAGGCTGAGCGCCGAAGAATTGATGCTTTTGAACTGTGGTGTTGGAGAAGACTCTTGAGAGTCCCTTGGACTACAAGGAGATCCAACCAGTCCATTCTAATGGAGATCAGCCCTGGGATTTCTTCAGAAGGAATGATGCTGAAGCTGAAACTCCAGTACTTTGGCCACCTCATGTGAAGAGTTGACTCATTGGAAAAGACTCTGATGCTGGGAGGGATTGGGGGCAGGAGGAGAAGGGGACAACAGAGGATGAGATGGCTGGATGGCATCACTGACTCGATAGACATGAGTCTGAGTGAACTCCAGGAGTTGGTGATGGACAGGGAGGCCTGGTGTGCTGCGATTCATGGGGTTGCAAAGAGTCAGACACAACTGAGCAACTGAACTGAACTGAACTGACACTTAAAGCAACTAGAAAAGGAATAAATGAAGAACCCCAGGACTAGTAGAAGGAAAGAAATTATAAAAATTAGGGCAGAAATAAATGCAAAAGAAACAAAAGAGATCACAGCAAAAATCAACAAAGTTAAAAGCTGGTTCTTTGCGAGGATAAATAAAATTGACAAACCATTAGCCAGACTCATCAAGAAACAAAGGGAGAAAAATCAAATCAACAAAATTAGAAATGAAAATGGAGAGATCACAAAAGACAACACAGAAATACAAAAGATCATAAGAGACTACTATCAGCAACTATATGCCAATAAAATGGACAACTTGGAAGAAATGAACAAATTCTTAGAAAAGTATAGCTTTCCAAAACTGGACCAGGAAGAAATAGAAAATCTTAACAGACCCATCACAAGCACGGAAATTGAAACTATAATGAGAAATCTTCCAGCAAACAAAAGCCCAAGACCAGACAGCTTCACAGCTGAATTCTACCAAAAATTTAGAGTAGAGCTAACATCTATCCTACTCAAACTCTTCCAGAAAATTGCAGAGGAAGGTAAACTTCCAAACTCATTCTATGAGGCCACCATCACCCTAATACTAAAACCAGACAAAGATGCCACATAAAAAAGAAAACTACAGGCCAATATCACTGATGAACATAAAAGCAAAAATCCTCAACAAAATTCTAGCAAACAGAATCCAACAACATATTAAAAAGATCATACATCATGACCAAGTGGGCTTTACCCCAGGGATGCAAGGATTCTTTAATATCCACAAATCAATCAATGTAATACACCACATTAACAAATTGAAAGATAAAAACCATATGATTATCTCACAAGATGCAGAGAAAGCCTTTGACAAAATTCAACATCCATTTATGATAAAAACCCTCCAGAAAGCAGGAATAGAAGGAACATACCTCATAATAACAGCTATATATGACAAACCCACAGCAAACATCCTCAACGGTGAAAAATTGAGAGCATTTCCCCTAAAGTCTGAAAGAAGACAAGGGTGCCCACTCTCACTACTACTATTTAACGTATTTTTGGAAGTTTTGGCCACAGAAATCAGAGCAGAAAAAGAAATAAAAAGAATCCAGATTGGAAAAGAAGAAGTAAAACTCTCACTGTTTGCAGATGACATGATCCTCTGCATAGAAAACCCTAAAGACTCCACCAGAAAATTTCTAGAGCTAATAAATGAATATACCTTGCCCAAGGTAAAGAAAAGCAGCTGCGCTGTGCTGGAGCAGCCGTGAAGAGATACCTCACGTCCAAGGTAAGAGAAACCCAAGTAAGATGGTAGGTGTTGTGAGAGGGCATCAGAGGGCAGACACACTGAAACAAAATCACAGAAAACTAGCCAATCTGATCACATGGACCACAGCCTTGTCTAACTCAATGAAACTAAGCCATGCCATGTGGGGCCACTCAAGACGGGAGGGTAATGGTGTAGAGGACTGACAGAATGTGGTCCACTGGAGAAGGGAATAGCAAACCACTTCACTATTCTTGCCTTGAGAACCCCATGAACAGTATGAAAAGGCAAAATGATAGGATACTAAAAGAGGAACTCCCCGGGTCGCTAGGTGCCCAA
>NW_011494945.1:11076360-11077146 GCF_000754665.1 Bison bison bison | reverse complement strand
GAATGGCTGTCTGAGGAGGCCTTACAGATAGCTGTGAAAAGAAGAGAAGCAAAAAGACAAAGGAGAAAAGGAAAGATACAAGCATCTGAATGCAGAGTTCCAAAGAATAGCAAGGAGAGATAAGAAAGCCTCCCTCAGCAATCAATGCAAAGAAATAGAGGAAAACAATAGAATGGGAAAGACTAGAGATCTCTTCAAGAAAATTAGAGATACCAAAGGAACATTTCATGCAAAGATGGGCTCAATAAAGGACAGAAATGGTATGGACCTAACAGAAGCAGAAAATATTAAGAAGAGGTAGCAAGAATACACAGAAGAACTGTACAAAAAAGAGCTTCACGACCCAGATAATCACGATGGTGACCTAGAGCCAGACATCCTGGAATGTGAAGTCAAGTGGGCCTTAGGAAGTATCACTATGAACAAAGCTAGTGGAGGTGATGGAATTCCAGTTGAGCTATTTCAAATCCTAAAAGATGATGCTGTGAAAATGCTGCACTCAATATGCCAGCAAATTTGGAAGACTCAGCAGTGGCCACAGGACTGGAAAAGTTCAGTTTTCATTCCAATCCCAAAGAAATCAATGCCAAAGAATGCTCAAACTACCGCACAATTGCACTCATCTCACACACTAGTAAAGTAATGTTCAAAATTCTCCAAGCCAGGCTTCTACAATATGTGAACCATGAACTTTCAGATGTTCAAGGTGGTTTTAGAAAAGGCAGAGGAACCAGAGATCAAATTGCCAACATCTGCTGGATCATCAAAAAAGCAAAAGAGTTCCAG
>NW_011494945.1:11075229-11076260 GCF_000754665.1 Bison bison bison | reverse complement strand
AGAGGAACTCCCCGGGTCGCTAGGTGCCCAACATGCTACTGGAGATCAGTGGACAAATAACTCCAGAAAGAATGAAGGGATGGAGCCAAAGCAAAAACAATACCCAGCTGTGGATGTGACTGGTGATAGAAGCCAGGTCCAAAGCTGTAAAGAGCAATATTGCATAGGAACCTGGAATGTCAGGTCCATGAATCAAGGCAAATTGGAAGTGGTCAAACAGGAGATGGCAAGAGTGAATGTTGACATTCTAGGAATCAGCAAACCAAAATGGACTGGAATGGGTGAATTTAACTCAGATGACCATTGTATCTACTACTGTGGGCAAGAATCCCTTAGACAAAATGGAGTAGCCATCATGGTCAACAAAAGAGTCCAGATTGCAGTACTTGAATGCAATCTCAAAAATGACAGAATGATCTCTGTTCATTTCCAAGGCAAACCATTCAATATCACGGTAATCTAAGCCTATGCCCCAACCAGTAACACTGAAGAAGCTGAAGTTGAACAGTTCTATGAAGACCTACAAGACCTTTCAGAACTAACACCCAAAAAAGATGTCCTTTTCATTATAGGGGACTGGAATGCAAAAGTAGGAAGTCAAGAAACACCAGGAGTAACAGGCAAATTTGGCCTGGGAGTAGAGAATGAAGCAGGGCAAAGACTAATAGAGTTTTGCCAAGAGAACGCACCGGTCATACTAAACACCCTTTTCCAACAACACATGAGAAGACTCAACACATGGACATCACCAGATGGTCAATACTGAAATCAGATTGATTATATTCTTTGCAGCCAAAGATGGAGAAGCTCTATACAGTCAGCAAAAACAAGACCAGGAGCAGACTGTGGCTCAAATCAAAATGGAACAAAGTGGGGAAAACCACTAGACCATTCAGGTATGACCTAAATAAAATCCCTATGATTATACAGTGGAAGTGAGAAATAGATTTAAGGGACTAGATCTGATAGACAGAGTGCCTGATGAACTATGGATGGACTTCATAACATTGTACAGGAGACAGGGATCAAGA
>NW_011494945.1:11074386-11075129 GCF_000754665.1 Bison bison bison | reverse complement strand
ATGAAAGAAAGGACCATATTAACAACCTGTCAGCAAAGTAAGGACACAATCTCACTTTAAAGGACAGTCCTTCCATTTATTGAAACATACACTGAGTTGTTCATCTCACAAATGTGCCTGGAGTACCTCTTCTGGGGGCAGAGTTTGAAAAGCCGACCTAGTTCCCACCCATGTGGAACTTCTGTTGTTAGGTAGGGGAGTTAGTCATTTTAAAAGTAACAAAAAATTACATAATCCAGCATTTATGAATTTGTTAAACTCTGGAAGGATGTGAGCACAGTTCAGGGACACTAGATCTGATAGACAGAGTGCCTGATGAACTATGGATGGAGGTTCATAACATTGTACAGGAGACAGGGATCAAGACCATCCCCATGGAAAAGAAATGCAAAAAAGAGAATGGCTGTCTGAGGAGGCCTTACAGATAGCTGTGAAAAGAAGAGAAGCAAAAAGCAAAGGAGAAAAGGAAAGATACAAGCATCTGAATGCAGAGTTCCAAAGAATAGCAAGGAGAGATAAGAAAGCCTCCCTCAGCAATCAATGCAAAGAAATAGAGGAAAACAATAGAATGGGAAAGACTAGAGATCTCTTCAAGAAAATTAGAGATACCAAAGGAACATTTCATGCAAAGATGGGCTCAATAAAGGACAGAAATGGTATGGACCTAACAGAAGCAGAAAATATTAAGAAGAGGTAGCAAGAATACACAGAAGAACTGTACAAAAAAGAGCTTCACGACCCAG
>NW_011494945.1:11072802-11074286 GCF_000754665.1 Bison bison bison | reverse complement strand
TTCCAGAAAAACATCTATTTCTGCTTTATTGACTATGCCAAAGCCTTTGACTATGTGGATCACAATAAACTGTGGAAAATTCTTCAAGAGATGGGAATACCAGACCACCTGACCTTCCTCTTAAGAAACCTATATGTAGGTCATGAAGCAACAGTTAGAACTGGACGTGGAACAACAGACTGGTTCCAAATAGGAAAGGAGTACATCAAGGCTATATATGTCACCCTGCTTATTTAACTTCTATTCAGAGTACATCATGAGAAATGCTGGGCTGGAAGAAGCACAAGCTGGAATCAAGATTGCAGGAGAAATATCAATAACCTCAGATATGCAGATAACACCACCCTTAAGGCAGAAAGTGAAGAGGAACTAAAAAGTCTCTTGATGAAAGAGGAGAGTGAAAAAGTTGGCTTAAAGCTCAACATTCAGAAAACGAAGATCATGGCATCTGGTCCCATCACTTCATGGAAAATAGATGGGGAAACAGTGGAAACAGTGTCAGACTTTATTTATGTGGGGGCTCCAAAATCACTGCAGATGGTGATTGTAGCCATGAAATTAAAAGACGCTTACTCCTTGGAAGGAAAGTTATGACCAACCTAGACAGCATATTAAAAAGAAGAGACATTACTTAGCCAACAAAGGTCCATCTAGTCAAGGCTATGGTTTAGACCTATATATATAAAACTATAAAACACTGATGAAAGAAATCAAAGAGGACACCAATAGATGGAGAAATATACCATGTTCATGGGTTGGAAGAATAAATATAGTGAAAATAAGTATACTACCTAAAGCAATCTATAGATTCAATGCAATCTCTATCAAGCTACCAATGGTTTTTTCACAGAACTAGAACAAATAATTTCACAATTTGTATGGAAATACAAAAAAACTCAAATAGCCAAAACAATCTTGAGAAAGAAGAATGGACCTGGAGGAATCAACCTGTCTGACTTCAGGCTCTACTACAAAGCCACAGTCATCAAGACAGTATGGTGCTGGAACAAAGACAGAAATGTAGATCAATGGAACAAAATAGAAAGCCCAGAGATAAATCCACACACCTATGGACACCTTATCTTTGACAAAGGAGGCAAGAATATACAATGGAAAAAAGTCAACCTCTTTAACAAGTGTTGCTGGGAAAACTGGTCAACCACTTGTAAACAAATGAAACTAGAACACTTTTGAACACCATACACAAAAATAAACTCAAAATATATTAAAGATCTAAACATAAGACCAGAAACTATAAAACTCCTCAAGGAAAACACAGGCAAAACACTCTCCGACATAAATCACAGCAGGATCCTCCATGACCCACCTCCCAGAATATTGGAAATAAAAGCAAAAATAAACAAATGGAACCTAAAGAAAATTAAAAGCTTTTGCACAATGAAGTAAACTATAAGCAAGGTGAAAAGACAGCCTTCAGAATGGGAGAAAATAATAGCAAATGAAGCAACTGACAAACAGCTAAT
>NW_011494945.1:11059288-11072702 GCF_000754665.1 Bison bison bison | reverse complement strand
ACTGACAAACAGCTAATCTCAAAAATATACAAGCAACTCCTACAGCTCAACTCCAGAAAAATAAATGACCCAGTCAAAAAATGGGCCAAAGAACTAAATAGACATTTCTCCAAAGAAGACATACAGATGGCTAACAAACACATGAAAAGATGCTCAACATCACTCATCAGAGAAATGCAAATCAAAACCACAATGAGGTACCATCTCACGCCAGTCAGAATGGCTGCTATCCAAAAGTCTACAAACAATAAATGCTGGAGAGGGTGTGGAGAAAAGGGAACCCTCTTACACTGTTGGTGTGAATGCAAACTAGTACAGCCACGATGAAGAACAGTGTGGAGATTCCTTAAAAAACTGGAAATAGAACTGCCATATGACCCAGCAATCCCACTGCTGGGCATACGCACCGAGGAATCCAGAATTGAAAGAGACACGTGTACCCCAGTGTTCATCGCAGCACTGTTTATAATAGCCAGGACATGGAAGCAACCTAGATATCCATCAGCAGACAAATGGATAAGGAAGCTGTGGTACATATACACAATGGAATATTACTCAGATATTAAAAAGAATGCATTTGAATCAGTTCTAATGAGGTGGATGAAACTTGAGCCTATTATACAGAGTGAAGTAAGTCAAAACAAAAAGTACCAATACAGTATACTAACACATATATATGGAATTTAGAAAGATGGTAACAATGATCCTATATGCGAGACAGCAAAAGAGACACAGATGTATAAAACAGTCTTTTGGACTCTGTGGGAGAAGGCAAGGGTGGGGTGATTTGAGAGAATAGCATTGAAACATGTATATTATCATATGTGAAACAGATCACCTGTCCAGGTTTGATGCATGAGACAGGGTGCTCCGGGCTGGTGCACTGGGGTGACCCAGAGGGATGGGATGGGGAGGGAGGTGGGAGGGGGGTTCAGGATGGGGAACACATACACCCATGGCTGATTCATGTCAATGTATGGCAAAACCCTCTACAATAATGTAAAGTAATTAGCCTCCAATTAAAATAAATAATTTTTTAAACTCAATATTAAAAAAAAATAAAGTTTTTGAGGGAAACTAAAAATCATTAAAATGCAATCTTATAGTGGATTCTAAATGCATCAACAAATTCAAGTAATTCTTTTTATCCACTGCCAGAACACTTTAGTCATCATTGTTTGTAAATTTTCCAGCAATGAAAAATAATTTCTTCTCTATAAACTAAATATAATAGAAATAATCTCATATGTGATTCCATATAATATATTAAAATTTCAAACTGTAGTACATTTATATTTGAAGTTCCAGGAATCTGTGGTTGACAATGTAGCCAGACAAGAAAAAGGTAAATTTAACATAGTAATTACTAAAATTGTGAAATAAATCAAACATACTAAATGGGTGGTTCCATAGAATTTGTCACAGTTTTGGATAAAAATGACCCCCTGTAACAATTGAATCCTCATCATCTCCCTAGCCCTCATAACTTAAACCCAAAGGAGCAAGAATAAGGATATTCCTGTCAGATTACAACCATGCCCCTCTTTTCATTACTGTATTCCTTGCACCTTGAACAGTAATTTATTTATAGTAAGTCCACAATAACTTGATTGTACACTTATAGTAAGTCCACAATAAATATTTTACATTAATAAACAACTAGAAGAATGCATGAAAGAATATCACTATAACAGCTCTTCACAAATAAAAATACCCAATTTAGTAGGACAGTCACAGGTTACCAAAGAGCTGACATGAAAATGTCTATTTAATTTCCTTTGTTGTTCCCAACTAACTCTCCTACATGAGTCAGACAGCACACTCATCTTTAATTCCACTACAAGTTAGATCAAAGTTCAAGCCTAAATGAGGGAGATAGACAATAAGAAGTGAGTTTGTACCATACACAAAATCACTGTGACTACTATCTATGGGTTACAAAAGAATCAGAACCTCTAAAATTGCCTCTGATATCCAGACCTTCCAGTTCAGTTCAATTCAGTCGCTCAGTTGTGTCTAACACTTTGTGACCCCATGCACTGCAGCATGCCAAGGCCTCCCTGTCCATCACCAACTCCCAGAGTTTACTCAAACTCATGTCCATTGAGTTAGTGATGCCATCCAACCATCTCATCCTCTGTTGTCCCCTTCTCCTCCTGGCCTTCAATCTTTCCCAGCATCAGAGTCTTTTCAAGTGAGTCAGCTCTTCACATCAGGTAGCAAAGTATTGGAGTTTCAGCTTCAACACCAGTCCTTCCAAAGAAAATTCAGGGCTGATTTCCTGGATGGACTGATTGGATTTACTTACTAAAAATCCAAGGGACTCTCAAGAGTCTTCTCAAACACCACAGTTCAAAAGCATCAATTCTTTGATGCTCAGTTTTCCTTAGTTCAACTCTCACATCCATACATGACTACTGGAAAAACCATAGACTTGACGAGACGGACCTTTGTTGGCAAAGTAATATCTCTGCTTTTTAATATGCTGTCTAGTTTGGTTATAACTTTCCTTCCCAGAAGTAAGCGTCTTTTAATTTCATGGCTGCAGTCACCATCTGCAGTGATTTTGGAGCCCTCCCCCCCAACCAAAAAAAAAGTCTGTCACTGTTTCCATTGTTTCTCCATCTATCTGCCATGAAGTGACGAGACTGGATGCCATGATCTTTGTTTTCTGAATGTTGAGCTTTAAGTCAACTTTTTCACTCTCTTCTTTCACTTTCATCAAGAGGCTCTTTAGTTCTTCTTCACTTTCTGCCATAAGGGTGGTGTCATCTGCATATCTGAGGTTATTGATATTTCTCCTGGCAATCTTGATTCCAGCTTGTGCTTCTTCCAGCCCAGCATTTCTCATGATGTACTCTGCATATAAGTTAAATATGCAGGGTGACAATATACAGCCTTCACGTACTGCTTTTCCTATTTGGAACCAGTCTGTCGTTCTTTGTCCAGTTCTAACTGTTGCTTCCTGACCTGCATACAGATTTCTCAAGAGGCAGATCAGATGGTATTCCCATCTCTCTCAGAATTTTCCACAGTTTGTTGTGATCCACACAGTCAAAGCCTTTGGCATAGTCAATAAAGCAGAAATAGATGTTTTTCTGGAACTCTCTTGCTTTTTTGATGATCCAGCAGATGTTGGCAATTTGATCTCTGGTTCCTCTGCATTTTCTAAAACCACTTTGAACATCTGGAAGTTCACGGTTCACATATCGTAGAAGCCTGGCTTGGAGAATTTTAAGCATTACTTTACTAGTGTGTGAGATGAGTGCAATTGTGCGGTAGTTTGAGCATTCTTTGGCATTGCCAGACCTCCCAGGATGTCCTAATTTCACAGCTTTCCTGAAAATCAGTTCTATTCTTCAAGCTCTAAAATGTATTTTGTTAAACATATAATGTCTAATATAATTTTCAAGATGTTCAAATTCACCAAAACATACTCCCCTTCTCCAGCTGTACCCATCACTTTAGTGAAATTCAATGGATATTCACAAATGAAATCAAAATGCCTGTTAAAAAATGATATAATAAAGACAAAATTTTAAATTAAAACATTGCAACCTTACTCAAAGAGATTAAAATCATCCTTTAGGATATTGGTGGTAATACTTTGTTGGGTAAGAGGGTAAAGACCCCATAAGCAGTAGAACAATTCACAGAGAACAAACACTCATAGCTTTAAAAGGTAAAAATAATGCAAAAGATAGGAAGAAAAGTAGATGAAAGGAAGAAGGAGGAACATATGATCATTGCATAGAAGAATTATTACAAGGTGGTCTTAAAACATCAGGGGAAAAGTATGATTAGAAAAATATTCTGAAACTGAATCTAACTTATATATATATAATACCAATAAGTTAAATGTACACATTTTTAAATTGCAAAATCTTTTTCATGTATGCTATTTTATCTTTAATCTATAACTTTTATGTGACACCATCTCATCTATTTAACAGGTTTTCGCTTTTTACTTTAAATAATTATGGCTACTATCACATCTACTGAGAATATAAAGCAGACAAGTATTTGGTCAATTGAAATGAATTTTTAAAAATAGCAATTCTTACATTCTTACATCGTTCAGTATTAGAAGATTTCAAACTACTTAATCTTATTAAAAAGGAAACAATATCTTGTAGACATTTAAAAATATGGCTACTCTGATCTTTTAAAAGTTTTAAATATTTTAAAAATTATTCCTGCATCCATTCACTCTGTATCTTTTCACAATGATGACCTTTCATTTTCATCCCTTTTAATACAACATATACAATGTCCTGGGTAGACTAAAGTATCAATTAATGTATGGTATGTATTGTGAGGAAAACCATTCTCTACCTATGTATATGAAATTGAAGTTCTTCCTTAGTCACTTTAAATGAAAGAAGGCAGAAGGCTGCTTTATTCTTTTCTTTTTTTTAATTCAACCAAGGGAAAAATTCTACAAGTGAAGAAGAAACAAGGAAGGTCATTCTGACAATATAACAGATGGACAGGCTCAAGAGGGAATGAGTCCTAGTATAATGTTTGACATTATTAACACAAATAAATCTGAATTATAAAAAAATAACATTAAAATTATAAGTGCAGACATTAATAAGTGACATGAAAATTTGCAATTTCTTTTATACCTGCAAGATTTCCACAATCATGAGAACAATTCAGTCTACATTTTAGCTGGGGGTAGGTGCCCATGGGGCTACTGGACCAAAGCAGTTCATCCTTGTGCATTTATGAATGATTTGGACCTCCTCCTTTTTTTCAGGGAGGGGTGGGGGAGCTTATTAACCACTTTCTGAAGCATTAATGGGCAGACAAGCATATTGTCGGCTGGCGAAAAGTGGCAGTTTTAGCAGAATGTTAGAACCCCCTTGACAGAATTGTGGAACACAGCCAGGGCCGGGAGCCATTCAGGAAAGAACGTCCATTTTGGTGGCTTTGTCAATCAGTAGGGTTAAAAGGTCAATGTGTATCAATAAAGAAAATCTAAAACTCATTTTTCTTTGCTCTGATGACAGCTCTCAGACTGATTAAGATTATCACTAACCACACAGGAACTTTCACCCCTCAGCAATCTCAATGAATCAAATCCATGAACACCCATGATAAGCAATTGCTTGCATATTTCATCAGAAACTTTTTCTAAGGCTTGGAATCATAAAAATCTCACTTTTGTTTAAATATTATCAAAGAAGCCTTAAAAACAAGATCAAAGTTTTCTTTTCATTTTATACAAGAAAGCCCAGCAGGGTTTAGCAGAAAGAACACTAACCTAGATCAGGATATCAGGCTGTTAGTCCTCATCCTAGAACTAACAAATTGGGTGATATCACCATTGCCAACTAACAATTCTCTAAGATTAATATGTAAAATAAGAAGCTGACTCACGGTATTTAAGGTTATTTCCAATTCTGAAATACTAAAACCAGGATTTGCCTCCTTTAAACTTCAACATCGTTAACATTTCTATTAACAGTACAATGTTTTGATTTCCAGTGAAACAAATATGACGTGTTCAGAATTAAGAACTGTATCTACATCAGGCTGAAACCAACACAAACATTTTGCACTCCTGCCATCCCAGTGCTCCTTTGCCTTTCTCATTCTCACCCTGCCTGTGTCTCTCAACAAAACATTCTTGCCTTGCTGCCCTATCTAAATCTTGCTCATTTTACAAATTCAAGCAAATCTTCATAAATCCAAGAAGCCCCCTCCTGCAAATGACACCCATATCCCTTCCTAAATTCAACTGCCCTTATCATCAATAATGCACAGCTATATTTTGCCTTATTAACTATCTATGCCTATTATATTGGTCTTCCATGAGGTAAAGTGTGAAAGCGTTAGTTGCTCAGTTGTGTCTGACTCTTTGCTACCTCATGGACTGTAGCCTGCCAGGCTCCTCTGTCCATGGGATTCTCCAAGCAAGACTACTGAAATGGGTTGCCATCTATTCTCCAGGGGATCTTCCTGACTCAGGGATTGAACCCAGGTTTCCAGCATTGCAGGCAGATTCTTTACCATCTGAGCCACCTGGGAAGCCCATGACTATATTACAAATTCCTTCTACAGCAGGGACTGCTAAGACTTTTCTGGATCCTATACAATAGTTGGCAAAGTACCAGTGTGTTAGGCTTCCATAAATGTGTTATTGAGTAATGAATAGTTCAGTGTATGAATGTCAGAAACAATTACCATACATATACCTCATAAAAACTGTACATCACTTAACATTCCAATTCACTTGACCCTTTTCTAACCTTAAACAATGGAATGCTTTTAAAACCTTAATCTTCTTTGTCTGAATTAACTTTTAAAGCAGAAAACAAGATGTAGAATAATATCTCAATAACTGTCTGACTAATATTGAGAAAGATTTTTTTCCACTCTATTCTTTTCACATCTATTCTTAACATAACCTAGGAATATGCTGGCAATTTTTTTGTCTAACAATAGCTCCACAATAATGAGTTTAATTTGTACTTTTATTCAGAAATCTATTTAATTGTTTTATTCAATAATCAGGTCAATCCAAAAGGAGTCAAATATATTTATACATCTGAAAATACTTGTCGTCAACTCTGACACCCAATTTTTTTCTATAAAGATCATTCCTATTCAGGCGACCTGGATTTTTATTTTATTTTCATTTCCTTGAGTCTATTACCTTTTACTTTTACTAAGCAAATATCATTCAATTTTTGTATGGACATTTTTTCAATTCAACATTGTTTGAAGTGTTATTTCTTTCTTTCTTTAACAAATCTTGGCTTAAAAATAATCTATTAGCATATTATCATTCACTTCATAAATAATGACTAAAATTGTGCTTAATATCTCTGCAACCGGCATCAAGGAAATTTCCATATGAATATACCCAAATCTCAACTTTACTTGAAGAGAGTTTCAAGTTAAATTTCTTCTCCATGTAAGAATCTCACTCTCATCATTTTTCTATTTTGGAACATTCTTCTCCAAAAGGAGGAAAAACCTACTCTCTTTATGTTTGTGATATATTTTCAAAATATTGCCAAGTACTTCGTGTAATAACTTATCTGTATTTCCCATTTACATAGAATTTATTGTCTGAACAATGCAAAAATAACGGTTTAGTGAATCCAAAACTATCCCTCTAGGAAGTGACATATGTATACCTATGGCTGATTATGTTGATATGTGGAAGAAACCAACACAATATTATAAAGTAATTATTCTCCAGTTAAAAATAAATAACTTAAAAAAAAAACAAAAACTATCCCTCTAACTAGACTTCCCAGATGGCACTAGTGGTCAAGAACCCCCCTGTCAGCACAGGAGACATTAGAGACCCAGGTTCGATCCTGGGTCCTGAAGATCCCGTGGAGGAGTGCATGGCAACACACTCCAGTATTCTTGCCTGGAGAACCCCAAAGACAGAGGAGCCTGGTGGACTATAGTCCACTGGGTCACAAAGAATCTGACATGACTGAAGTAACTAAATAGGCATGCACGCAACCCTCTAACTAGTTATTTATCACAATCTAGGCCAAGCAGTATGTTTGTTTTGTGTTGACATAGACAGTCAAAATCTAAATGCCTTTTTCACCTTTCTTATTTTATTTTTCCATTTTAATAATTACATAAGGAATAGAAGCTTATTTTTCTAAAAGGAATGGACTTAGTGAAATTACTTGCTATACCACAATTAGGGCTCCCCATTTAAGACTGTACCCACTTTTACAATGTTTGTACATTCATTTATCCTCTTCTATCCTCAGTCTTAGTTGTTATGATTTTATGTTTTAAAGCAAATGAAAGTAATGCAAGTAATATTCATAGTTTACATTCAGAAGATTCCACTTACATATCCTATAATGTATATCCATTCACACTTTTCTTGTGAGAAAACTAGTTATCTACATACAACTCCTCTGCTTCCAGCTGAGAACATTTTTCCACCTAATTAAAATAGAAATTCATCTTACTGCATTTCATTTTGAAATTCATTTCAAAAATCCACTGAAAGCAATGTATAAGGCTGGACACAGATATAATTATGGGAAAACAAATCATTTGCCAAAAAAAAAAACAGCTTACAAACAATCAGGGATATTTTTCCACTCAATAGTTGTTCATTTAACAGATACACTATGAAATGTAAGTTATCTGATTATTCCAAAGACTTTTCCTAACGTTTTGAAGGATTTTAAAATATTGTACATATTATTTAAATATAGTTATCTTTCCGCTGTGCTGTGCTGTGCTTAGTCACTCAGTTGTGTCTGACTCTTTGCAACCCCAGGGACTGTAGCCTGCTATGTTCTTCTGTCCATGGGGATTCTACAGGCAAGAATACTGGAGTGGGTTGCCATGCCCTCCTTCAGGGGATTTTCCCAATCCAGGGATCAAACCCAGGTCTCCCACATTGCAGGCAGATTCTTTACAGTCTAAGCCACCAGAGAAGCTCCTAATTCCTCTATTTTAGATTTCACAGAATGAGGTACTCACTAAAAATTTCTTCAAGAGAGTAAATTAAATTATCATACTAAGTGAAGTAATTCAGAAACAGAAAGACAAATATCATATGACATCACTTATATATAGGTTTGTGCAAAAGTAATTGCAATTTTGCATTGTTGAAATTTGCTCTTTGATATTGGAATACACTCTTAAATAAATCCAGTTATGTTATACATCATTTTAATGTGCACCTCTCACTTTATGTATTTTTGCCAATGACATTATTTGCTGTTATTTTATATTTATTTTAGACTGGAGAAATGATGCTAGACAAAAAGCAAATTTGAGTAATTTTCTTATTCAAATTCAAAATGGGTCATTAAGCAGCAGCCATAACTCACACTATCAACACTTTGGCTCAGGAACTGCTAATAAACATATAGTACAGTGGTGGTTCAAGAAGTTTTACAAAGCAGATGAGAGTCTTGAAGTGAGGAGTAAAGTGGCCGGCCATTGGAAATTGACAACAACTAATTGAGAGGATCACTGAAGCTGATACTCTCAAAACTACAGGAGAAGTTGCCCAAGAACTTGAAGTTGATCATTCTATGGTGGTCATTTGGTATTTGAAGCAAATTGGAAAGGTGAAAGGGCTCAGTAAGTGGGTGCCTCATGAGCTGACCACAAATCAAAAAAAAAAAAAAAATCATCATTTTTCAGTATCATCTCTTATTGTAGGCAACAACAATGAACCATTTCTTGATAGGATTGTGATATATGATGAAGGGTGGATTTTATATGACAACTGGTGACAACTAGCTCAGTGATTGTACCAAGAAGCTCCAAAGCACTTCCCAAAGCCAAACTTGCACCAAATAAAGGTCATTGTCACTGTGTGGTGGTCTGCTCCTATTTGATCCACTACAGCTTTCTGAATCTCAATGAAACCATCACATCTGAGAAATACGTTCAGCAAATCGACAAGATACACCAAAACCTGCAACACCTGCAGCCGGCATTGGTCAACTGAAAGCTGTCCTGATTCTTTTCCACAACAACATCTGATCCTACATTGCCCAGCCAATGCTTCAAAAGCTGAATGAATTGTACTACGAAATTTTGCCTCATCCATATTCACCTTACCTCTCATCAACTACTAACACTTCTTTAAGCACCTTGACCTTTTTTTGCAGAGAAAATACTTCCACAACCAGCAGGAGGCAGAAATGCTTTCCAAGAGTTCATCAAATCTGGAGGCATGGATTTCTACACTACAGGAAGAAACAAACTTATTTCTTGTTGACAAAATGTGTTGATTGCAATGGTTCCTATTTTGATTATTAAAGATGTGTTTGAGTCTATTTATAAAGAATTAAAATTCACAGTCTGAAACAGCAATTACTTTTTCACCAGCCTAAAAATATGGAATCTAAAATATGGCATAAATGAATCTATCTAGAAAACAGAAACAGACTCACAGACATAAGAGATCAGACTTGTGGTTGCCAAGGAGGATGAGGAGGGAGAGGGATGGACTGGGCATGTGGCTTGGTAGACTATTATATATAGGATGTATAAACACCAAGGCCCTTCTGGATAGCACAAGGAATTATATCCAATCTCCTGGGATAAACCATAATGGAAAATAATATTTTAAAAAGAATGCATGTATATGTAAAACCAAGTCACTGTGCTATACAGCAGAGATTGGCACAACCTTGTAAATCAACTATACTTCAATTTAATTTTTTTAAAAGAGGGTGAATTTAGTCAGTCCCCAGAAAAAGCATTTAGAAAATGCTTATAGTGCAAGTTGCAACTTTCTGTCTAATGTTCTTATTATAGGCTTAGATATGAACCAATCTCAGCATTTACCTAAAAGAGACTACAAAAATACAACAAGTTACTGTATATACATTGCTTGAGTAACTGGCATAGGTCAGTCCTCATATCTGTTTCTTCAGAATAATTGACAGTTTTCATGTATTCTACCTACATTAAAATTAGAATATCATATTTGACTAATTACACAAATATATATTTTAAAGAGGAAGAAATACATATATATAGGAAAAATAAGCAGAAACATAACTTCTTCCCCTGTGTGCCTTTTAAAGAACCTTGAACTAGACCATCTGTGTGTACGTCACAATGAAACGCTACAGGCAGCCACTGAGTCTTATCTCCATAGGTATAAAATGAGAAACTCAGAGAGCTATTGAACATTGCATTTTCTCAGTGGAACGGTTCACATGCATTTACCACAAGGGGTTCTTCCACTGAGATACACTGGGGAAATTCAGAGTGTTCAATGGCTTCAACTTCGCACCCCATGGCACAGCATTATGCAGGCTGCTGCACTTAGCTTGGTGTGTTCCATAAAACAGCAGAAAGCACTTTTAAAAACCAGCAACATGATAATGATTGGAACTGAGCTGCTTTATTCTCAGACAGGCAAAAAAAAAAAAAAACACAAACCATCATTTTGACATGCTTCTCTACCTACTGTCTATTCTTTGCTCTGAGTCTCCAAAACTAGTAGGAGAAACACAGAGACTTTCCAAATAATGTTAGTGGTAAATATGTTTGTGTTATAGTATTGAATATTTCTGAATGCAGTTATATCATACATTCCCTTTATTCCAGGTTACCATTTATCTGTTTATTTTAGCAAGAATAAGTTCAGGTGTTAAACAACAGCATGCACGGTGTTTTGGCTATACATTATTATTGAACAAACATGCAAACTTGCTGGTTTACAACCTGACATTCTGAATACCAGTAACTGTGGCTCCTCATAGCTACCATATTTCTTATATGATCTTATATTTACACTAGTCTCAGATTTTAAACACCAGGAGGGAAAAATCCAAGTAGCAGAAAAGAGAAAAACAATATAAGACAACTTGAAAGTCATCTGTTCCATCTTCACCATGGGAGTTAATGGTTAAGAAACATTTTTCTAAAGAGTGCCATCAGTAGGTCTGTAACTACACCAAGGAATTACACAGCAGAGTATTTTGCAAGCATTGTTTAGAAATAACTGTTCAGCATAGTAGCCGTAATGACTAGCACATCATCTGACACTTACAAGAATGTATTGCTGCAACATTTCTCTAGGTAGCAAATGTTCTCAAAAACGTTCCACATGGAAACTCAGCTATTCCACTAAAAAAAAAAATGATTCTAAATGAAAGAAAAAAGTCAGAAGTCACTATAGCCTCAAGTTCAATCAATATATGTGGTTAATATGCTGCTGCCGCTAAGTTGCTTCAGTTGTGTCCGACTCTGTGTGACCCAATATACCTCAGCCCACCAGGCTCCCCCATCCCTGGGATTCTCCAGTCAAGAACACTGGAGTGGGTTGCCCTTTCCTTCTCCAATGCATGAAAGTGAAGTCGCTCAGTCGTGTCTGACTCAGCGACCCCATGGACTGCAGCCTACCAGGCTCCTCCGTCCATGGGATTTTCCAGGCAAGAGTACTGGAGTGGGCTTCCATTGCCTTCTCCGGTGGTTAATATATCTCTGCCTTATTTGGCACAACTCTGTATTCTGTGGTACCTGGACTTTTTGCTCTGATATTTCCATTGTCTCTTATTATATAGAGGATGTTTATGTTTATACGTATTACAATAGAGAAACCTAAAATTATATAATCCATATGATTTCTATGATTTCTTAAAGCTCAACATTCAGAAAACGAAGATCATGGAATCTGGTCCCATCACTTTATGGGAAATAGATGGGAAACAGTGGAAACAGTGTCAGACTTTATTTCTTTGGGCTCCAAAATCACTGCGGATGGTGACTGCAGCCATGAAATTAAAAGATGCTTACTCCTTGGAAGGAAAGTTATGACCAACCTAGATAGCATATTCAAAAGCAGAGACATTACTTTGCCAACAAAGGTCTGTCTAGTCAAGGCTATGGTTTTTCCTGTGGTCATGTATGGATGTGAGACTTGGACTGTGAAGAAGGCTGAGCGCTGAAGAATTGATGCTTTTGAACTGTGGTGTTGGAGAAGACTCTTGAGAGTCCCTTGGACTGCAAGGAGATCCAACCAGTCCATTCTGAAGGAGATCAGCCCTGGGATTTCTTTGGAAGGAATGATGCTAAAGCTGAAACTCCAGTACTTTGGCCACCTCATGCGAATAGTTGACTCATTGGAAAAGACTCTGATGCTGGGAGGGATTGGGGGCAAGAGGACAAGGGGATGACAGAGGATGAGATGGCTGGATGGCATCACTGACTCAATGGACGTGAGTCTCAGTGAACTCCAGGAGTTGGTAACGGACAGGGAGGCCTGGCGTGCTGCGATTCAAGGGGTCGCAAAGAGTCGGACACGACTGAGCGATTGATCTGATCTGATGATTTCTATAGTCCATATTCTACCACCATTTGAATAACAGTCCAAATATGGAGAGCTATGTGTGCATGTTTGTGTTTCTGTAACTGAGGGTCTGCAAACATACAAACTGATCTCAGTAGTTGAAGAAGTATATGTTCTATTAATGGCATGTTAAAATGGCAAAATAGTAAAAAAAAAAAAAAAAGTAAAAATGTTTGCTATAACATTGCATAGTATCTGCAATTTTATGTTTTTTAGCACTAAAAACCAACCATAAATTAGTGAGATAACCATAATAGGAAACATTCAAGTCTTGGCCTAAATCACTGTTGTTAAGGCTCTTTTTGCTTAGGTAGTAAGTAAAACTAGGTTACCACTATAGTGCTATCACTTGCTTAGAGTCTAAAGTTCCAGTCATTTCATATTACATATATATATATATTTACATATTAATCAAATATTCATTTTAACAGAGCATCAGTGTGGTCAAGTATAATATGTGTTGCAAATAATTTACTGTACTTCAAGGATATTTCAGTTCAGTTCAACTCAATCACTCAGTCATGTCCAGCTCTTTGCAACCCCATGAATCTCAGCATGCCAGGCCTCCCTGTCCATCACCAACTCCTG
>NW_011494945.1:11052726-11059034 GCF_000754665.1 Bison bison bison | reverse complement strand
CTCCCAGCATCAGGGTCTTTTCCAATGAGTCAACTCTTCGCATGAGGTGGCCAAAGGACTGGAGCTTCAGCTTCAGCATCAGTCCTTCCAATGAACACCCAGGACTAATCTCCTTTAGAATGGACTGGTTGGATCTCCTTGTAGTCCAAGGGACTCTCAAAAGTCTTCTCCAACACCACAGTTCAAAAGCATCAATTCTTCGGTGCTCAGCTTTCTTCACAGTCCAACTCTAACATCCATACACGACTACTGGAAAAACCATAGCCTTGACTAGCCAGACCTTTGTTGGCAAAGTATTGTCTCTGCTTTTTAATATGCTATCTAGGTTGGTCAAATATCAAGGATATTTGGGGGGAATGAAAGAAAGAATATTTAAAAGGGCTAGAGAATAAATCATTTTTCATTTAGCTTTATTTACTTTTCAAAATCAGACTCATATACATTCCTGCTATCTCAGAGTTGTTCATTCCAATCTGTTTGGTCTCACTTTTCTTTTTTGTATCTTGGGAGTCAGAACTACAAGCTTCAGAAGTCAGTTCAGATGGTTATCTGCAATTTCTCTTTGTAGTGCCCTTTGAGGTCAAATCCATTACAGCGTATGTTCAGACTGACTTTGCACACTTAACTCCACTGGGCTTTCAGTGACATACTCAGCACTTCATGTAAGAACCTGTTATCCATGGATTCAGGAGATGTTAAAAATGATACATACAAAAAAATAAAGAGAGTGGGGGTGGGGGGGGAAGCGTGGTTCATGCCTACACAGTACATTTATGGTCAGCTAATCTATGACTCCTAAAATCATCTAAAATCAAGCCACATTTTGTAAAGATAATTTTTTTTTACCACTAAACAATGCCATTCCATTCCCAAATTACCTAGGCTCCACTCAGAGAAGCATGAAGTGTTACCTCCATGGACTTCCTGGGAACCACAGCAATATAATCTTGTTATCACATAATTTGCCACTCAATAAGGGAATGTGAAGCAGATGATAAAGCTGGGCAAACATTGGCAACTGATTTAGAAAGAGAAAACTAAGTGATTTTCTTCTCATATAAGGAATATAAAACACTGAGCACTGCGAGTATGCCTCACGAGTTCCAACGACTTGGCTTCTTCTTGGAGGATTTCTCTTTTTGTTCCTTTTTTTATTTAAACTTATTTATTTTTAATTGGAAGATAATTGCTTTACAATATTGTATTGGTTTCTGCTATATATCAACATGAATTGACCATAGGTATTAATATATGTATGTCCCCTCTCTCTTGAACATCCCTCTCGCCTCTCCTCTAGGATGTCACAGAGCATCAGCTCTGTATCATACAGCAAATTTCCACTATCTAATTTTACATATGGTAATATATGTTTCAATGCTATGCTTTCCTTATTTTAAAAATATAATCTGATAAGATTTTCTGAACTGACTCTTAATCAAGGCAGAGGAGCCAGAATATGATGAATACAAATTGATGGATTTTATACACCATTCCTTTCATTTATCTTTCAATGCTTCTTAGGAAACCCAAAAATTATTATAAAGAAAATAAAGGGAAAATATTTTAAATTGTGCCACTCTAAGTGACATTTCAAATGAACAACAGACTGGTTCAAATTGGGAAAGGAGTATGTTAAGGCTGTATATTGTCACCCTGCTTATTTAACATATATGCAGAGTACACCATGCAAAATGCCAGATTGGATGAAGCACAAGCTGAAATCAAGACTATAGGGACAAATATCAATAACCTCAGATAAGCAGATGACAATAACCTTATGTCAGAAAGTGAAGAGGAACTAAAGAGCCTCTTGATGGAGGTGAAAGAGGAGAGTGAAAAAGTTGGCTTAAAACTCAACAATCAAAAAACTAAGATCATGGCATCCAGTCCCATCACTTCATGGCAAATAGATGGAGAAACAATGAAACAGTAACAGACTTTATTTTGGGGGGCTCCAAAATCACGGAGATGGTGACTGCAGCCATGAAATTAAAAGACACTTGCTCCTTCAAAGAAAAGTTATGACAAACCTAGACAGCATATTAAAAAGCAGAGACATTACTTTGCTGACAAAGGTCCATATAGTCAAAACTATAGTCTTTCCAGTAGTCATGTATGGATGTGAGAGTTGGACCATAAAGAAGGCTGAAAGCCAAAGAATTGATGCTTTTGAACTGGGGTGTTGGAGAAGACTTTTGAGAGTCCCTTGGATTGCAAGGAGATCAAACCAGCCAATCCTAAAGGAAATCAACCCTGAATATTCATTGGAAGGACTGATGCTAAAGCTGAAGCTGCAATACTTTGGCCACCTTACGTGAAGATCCGGCCCATTAGAAAAGACCCTGATGCTGGGAAAGATTGAAGTCAGGAGGAGAACGGAATGACAGAGGACAAGATGGTTAGATGGCATCACTGACTCAATGGACATGAGTTTGAGAAAGCTCCGGGAGATGGTGAAGGACAGGGAAGCCTTGCGTGCTGCAGGCCATGAAGTCGCACAGAGTCGGACACAACTGAGCAACTCAACAATAACAACAAATAAGTGATATTGCAGAAGCAGTAGATGACATTTTGTGCTTTTAATATTAAAAATACAAGAAAAGAGAAAGAGGGCAAAGCACTCACCCAGCATAACTTCAATGGTGATTTGCAAAACAGCAGTGCTTAGGAGCCAGGATTTCCTTTTCCTTCCTTTTCTTCTTTATAGAAGTATAATTGACTTACAATATTATATAAGCTTTGGGCATATATATGATTCAATATTTTTTATACACTAAAAAATGATCACTACAAGTCTAGTTATCCTGTTACTATACAAAGTTTTCACATTATTATTGGCTATATTCTCTATGCTGTATATTATATACCCATGTAGTGTTTTTTATTTTATACTGGAAGATTCACATATATTGCCTTTGAATATATATTGCCCATCTCCAAAACCACCTCCAGGAATCACAGTTTGCCCTCTGTACCTATGAGTCTGTTTTGTTTCATTAGTTCATTTGTTTTGTTTAGATTCCACATCTCAGTGAAATCATACATTATTTGTCTTTCTCTCTCAATTATTTCACTTAGCATCATACCCTCTGGTAAGATGGTGATAGTTTAGTTCGTAAGTCATATCTATCTCTTGCAACCCAATGGACTGTAGCCTGCCAATCTTCTCTGTCCATGGGATTTCCTAGGCAAGAATACTGGAGTGGGTTGCCATTTCCTTCTCCAGGGGATCTTCCTGACCCAGGGATCAAATCCACGTCTCGTACACTGAACGGCATATTCTTTACTAATGAGCCACCAGGGAAGACCTTAATACCCACTAGGTCTGTCCACTCAACATCACAGTAATCCAAGTCTATGCCCTGACCAGTAATGCTGAAGAAGCTGAAGTGGAACGGTTCTGTGAAGAGCTACAAGACCTTATAGAACTAATACTCAAAACAGATGTCCTTTTCATTATGGGGGACTGGAATGCAAAAATAGGAAGTCAAGAGATACCTGGAGTAACAGGCAAATTTAGCCTTGGAGTATAGAATGAAGCACCGCCACCGTCGCCACTAAATCGCTTCAGTTGTGTCCAACTCTGTGCGACCCCAGAGACAGCAGCCCACCAGGCTACCCCATCCCTAGGATTCTCCAGGCAAGAACACTGGAGTGGGTTGCCATTTCCTTCTCCAATGAAAGTGAAAAGGAAAAGTGAAGTCACCCAGCCGTGTCCGACTCTTAACGACCCCATGGACTGCAGCCTACCAGGCTCCTTCATCCATGGGATTTTCCAGGCAAGAGTACTGGAGTGGGGTGCCATTGCCTTCTCTGGAATGAAGCACTACAAAGGCTAATAGAGTTTTTCCACGAGAATGCACTGGTCATAGCAAACACCCTCTTCCAACAACGTAAGAGAAGACTCTATATGAGGACATCATCAGACGGTCAATACTGAAATCAGGCTGATTATATTCTTTGCAGCCAAAGATGGAGAAGTTCTGTACAGTCAGCAAAAACAAAACCAGGAACTGATTGTGGCTCAGATCATGAACTCCTTATTGCCAAATTCAGACTTAAATTGAAGAAAGTAGGGAAAACTACTAGATCATTCAGGTATGACCTAAATCAAACCCCTTACAATTATACAGTGGAAGTGAGAAATAGATTCAAGGGATTAGATCTGACAGAGTGCCTGAAGAACTATGGACTGAAATTCATGACATCATACAGGAGGCAGGGATCAAGAAAAAGAAATGAAAAAAGGCAACATGGTTGTCTGAGGAGGCCTTACAAATAGCTGTGAAAAGAAGAGAAGTGAAAGGCAAAGGAGAAAAGGAAAGATACACCCATTAGAATGCAGACTTGCAAAGAATAGCAAGGAGAAATAAGAAAGGCTTCCTCAGTGATCAGTGCAAACAAATAGAGGAAAACAATAGAATGGAAAAGCCTAGAGATCTCTTCAAGAAAATTAGAGACACCAAGGGAATATTTCGTGCAAAGATGGGCACAATAAAGGACAGAAATGGTATGGACCTAACAGATGCAGAAGATATTAAGAAGAGATGGCAAGAATACACAGAAGAACTATACAGAAAAGGTCTTCATGACCCAGATAATCACAATGGTGTGATCACTCACCTAGAGCCAGACATCCTGGAACGCGAAGTCAAGTGGGCCTTAGAAACCATCACTATGAACAAAGCTAGTGGAGTGATGAAATTCCAGTTGAGCTCTTTCAAACCCTAAAAGATGATGCTGTGAAAGTGCTGCACTCAATATCCCAGCAAATCTGAAAAACTCAGCAGTGGCCACAGGACTGGAAAAGGTCAGTTTTCATTCCAATCCCAAAGAAAGGCAATGTCAAAGAATGTTCAAACTACTGCACAATTGCACTCATCTCACACACTAGCAAAGTAATTCTCAAAATTCTCCAAGTCAGGCTTCAGCAGTATGCGAACCATGAACTTCCAGATGTACAAGTTGGATTTAGAAAAGGCAGAGGAACCAGAGATCAAATTGCCAACATCCACTGGATCATTGAAAAAGCAAGAGAATTCCAGAAAAGCATCTTCTTCTGCTTTATTGACTATGCCAAAGCCTTTGACTATGTGGATCATAACAAACTGTGGAAAATTCTTAAAGAGATGGGAATACCAGACCCAGACCACCTGATCTACCTCCTGAGAAATCTGTAAGCAGGTCAAGAAGCAATAGTTAGAACTGGACATGGAAAAACAGACTGGTCCCAAATAGGAAAAGGAGTATGTCAAGGCTGTATATTGTCATCCTGCTTATTTAACTTATATGAAGAGTACATCATGCAAAATGCCTGACTAGATGAAGCACAAGCTGGAATCAAGGCTACAGGGACAAATATCAATAACCTCGGCTATGCAGATGACAGCACCCTCATGGCAGAAAGCAAAGAACTAAAGAGTCTCTTGATGAAACTGAAAGAGGAGAATAAAAATGTTGGCTGCAAACTCAACATTCAGAAAACTAAGATCATGGCATCTGGTCCCATCACTTCATGGCAAATAGATGGGGAAACAATGGAAACAGTGATAGATTTTATTTTCTTGGGCTCCAAAATCACTGTAGATGGTGACTACAGCAATGAAAGTCAAAGATGTTTGCTCCTTGGTAGAAAAGCTATGACCAACCTAGACTGCATTTAAAAAGCAGAGCCATTAGTTTGCCAACAAAGGTCCATCTAGTCAAAGCTATGGTTTTTCCAGTAGTCATGTATGGATGTGAGGGTTAGACTATAAAGAAAGCTGAGTGCTGAAGAACTGATGCTTTTAAACTAGGGTGTTGGAGAAGACTCGAGAGTCACTTGGACTGCAGGGAGATCAAACCAGTCCTGAATATCTACTGGAAGAACTGATACTGAAGGTGAAACTCCAATACTTTGTCCACCTGATGCGAAGAACTGACTCATTTGAAAAACCCTGATGCTGGGAAAGATTGAAGGCAGGAGGAGAAAGGGATGACAGAGGATGAGATGGTTGGATGGCATCACCAACTCAATGGACATGAGTTTGAGTAACCTCCGAGAATTGGTCATGGACAGGGAAACCTGGCGTGCTGCAGTCCATGGGGTCACAATAAGTCAGACATGACTGAGCGACTGAACTGAACTCAACTGAACTGAAAGTCTGTCCATATTGTCACAAATGGCAAGATTTCATTAGTTTTATGGCTGAATAATATTTCATTGTATGTGTGTGTGTGTACCACCTCTACATCTATTCACCTATTCATGGATACTTTGGTTGTTTCCATTTCTTGGCTATTTAAATCATGCTGCCAGCAGCAGCAGC
>NW_011494945.1:11021653-11052626 GCF_000754665.1 Bison bison bison | reverse complement strand
TTTGCCAGCAGCAGCAGCAGCAGCAGCAATGAACATGGGAGTGAATATATCTTTTCATATTGGTGTTCTTGTTTTCTTTGGATAAATACCTAGAAGTGCAATTGTTTAATCCCACAGTAGTATTTTTTAATTTTTGAGGAACCTCCATACTGTTTTCTATAGTGGTTGTACCAATTAAATTACAGTCCCACCAAAAGTATACAAGGGTTACATTTTTTCTGTATTCTCTTCAATACTTTTTACTTCTTTTTGATAGAAGCTATTCTGACAGGTGTGAGGTGATATTTCATGATTAGTGATGCTGAGCAGCTTTTCAAATGTCTGTTGGTCTTCTGTATGTCTCCTTCAAAAAAATATCTATCCAGGTCCTCTGCTCTTTTTTTAATTGGATTATTTCCTATTCTTAAAATAGTGTTTGTTGAGTTCTTTATATGTTTTGAATATTAACCCCTTCTTGGACATGTCATTAGCAAATATCTTATCTCTTTCAGTAGGTTGCTTGTTCATTTTGTTGATGGTTTTCTTCTCTGAGCAAAGGCTTCTTAATGTACAGGCATATCTCACTTTATTGTGCTTCATTTTATTGCACTTCATAGATATTGTATTCTTTACAAATTGAAGGTTTGTGGGTTCCTTTCTTTTTTCTGTATCTATTATAGGTTTTTGGTTTGAAGTTACCATAATGCTCACATATTTCAGCAGTTTACTTTAAACTGATAGTCACTTAAATTTGAACACATTATAAAAGCCCTACATTTTACTCTCCTATCCCATTGTTTTTATATCATACTTTAATCCTTCTGTCTTGTGTATCCCTTAACTACTTATTGTATTTATAGTTGATTTTATGACTTTCACCTTTTTACTTTCATACTAGCTTTCTAAATAGCTAATCCTTTGACATTACTATATGTTTGCCTTTACCAATGAGTTTTTCTTTCAGATATTCTCTTATTTATAGTTGTGGTCTTTTCTTTTACACTTTAAGGAGACCCTTTTAAATTTCTTGTAAGTCCAGTTTAATGGTGATATGCTCCTTTGTTTTTGCTTCTCTGGGAAAACTTATCTTTCCTTCATTTCTGAATGATAATTTGTTAGATAAGTATTCCTAATTTCTTAGTTTCTCCCTCAGCACTTTAAATTTATCTTGCTCTTCCCTTCTGGCCTGCAAAGTTTCTGCTGAAAACTCATCTCATAGTTTTATAGAGGCTCCTTGGCATGTGACTCTTTGTTTTATTCTGGCTGCCTTTAAAAATTTCTCTTTAACTCTTGCCATTTTAATTATGATATGTGTCAATGTGGATCTCTTTAGGTTCATCTTGTTTGGGACTTTGTGCCTCCTAGACCTGAGTATTTGTTTTCCTTGCTCAAATTGGTGGGCGGGGGGAGGTGGGGGTGGCAGTGGTTTCAGCCATTATTTCTTCAAGTATATTTTATGCCCCCTTCTCCCTCTCTCCTCCTTCTGGAACCCCTACAATGAAATAATTTGTATGACTGATGTTGTCCCAGAAATCCTTTAAACTATCCTATCTTTAAATTCTTTTTTTTTTTTTTTTTTTTGATATTTTGATTCGGCAATGATCTGGAAGATCACTGCTCAGTTCTTCTGTAACATCTAATCTGCTTCTCATTCCCTCTAGCATATTTTTTTCATTTCAATTATTATATTCTTCGGCTCTGCCTTGTTCTCTTATATTTCCTAACTCTTGAAGTTCTCGCTGTGTTCCTCCATCTTCTCCCAAGTTCAATGAGCATTTTTATACCCATTACTTTGAACTCTAAATGAAGTAAATTACTTCTACTTCACAAAGGTTTTTCTGGGATTTATTTTCTTGTTCTTTCTTTGGAGACAGAACATTCCTCTGTCTCCTTATTTTGTTTGATGGTGTTCCTTTCTATTAATTAGGTGAAACCACTGCATCTCCCGTCTTGAGTGTGGCCTTGTACTGAGGCAATCCCTGTGTAGACTGCATGTGCCAAGTGGTTATAGTAGGCTAGCTGGAGCTAGATTGGGTGCTAGCAGGTGGGGGTTCCAAGACACACTGTGCTGGGGCAACTCTGGCAAAATGGCACCAAGCTTTTCCTTGGAAGAAAGACACAACCTGCAGCCAGCCAGAAAATGTCTGAAATGGCCTCAAAAACAGTGGGACCATCACTCCAGCCAGTTGCTCCTCTTCCCCAACTACCACACACACAGAAAGATGCCAAAAGTAAGCAGGTACCTCCCAGTTCCCCTCAACAGCTTGCATGCATGCATGCTAAGTTGGTTCAGTCAAGTCCAATTCTTTGCAACCCTATGGTCCATAGACTGCCAGTCTTCTCTGTCCATGGGATTTCCCAGGGAAAAATACTGGAGTGGGTTGCCATGCCCTCTTCCAGGGGATCTTCCCAACCCAGGAATTGAACTGCATCTCTTGCATATCCTGCATTGGTGGGGGGTTCTTTACCACTAGTACCACCTCTGCAGCTTAATCTAATCAAATTTTAGCAGAGATGAGGAGAAGGGAGATTCAGTTGATATGTTTTATCTTTGCTTCCTCTTCTAGATCCTATGCAGTTTTTAAATACCAGCTCTTAACTTCAGAGAAGTAAAACTCTGAAAGCAGAAAAGAAGCTGCTTCTGTTCCTCCAAGAATAAAGTTCCTCCTCTCTTTATTAATTTCACATCATAAGTTCAGAATATCTCTTTTGATCTTTTAATATCTCTTTTGACCTTTTATATGTTCTGACCACCCTTTGCAGCACACTCCCAAAATATTCTTTCCTAACCTTGTTTCTTTATTTCTAGCATCTATTTCTTCCTTTCAAAATACTCTAACACAGGCCTTTTTCACCTAATATTTGAATTCCAAAGCCCTCTAAGGTTGTTCCACTACTTCCACTACAGATGTTTAGATCCTTGCAAGCTAACAAGTTAGTCTGTCACAGTTTCATATATGTTGAAAGAAAACCCAAAACTTCTGGGTCAAAGACAAGTACATTAAATATATAATTTTTAAAAGTAATTAAAACTAAATAAGTGTACTTAATTAAAAACAAATATATGACTCAGAGCAATTAGCACTAAGTAGCCAAGTGCTATTAACAATCCACTTCCCCAAGCCTCAGTTCCCACATGGCAATCTGAAGGGATCAAGTGCCTCCTACACACACACTCCAGGAGAGAAACTCTGAGCCTAGGGAACCCAAATCTTTTATCATGGGTAGTAAACCTGCTCAACCTTTGCCCCAGAAGAAGACATTTATTTTTATTGCACCAGACAATAAGTAAACCTGCCCTTTGTTCCAGAAGACCCTAGTTCTATCTTTCAAAGCTGTTAGCTATGAAAACATCCAGGAAAGGTTAATCCAGAACAGAGGCAGTCAGGGGCTCTGCAATATAGATGTACAGAGGTTCAGGAGACCTATGGAAAATTGTCTCCCAATACTTTGTGAAAGTGTGAAAGTGTTAGTCACTCAGTTGTGTCTGACTCTTTATGACCCCAAGAACTGTAGCCACCTAGCTCCTCTGCCCATGGAATTCTCCAGGCAAAAATACTGGAGTGGGTTGCCATTTCCTTCTCTAGGGGATCTTCCCAACTTAGGGCTTGAACCCAAGTCTCCCGCATTGCAGGCTGACTCTTTACTGACTGAGCCACCAGGGAAGCACCAAGTACAAGGAGCTGGGCATGCCGGGCCTTGGACAAACTACTTTTGCTCTCTAAATTTACCCTGCTTCATCTGTAAAATGTGGTCAGCACTACCTTCCTTATTGGTCTGTTGTGAAAATTAAAATTTTAAATGTAGATTTAAAATGTTTTAGCTCACTGCCTGACTTGATATGTAGTTAAAAACACACAGACAAACCTTAATTATGCCTATATTATTCAAGGTCTGTCCCTTTCTACCCAGTCTGGGCTGAACAATATCAAAACTTACTTCTCATTTATTTCCATATATGGTCACTTTCCACTGCAAAAAAAAAAAAGTGCTTTTCCCACTTTACAACTTTGTACATCCTCCCTCTGCCTGAAATCCCTCTCCATTTCTCACCATAATCCCAACCATCTTTCATGCCCAGCTGAATCTCTGCCAATTCTTCAGAATTCTCGAAGTCACTGCAGGCCCCAGAGAACTTCCCTTCTAGCAACTCACTACATTTGCATATACTCCTCAATAAATGCCAAACTCCTTTCACCTTATTATATTTACACACAGATGGATTTAATTTCTCCCAGCTGGTCTCTCACTTGACTTCTTTTTAACATTTCTGCATGGGCTTTCTTGCTTCCCAAGTAAAAGTCAATTATATGTACAAAATAAATTATGTGACAATAAAGTACCATGATACAACTGTCATTAAGAGTTGTTTCTTCCCAAGTTGATTAATTTTTTTTAATATACCAACCAAGTTTTATACATTTAGTTCTCTTAATACTCTAAATTTTTTTAATCCTGAAAATAACCATTCCATGTAGAAAATAGATGTGTGCTTTGTAACTTTAACTCTCTTAAGTGAAACCAGAGTTCAGTAGAAACTGGGAGTTAATACACTCTTTCTGGGAAAGTAGCCTAAGTTGAAGTGAATTGAGAGTTCAGTGCAGGTGTCTGCCTGTCACTGGAAATGCCCATCATCCCCGATGTTCTATGTTACCAAACCTTGCTTAAGGGAACAGGATGAATTAAGCTGTTATTTGAAATGGCATGAGTCAGTCCAATAGGCAATCCCATAGAGAATACAGTTTGGATCCTAGGGTAAGTCCCCAGGGAAACATGTACCTCAGGTCCAGAGCAGTTTGCTTGTCACTCTGGCCATTTCCAAGAGAACTGAGTATAATTCCAAGCCTAGGGGCAGGGAAGGCAGTCAGGCTGCAAGAGACGGGGCAGCAGCTGCATGTCAGCACAGGCGAGCTCTCAATTAACATCTGAGGGGAACTTGATCTGAATCCATTTCCAAACTTTACATCAAAGAAAAACTACTTTTTATAATACAACCTGTACTATCAACACATTAACTAAAACACTTAGGAGCCTGGTGCTTCTAGGAAGGCAAGGAGAATTTCCACAGAGTAGCACTGCCCAATAGAATGCTCTGTGATGATGGAAATGTTCCACACCAGTGCTTTCCAATATGACAGCCACTAGCCACATGTGGCTATTGTGCATCTCAAAAACATATCCATTTATTTACTTTTAACTAAGTAACCACATGTGACTAGTGGCTTGTGTATTGAATGGCATAGCTCTAGAGCCTACCACACAGCTGCCCTTACTTTCATGAACATTGTTTCATTTAGCCCTCAAACTAACACTGTGAGACATGTTCTATCATATCCATTTTTATAGATGAGGAAATAGAAACTGAACTATTTCCAATAATTAGTACAATACTATTTAACTAATAAGTAACTGAGCCAGAATTTAATCATATTTTTCTGACTACATAGTTTTCTATTTTTTTCATTTGTACCACCTTGATTTTTCAGAATCAAGTGCAAATTCCCTGAAAGTGAAAGTGAAGTCACTCAGTCATGTCCGACTCTTTGCAACCACATGGACTACAGCCTACCAGGTTCCTCCATCCACTGGATTTTCCAGGCAAGAAGACTAGAATGGGTTATCATTTCCTCCTCCAGGAGATCTTCCCAACCCAGGGATTGAACTCAGGTCTCCTGCATTGTAGGCAGACGCATTACGGTCTGAGCCACCAGGGAAGTAACTTTGCATAAGCACTTTGCAACCTGAGACCAATCTATGCCTTCAGCCTCAACTTCACCACCATCCTTTCTACTCCCTCTATCTTAGGAATAATTTTGCTCTTCAAATCTTTAATGCAGTCTCCCAACTCCTCGCCTTTCAATTCACAGCACCCATAATCTGAAAGAGTCCCATCAACTCCTATCTCCCTCTGTGACTGAAGAACTCCTGTATTATGTTACTTTCTGTTTATGTGTTCATCTCCTTTCTAGAAAGTGAGTTGAAGGAAGGGTGCCATAACCACTTTGCACTCCCATGATGTAGCATCAGTTCAGTTCAGTTCAGTTCATTCACTCAGTCATGTCCGACTCTTTGCGATCCCATAAATTGCAGCACACCAGGCCTCCCTGTCCATCACCAACTCCCAGAGTTCACTCAAACTCACATCCATCAAGTTGGTGATGCCATCCAGCCATCTCATCCTCTGTCGTCCCCTTCTCCTCCTGCCCGCAATCCCTCCCAGCGTCAGAGTCTTTTCCAATGAGTCAACTCTTCACATGAGGCGGCCAAAGTACCAGAGTTTCAGCTTCAGCATCATTCCTTCCAAAGAAATCCCAGGGCTGATCTCCTTCAGAATGGACTGGTTGGATCTCCTTGCAGTCCAAGGGACTCTCAAGAGTATTCTCCAACACCACAGTTCAAAAGATCAATTCTTCGGCGCTCAGCTTTCTTCACAGTCAAACTCTCACATCCATACATGACCACTGGAAAAACCATAGCCTTGACTAGACGGACCTTTGTTGGCAAAGTAATGTCTCTGCTTTTCAATATGTTATCTAGGTTGTAACTTTCCTTCCAAGGAGTAAGCATCTTTTAATTTCATGGCTGCAATCACCATCTGCAGTGATTTTGGAGCCCAGAAAAATAAAGTCTGACACTGTTTCCACTGTTTCCCCATCTATCTCCCATGAAGTGATGGGACCAGATTCCATGATCTTCGTTTTCTGAATGATGAGCTTTAAGCCAACTGTTTCACTCTCCTCTTTCACTTTCATCCAGAGTCTTTTGAGTTCCTCTTCACTTTCTGCCATAAGGGTGGTGTCATCTGCATATCTGAGGTGATTGATATTTCTCCCGGCAATCTTGGTTCCAGCTTGTGCTTCTTCCAGCCCAGCGTTTCTGATGATGTACTCTGCATAGAAGTTAAATAAGCAGGGTGACAAGATACAGACTTGACGTACTCCTTTTCCTATTTGGAACCAGTCTGTTGTTCCATGTCCAGTTCTAACTGATGCTTCCTGACCTGCATATAGGTTTCTCAAGAGGCAGGTCAGATGGTGTGGTATTCCCATCTCTTTCAGAATTTTCCACAGTTTATTGTGATATACACAGTCAAAGGCTTTGGCATGGTCAATAAAGCAGAAACAGATGTTTTTCCGGAACTCTCTTGCTTTTTGTATGATCCAGCTGATGTTGGCAATTTGATCTCTGGTTCCTTTGCCTTTTCTAAAACCAGCTTGAACATCTGGAAGCATAGTACCCAGTAAATTCTCCAGAAGTGTTTAGTGACACATAAATAAAAGGGAAAATGAACATATAAATAAATTAAATTCTTCACAGATTCATCAGTTCAGTTGCTCAGTTGATTCTCACACATTCATAAAGCCTGGTAATACATGGTCCTACTCTGGCAATGAGAATTGTCTGAACATTGAGTATATTAAGAAGACAAGATTTCATACCAAGTATGTCGAAAGGCCTACTTTAACATTTTGTGAGGAGGAAAATGTATACATGACCATGGTTGGTCATGTACACCACCAGGCCTCACACTGGGTTAAAAAAGCAGGACCATCAGGCTGATGAGGACCAGCTACCCCTGAGTGGCTGCCACTTGACACCCAAGCTCAAGGTGATTGGGTACTGCACAGATTGTCTAAGTTGAAGGCCACAGGCATGCTTTCCCAATCCTTAGATTAGTATCTGTTAAACCACTGAGGAAGAATACTCAACTGTGGGCTTTCCTGGTGGCTCAGATGGTAAAGAATCTGCCTGCAATGCAGGAGACCCAGGTTTGACCCCAGGGTCAGGAAGATTCCCTGGAGGAGGGCATGGCAACCCACTCTAGTATTCATGTATCCACGCCTGGAGAATCCCACAGACAGAAGCCTGGCAGGCTACAGTCCATGGGGTCCCAAAGAATTGGGCACAAATGAAGCAACTTAGCACATGTGCACTCAACCAGTGGCAAATGCCAACTTGGCGTGCTAAGTGGTCAGTACCACTGCTTCCCAGGATGGAAGTTCACCTTGACAAGACCAGGCATATGTTCTTCCAAGAGAAGACCCAGGAATAAGCTCCAGATTTATCTTCTGTAAGTATCAATTGTGGGTTGATTTACAAACAGGTCCATTATCATAGAGAAAGGAAATCTTCTTCAAAGCCTTCCTCTCTCAACACCACACTTGCACCCATACAAACATGCAGACCTAACAAGACCCCCTTGAGCTGCTACCTTGATGCAAAGCCATGCTACTGTCAGGAATTGATGGGACTTGGAAATTGACAAAATTTATATTTAGGTATTACTTGTTTTAATGAACTTCACAGGTACTGTATTTTTTACAAATTGAAGGTTTGTGGCAACCTTGGATGAAGCAAGTCTACTGAAATCATTTTCCAAAAACACGTGCTCATTTCACATCTCTGTATCATGTTTTGGTAATTCTTATAATATTTCAAACATTTCATTATTATATTTATTACGGTGACCTGTGATCAGTGACCTTTGATGTTACTACTGAAAAAGAACATGACTTGCTAAAGGCTCAGATGATAGTTAGCATTTTTAGCGATAAAGTATTTTTAATTAAAGTTTGTAATTTTTAAAAAGCATACCATTGTACTCTTAATAGACTACAATATAGTATAAACATAACTTTTATGTGCACTGGGAAACCAAAATAGTCATGTGACTTGACTAATTGTGATATCCACTTTATTGCACTGTTCTGGAACCAAACCTACAATATCTCCGAGTGATTCTATTTCTTGGAGCTCTCATTGGGAATGTGGGCCACCTCTGAAAGTCTTGAAAGAGCTCCAGATCTGTGGCTCTCTACCCTGGCTGAACATTAGCATCATCTGGGAGCATTTAAAATATACCCATGCCTGAGCCCCACCCTCAGAACTTCTGGCACAACTGCTCTGTGAGGAAGTCAAGGCATAATAGTTTATAAAAGTTCCCCAAGGATTCCAACATTCATCTATGGTTGAGATACAGAGCCCTAGCTCATGAAACCAGCAGCATATCCACCAGAGGTTCCCAAGGGAGGAGGGTGGTGTCAGATTTAGCACCGCAGCTGACTTTTGGGAAGCAAACATTAGAGGGTGGTCAGAAAACTGCACAGAAATGAAAGAACAGTGGACTTCAGCAGAAAAACACCAACCTAGAGCTCAAAGTGTATGATACATTCTTAAACCAACTCCTCTGCCCCAGAAACTGTTATCCAAGTTCCTTTTATAGTATTAAGGAAATCCTGCTCCTATGATTTGTTTGTTGTCATAATTCAACAAACAATAATCAAGCATTTACCTTGTGCATTCATTCTTCTGGTCCAGATACAGAGAAGAATGAGATTTTAAAATAGCATTTAGAACCTAAGAGTCTAGCAAGAAAGAAAACGCAAACAGTTTAATGTGAAGTGTTACTGGCTGAAATAGATACAAGTGTGAAACTCAAGTTCCAAGCATGAAAAAGGGAGTGTGTTAGATTAACTCTGTCACTCAGGAATAAAAGCCAAAGGCCTCACAGTGGCTCGTAGTGGATCAGGCACTCTGTTTGCACTTGATCTCCCGTCCTACGACGCTTGTGTCATTTATCCCAATCCTGCCTCAGAGTGCTCCTCAGGGGACCCCCGGGCATACTCCCAACCTAGGGTGTTGGCTCAGGCAGCTCCTAAGCTTTGACTGCTCCTCTTCTAGCAGCCACACTGTAACTCCTGAACTAACTTCAAGTCTTTTCATTGCAATGAGGCCTTATTTAAAACTGAGACCCAGCCAGGCCTCATCCCCACCCTGAGCACTCTTGTTTACCCTGCCTCACTGTTTTCACTGCATGTATCACATTTTATCATAATACATGGTTTACTTACTATGCTTATTAACTGTCTGACTTCCTGCACCAGAATACAGACTCCACATGTGCACAGATTATTTTGCTCACCAATAAATCATAAGAGCCTAAAACAGAGCCTGGCATAGGCAAAGCACTCGACACTTTATGTGGAATGAATAAATAAGACACTTTATGTGGAATGAATAAATAAGGAGCTTAGCGAAACCTGCACCTCACAGTAGAGCAGGCAGCTCCTCTTTCTTTTAATATAATCTGATTTGCTCTTTGGTAGCCAGTTTGCTCCTGGCTGGCACAGTTAGTAACAGCCCCCTGGTCTACCATGGAGACATTCCCCCTACTTCTGTGTGAGGACTGTCAATGATCCATCACTCAGTTCATCCATCAACAAGTATTCATTCAGCAACTATCATATGCTTCCTGCCAAGGACTGTAAGCATTCAAAATACTGACTTCAAAGGGCATAAGGCTCAGCAGAAGAGATGAAGTCAACACACAGATGAGTGCAGTAGGAGGCAGGCTATGCTGAGGCCAGAGAAGACTGCAGAGAGTAATGCAACTTTGGAGTCTTAAGAACATACTTGAAGCATGACACCCAGGAAGGAAGCTCTAGCCCCTAGAGCTGTGGCCAGCTTGGACAAGGATGACACTCAACAGCTCATTTACCAAAGACAAGGTTTCTAATTTTGGCCTCTAGTAACCTTTCCCCTCATGAGATGCCTGCCACAGGAGTGGAGAGATGTCATTAAGCTTTCTAAGCACACTTGAGCTGACTTTTCTGATAACCTTTACCTACCAAATCAGGCACGAAAACCCCTGAACAATGGTTAAGACGCTTATTATTTTCCTTTTTTCCCCCAAGTTTAAGACATTTGGTTATTCGTTCTAAGCCATATGCAGTACAGTATGTTTCAGGAGAGGCCTGCGAAGCCCACCTAGCAACAGTTTAGCAGTTGGCCCAGTCTTTTCAAACTCACACATGTCCTCACTGCAAATGTAAAATAGATTGGATCAAAATGCATCATGTGTTCCATACGGAGGTGAGTGAATGATTTGTTCCTAGGAATAGAAGCCCTCAGACAAACAGCGCTAATCGCTCTCACCACAGAGCAGTTGGTGACAATAACAGAGTTAATTTTAAAGAAAGGGAAATTAAATAGTGGTTGCAATAGTCCTAGCCACTCTTAATTATTGTGACGGCAAATTATGAACAATTTCCTGTCACTTTCCCTTCTAAAGCAATTATTGATGTTTGCCTTATGGCTGAACTGCACTAAAAACTCTCTAAGCAGGAGGCTGTCTGATTTGATGCTTTGTGGGCTCATATTCAGAAAGCCATTTGGCCTGCAAAGTCTCTGGATTATCTGTAAACACAGTGAAAGGAGACAGTGATTGCATGAAGCAGAGGGAATGCTCCTGAATGCCAATAAGGCAAATGTCATGACAGGAACACAAAGCCAGCATTCCCTGTGACCTTTTAGATAGAAACCAATTTACTTTGGTACCATCTCAAACAGAAAATTATGGTGTAATTCTTCATGTCAATACATAATTTATTTTGTAATAAATAACCATCCGCATATTTATGGAGCGCCTCTCCCCTCGTTTTTATGATGCTCTCAGGCAGTCTCTCCCAGCACATGCCACCACCACAGAATCATTGAAAGCTTTCTGTTTTTAAGACTATTCTCTTCACTAAGCTTGGTGATGACAGAGGAAAACATTATAGGATTAAAAGCCACTTTATATCCCTGCAAAGAAACCTAAGTTATTTATTTTCTTATTTTCAAATTACCTCACATCAGGTTGAAGGATTCATGAGACCAAGTTCAAAAAAAAAAAAATACCAAGAAATGCAGCATTAAGCCCTAGTCTAAAGCACGTTTCCTAATAGAGGAAAGCCTCTGCATTTACAGCAGCATTAAAATCAGGCAGTGAATCAACAACGAAGGAGAATTCTATCTTGTCCCATGCTTTCATCCCTTTAAATGCATCTGCTTGTTTGCAGGAGGTCTGGGGGCAAGGGCTGCCTCCCAAAGTCACCTCATTCTCTGTCTTTATAATGCAAATAGGACAAGTTCCAAGAAGCTGTGCCCTTTCCCCTCCGGGTCAGCCCTTTGAATCTCCTGCAGGCTGGCAGTGACAGGAGACTCTCCCCAGCTGACAGCTGGTCACTGACCTAGCAGAAAGCAGTTGGTGGTCTTCCCTGAGCCTTGAGCCACAGGTCACCTCAGCGCCAGCCGAGCTATCACAGCACAGTTAGCACACTTGGTACGTGGCCTCTGTCAAGGACAAGTAAGGCAGACGGAGTGGGAAACAGCCCCAGGGCAGTGGCAGCGTGCTCGCGTGTGCGCACACACACACAGACACACACACACACACCCCTCACTGCCACTCATTAGTCTGAATTGCATTCTTGGATAACTGAAGAGATTTGGAACCTTAGTGGCTAAGGCCCAGCATCCTTAACATATTTCAAAAAATATGGACAAAGAAGGCAACTCGCAAGACAGGAAAGAAAGAATAATCTACATACTGCTTAGAAACAGACTGCTTTTGTACTGGAGCCTTCTAAATATATATTTTTAGGCCATTCCAGTAGTAATGATTATAAATCTTTGTTGACAATGTGGGTTCCACCCCTAACTAACTTCTGTAGCTTAAGAACCCCAAGAGGTGGAAAAGTTAATATGAGACATTACAGTGATTCCTTTGGAAGTCAGCCACCACGCCACGTAATCTATACACACATACACCGAATCAAACCAAACAAACACATTTCTTTGGCTTCACAGGAGAGGCAATAGCCTATGATATGAAGAAGATAAGGGCTCTGATTCAAATACAACATATTGAGAAGCAGGCATCAATACCCAGAGAAGGTTTTACATAGCTCTCATATTATTTTTAATGAGTTGCTGTATAGAACTACCACAACTAAATGGAGTCCAGGATTCTCTGAGGGCTAATTGGCTTCCATCCTCCAGCATGCCAGCAGAGTAGTTTCTGTTCTGTTTGGAAAACAGATGCTGGGACCTAGATCAATGAATCAGTAAGAACATATTGGACATCTAACTGATACTCAGCAAAGACCTTTGCTACATATTTGGAGGAAATACTTTGACTACATAATCATCCCTGTGGCAGATGTACCTTGTTCAAATAGGTATAGAAGAAACATTTCTGATACAAAGTCTAGTGTTCTCAATTTACCCAGAGTAGTCAGAGTTTTTGTAATTGTTTTAACAAATAAGAACCAATCATGACATTTACTTCTTTGAAATTAAAGTGCTACAAAACCCTTGTCAAATTATACGTACAACATGCTTTTATGCATCTTTTCTTGTAGGACTTTGTAAAGAATAAGATTTAGGTGATAATAGTGTAGAACTATTGTTTAGAGTGATAAGTAAAGTTAGCATTGGAAAGTAATAAGATAAAACCAAATCCTTAAACATCAAAGGTTTTATTTTATTTTCACATGTTGGACTGGAAGGGAATTAATAAGCTGCCTTACAGCCATAATATTTGATGGTTTATTTTTAGAAGAAAAATAGCTGAGTATTCTTCATCACTACTGAAGACAGAATTAGAATTGACTTATGGTAATATATGAGGAATTCAGATACCTAAGAGCAATCTGTATAATATGTGGCCTCAAAGGTCACTTGGTTCAATTGTTGAACATATACAAGTGAAGAAACCAAGACCCAGAAAGGCTAGGACTAGCACAAAAGTATGCTACCTAAACAAACAACAGACATTTATTTATCTCATAGTTTTGGTGAGTCAGGAAGAGGGTTGCAACTTGTCTGGGTACCTCTGGCTCCAGGTGTGTCATGAGGAGGCAGGCTAGCTCAACTCCTGGCCAGGATTGCAATCTCATTTGAGGACTCAGATAGGCAAGGGGTGTGGGGGATGCAGAAGAGAGGTCCAATTCACTTCCAAAATTCACTCATGTGGCTGCTGGCTGGCCTTGATTCCTTGCTGCATGGGCTTTTATAGCACACAATGGCTTGCCCCTGAGGAAGTGATCTGAGAGAGCAAAGAGTTCCCAAGATGAGAGCCAGTCTTTTCATAACCTTATATTGGAAGTGATATTCTTTCACTTTTGCTAGAAGTGATATTCTTCCAATTACGCTCTTCACTAGAACAAAAGCAAGTCACTAGGTCAAGCCCACACACAAGTGGAAAGGATTACAAAAAAGGCATAAATATGAAGAAGTGGGGACCATCGGAGACCATCTAAGAGGCTGCCTACCATAGCTATACAATACAAGCTACAACCACAATACAAGCCTCATTTCAAACCCAGTGTTCTTTCTACTACCCATGCTGGATTATAACAGATGATTTCCTGTTATAAAGGTTACTGAATATTGGATGAGGCACTTTAGAAGATGGTAGAATCTCCACCTGGATGTCTTTTACAGAAGCACACTCTTTCATCTATTTGAGAAGGTTTCATTTTAATTTCCCCGGTAAGTAGGTAAACCATATATGGTAGGGTATAGATTGGGGTTTGAGTAGCCACTGGCTAAGTAATTAAGCAGATAAGGCAACTAATTTTGTTTTCTAGATCTCATTTCCTTACCACCAAAAGTTGAAAACGGTACTGTTTCTAAGTTCACTTCAAACTACAGCAAGTAATAGGTCTCCATTTCTGTTAAAGCTTTAAAACAATGACTCTCATACCTAGATTGACCCTACATATAAGTAAATTAAGTGATTATCCCCAGGATTTGACATATAGGTAAATTAAATTATTATCCCCAAGATTTAACATAGAGGCAAAAAAAATGTTCTATACCAAATTTGGCTTAAATTTCTACATTAGATACTCTTTTCTATTTGTTCTTAAAAGCTTCTGCTAAAATGCAAATGTGTTATCTAGGATAATAAATTAAACTATCATCCTCAGTTAATATTTAACTGAATTTGTCTCTCTTGTTAACTAACAGGCCAGCTGGTAAAAAAACAGAGAACGGGATAGAGAAACAAGTAAAATTTAAATGAAGATGGATCTTTTTTCCCAAAAAGTTTTTAGGGTTTGAAAAGACAGACTCTGATGAAGCTGTGTATTAGGGAGTGAGACATGGTCAGTATCCTCAATAGCAAAATATGCAGATGGACATGTGGAATGACAAAGACAAATTTAGAGAAAATGAAGCTACCAATATAAGCAGACTTCTAAGGATGTCCACCACATCCCTCTAAACGCTCTCAGTGGAAGGTCCTTAACACACACTCAGATACTCATACTTACAGTTGCCCCCTGGACACTGTCTCTGGCTACAGACCATGAACTCCTTTACTGTGCTGCTTACTTTCTACCTATATGATCCCACCTGTATATACTTCCATTTTTCTTCCTGTGAGATCCTAAGATTGATTTGTTTAATGTACTGTCTTGAAATATTTTATACTCCCCAAGACTCTTCAGCATCACACTCACAAGCAAACAGAAAACAACTGAATGAACGCAGTTGTCTAACTTGTCCACACCTACACCTACGCAACTAAATGATCCTAGAGAAGAACAGAAAAACTGGATATGTTGTCTTCAATATAAATTCATGATGACCAAAAGGAACAATCCACCATAATAAGCCAGCCGACTGCCAACATCTCTGAATACTCCAAACCACTTCTAGTGTAAGGAGTTTGGGATATGCAGGTCTCTGCCTAGAATTTGCCCAGCCACTTCTTTTTAACCTTCAAGTTTCAGTTTGAACTTCTCTTTCTGAAAGAGGGTTTCTCTAACCTTATGTATACATCACTTCCATATCCTCATTCAGTTAAAACATTTTACAGCATCTGTTTATTTCTCTCATCATACTTAAACACAATTAGTAAACATTTATTTACTTGTTTATCATCCTCTTATCATTTGTCTTCCACTCTAGACTGTAACCCCCAGGGGACCTGAGACATGTTTCACTAACCATTTCTATCATGCACACCAGCTAGGACATAGTAGGTGTTCAGTAAATACTTGCTGAATGAAAGAACAAATTAATGTAGAGTCTTTCTTTTTTCAGATAGGAGCAACTCTATCTACATATCTTCAGAATTCGTGAAGCTTCTCTCTTTCCGTTTATTTCTTTACTTAATCAGTATTCTTTTAAACACAGAGATTTCTAATGGAAACACTGGCACTGACTGCTTCAGCAGTATAAATGGCATCAGTAGCTGACATGGACCCTGCTGTTGCCACTGGCAATAATTAAGTTAGCTGTATAAAACCAACAAAAGAGCTGCAGCATCCATTCAGTAAACTAATCATTCAGTCTTTCAGCAAACATAATACCGACCTGTGTGACTGTGCTTTTAGTACATGAGCAAGTGCTAAGCATTGTCTGCCCAAGACAAGGCATTAACATAGCTCCTGACTCCTGTTTCCATTGTTGCTTAAAGGCTTGCCTAATTAATTGATTTTATTTAATCTCTACCAAGGCATATTTGTTCCTTAGGAAGCTACTGAAAAAAGCAGAGGAGCTACTTTTGTAAAATCCAAGAAAGAGGTCTTGTGACCACCAAGAAAGGAGGTCCTTTTTTATGCTATGCATCATTGTAAATAAAAGTACAGTTGACATGCTTTTGGACTGCTGAATGCCAAGAGGTAGATATAAGCACATTTGTAGATCTCTGTGCTAAGGGAAAGGCATTTTATCTGAAACAGCAGAATATTCTCATCCCCTTACATCCAAATATGCTATAGTTCTCTCCTGACCCCACTGGCAGCATGGACTTTGTACAGAGCAAGTATGGTAATTGCACTTCTAGAAAGGTAGAAGACTTTAGGGAATGAAGCAACGAGCTTTGGTATAATCCTCCACAGCTAACAAAAGCTGCCTGATACTTTGCCTCAGCCTATGCATGCCAAAAAAATTTCCCATGTACACATTATTAGGCCTAATTTGCAGAGGAGGAAATTAAATCACAAAGGGTGATGACCCACTTGATTTTACACATTTGGAAACCTAAATCAACATTCTCTGATGCCCACATGTGTGAAAGAAAGTGAAAGTTAAGTCGTTCAGTGGTGTCCAACTCTTTGCGACCCCATGGACTGTGGCCTACCAGGCTCCTCCGTCCATGGGATTTTCTAGGCAAGAGTACTGGAGTGGGCTGCCATTTCCCATGTGTAGTATAGTTAACTAACACAAGCAAGAAAGTACACAGGCTTAAACCAAAGCAATAGACACAGAAATGGAAATAAAGATTAAAGGACAGATTGAGATAAATTTACAGAATTGTAGGAATTGTGACTGATTTAAGATAGAGTAAGGCAGATTCGCATACTGTTGTAGCCTGGCTTGGAGAATTTTGAGCATTACTTTACTAGCTTGTGAGATGAGTGCAATTGTGTGGTAGTCTGAACATCCTTTGACATTGCCTTTCTTTGGGATTGAAATGAAAACTGACCCTTTCCAGTCCTGTGGCCACTGCTAGATTCTCCAAATTTGCTGGCATTTTGAGTGTGGCACTTGAACAGCATCATCTTTTAGGATTTGAAATAGCTCAACTGGAATAACATCACGTCCACTAGCTTTGTTCATAGTGATGTTTCCTAAGGCCCACTTGACTTCACATTCCAGGATGTCTGGCTGTAGGTGAGTGATCACACCATTATTATCTGAGTTGTGAAGACCTTTTGTGTATAGTTCTTCTGTGTATTCTTGCCACCTCTTCTTAATATCTTCTACTTCTGTTAGGTCCATACCATTTCTGTCCTTTATGGAGCCCATTTTGCATGAAATGTTCCCTTGGAATCTCTAATTTTCTTGAAGAGATCTCTACTCTTTCCCATTCCATTGTTTTCCTCTGTTTCTTTGCATTGATCACTGAGGAAGGCTTTCTTATCTCTCCATGCTATTCTTTGGAACTCTGCATTCAAATGGGTATATCTTTCTTTTTATCCTTTGCTTTTTGCTTCTCTTCTTTTCACAGCTATTTGTAAGACCTTCTCAGACAATCATTTTGCCTTTTTGCATTTCTTTTTCTTGGGGATGGTCTTGATCCCTGCCTCCTGTACAATGTCATGAATTTCTGTCCATAGTTCTTCAGGCACTCTGTCTGTCAGACCTAACCTTTGAATCTATTTCTCACTTCCACTGTATAATCATAAGAGATTTGATTTAGGTCATACCTGAATGGCCTAATGGTTTTCCCTACTTTCTTCAATTCAAGTCTGAATTTGGCAATAAGGAGTTCACGATCTGAGCCACAGTCAGCTCCCAGTCTTGTTTTTGCTGACTGTATAGAGTTTCTCCATCTTTGGCTGCAAAGAATCAATCTGATTTTGGTATTGACCATCTGGTTATATCCATGTGTAGAGTCTTCTCTTCTGTTGTTGGAAGAGGGTGTTTGCTATGACCAGTGCATTCTATTGGCAAAACTCTGTTAGCCTTTGCACTGGCTTATTCTGTACTCCAAGGCCAAATTTCCCTGTTACTGCAGGTATCTCTTGACTGCCTACTTTTGCATTCCAGTCCCTTACCACAAAAAGAACATCTTTTGGGGGTGTAAGTTCTAGAAGGTCTTGTAGCTCTTCATAGAACCGTTCAACTTCAGCTTCTTCAGCATTACTGGTCAGGGCATAGGGTTGGATTACTGTTATATTGAATGGTTTGCCTTGGAAATGAACAGAGATCATTCTGACGTTTTTGAGATTGCATCCAAGTACTGCATTTCAGACTCTTTTGTTGACTATGATGGCTACTCCATTTCTTCTAAGGGAATCTTGCCCATAGTAGTAGATATAATGGGTATCTGAGTTAAATTTACCCATTCCAGTCCATTTTAGTTCACTAATTCCTAAAATGTCAACATTCACTCTTGCCATCTACTGTTTGACCACTTCCAATTTGCCTTGATTCATGGACCTAACATTCCAGGTTCCTATGCAATATTGCTCTTTATCGCATCGGACCTTACTTCTATCACCCATCACATTCACAACTGGATGTTGTTTTTGCTTTGACTCTGTCTCTTCAATCTTTCTGGAGTTATTTATCCACTGATCTCCAGTAGTATTTTGGGCACCTACCGACCTGGGGAGTTCATCTTTCATTGTCCTATCTTTTTGCCTTTTCATACTGTGCATGCTGTTCTCAAGGCAAGAATACTGAAGTGGTTTGCCATTCCCTTCTCCAGTGGACCATGTTTTGTCAGACCTCTCCACCATGACCCGTTTGTCTTGGGTGGCCCTAATAGCATGGCTTATAGTTTCACTGATTTAGACAAGGCTGTAGTCCATGTGATCAGATCGATTGATTTTCTGTGCTTGTGGTTTTCAGTCTGTCTGCCCTCTGATGGAGAAGGATAAGAGGCTTATGAAAGCTTCCTGATAGGAGAGACTGACTGAGGGGGAAACCGGGTCTTATTCTCATGGGCAGAGCATGCTCAGTAAATCTTTAATCCAATTTTCTGTTGATGGGTGGGGCTGTGTTCCCTCCCTGTTATGCTTAAACTATGGTGGAAGTAATGAAGATTATCTCCATTAAAAGATCCCATGCATACTCTGCTACACTCAGTGCCCCCAACTCTGCAGCAGGCCACCGCCAACCCACACCTCTGCTGGAGAATCCTGGACATTCATGGCAAGTCTGGGTCAGTCTCTTGTGGGGTCACTGCTCCTTTCTCCTGGGTCCTGGTATGTACAAGTTTCTCTTTGTGCCCTCCAAGAGTCTGTTTCCCCAGTCCTGTGTAAGTTCAAGTGGTTCTATGGTGGGATTAATGGCAACCTCCTTTAAGAGAACTTATGCCATACCCAGATCTACTGTGCCCAGAGCCCCTGCCCCTGAAGCAGTCCACTGCTGACCTGTACCTCCTCAGGAAACACTCAAACACAGTTCTGTCTCAGTCCCTGTGGGGTCTCTGGGTTCTGGTACATACAAGGTATGTTTGAGCCCTCTGAGCTTCCCTGGCGGGTATGGGGTTTGATTCTAAACATGATTTCGCCCCTCCTACCATCTTGCTGGGGCTTCTCTTTACATGAACCATGAACTTCCAGATGTTCAAGTTGGATTTAGAAAATGCAGAGGAACCAGAGATCAAATTGCCAACATCCGTTGGATCATTGAAAAGGCAAGAGTTCCAGAAAAACATCTATTTCTACTTTATTGACTATGCCAAAGCCTTTGGCTGTGTGGATCACAACAAACTGTGGAAAATTCTTAAAGAGATGGGAATACCAGACCACCTGACCTGCCTCCTGAAAAATCTGTATGCAGGTCAAGAAGCAAGAGTTAGAACTGGATATGGAACAACAGAATGGTTCCAAATTGGGAAAGGAGAACATCAAGGCTGTATGTTGTCACCCTGCTTAAACGCTGGTCTGTATGAAGCACAAGTTAGAGTCAAGATTTCTGGGAGAAATATCAATAACCTCAGATATGTATATTACACCATACTTAAGGCAGAAAGTGAAGAAGAACTAAAGAACCTCTTGATGAAAGTGAAAGACAAGAGTGAAAAAGTTGTCTTCAAACTCAACATTGAAGAAAACTAAGATCATGGCATCTGGTCCCATCACTTCATGGCAAATAGATGGAGAAAGAATGGAAACAGAATTTTTTTTTTGGGGGGGGGGCTCCAAAATCACTGCAGATGGTGACTGCAGCTATGAAATTAAAAGATGCTTGCTCCTTGAAGTAAAGTTTTGACCAACCTAGACAGCATATTAAAAAGCAGAGACATTACTGTGCCAACAAAGGTCCATCTAGTCAAAGCTATTGTTTTTCCAGTAGTCATGTATGGATGTGAGAGTTGGACTATAAAGAAAGCTAAGTGCTGAAGAATTGATGCTTTTGAACTGTGTTGTTGGAAAAGACTCATGAGAGTCCCTTGGACAACAAGGAGATACAACCAGCCCATCCTAAAGGAAATCTATCCTGAATATACATTGGAAGGACTGATGTGAAGCTGAAACTCCAATACTTTGGCCACCTGATGTGAAGAACTGACTCACTGGAAAAGACCCTGATGATGGGAAAGATTGAAGGCTGAAGGAGAAGGGGACAACAAAGGATGAGATGGTTGGATGGCATCACTGACTCAATGGACATGAGTTTGAGTAAACTCTGGGAATTGGTGATGGACAGGGAGGCCTGACGTGCTGCAGTCCATGGGGTCACAAAGAGTAGGACATGACTGAGCGACTGAACTGAACTGAAGGCAGATTGGTTTCTGATCCAAGTAGGTATGCTGCAGTGTCATTCCCCAAAATAGAGGGGAAGAAGGGCACATTTAAGGCAAGTAAAGAGGAAAGGGGGAGAGATAAAGTAACATGTTTAGATCAGAACATTTGATTATGGAGGGCTTTGGTAAGAGGTTAAGAGTTAGATATAGGAGTGTAGCTCACAAAAAAAAAAAAAAAAAAGGTATCAAGAAGAAGGTCAATGATGTAAATACTGTTAAGGGTAAAGTAATAATGGCATTGAGAAGCTGCATTGGAATTTGCAGCTGAGAGACTACTGGTTACCTTGAAGAAAGGAATTTCACTTGCTGAGAGGTACAATCCAGGCTGTAGAAAAATAAAGAGGTGGATACAAGAAGTGAAGGCTAATTTCTCAGCAATTTTTGGCTACAAAGAAAAAACATACTGAATGTGTAATACCTAGAAAGAAATGTAGAATTAAAACATTGTGATCTCTTTTTTCAATTGTCCATTCTAAAGTTAAATCATCCAAAAGAGCTGTAGAAACAGTACAAAGTATCCTCATATGTTCTTAACCCAGATTCTCCAAATGTTAACAACTTATTGTATTTGCTTTATTGTGGGTATATATTTAAGTTTTCTGAATCATGTTAAGAGTATGCCACCCCTTTAACCCCAATATTCTAAATATTTTAGTATTTTACTAAAAAGCAATAACATTTTACTATAAACAGCACAATTATCAAAATCAGGACATCAACAGTAAAACAACTCAGATGAGAGGGGTATCAACAAGATAGTGGTATTGGAATTTCTAGCAGTTTCCTCCAGAAACACCACTTTAACAACTATTTATGCACAAAAATACCTTCAAAATTACCAAGAATTCCAGGTGAGGGGTTAAGCACTTAGGTGAATCACAGAAATAAGATTAGATGCATTGAAAAGAGTGGGAAACATAGATTCACCCTATCCAGTTACCCAGATACCCCATGCACATATATAAGACAGATACCCTCCCTATAGAAAGAGAAGGAAGGAAGTGCCCAACTTTACCATGAGCATCAGAGCTGGTCCACCCCAGCACCCACCAGACTCCTTCAGAAACCTTGGAGGTCAAGAGATAGGTCACTCAAAGTGCTAAAAGAAAAAACTTCCAAACCATTACCTAGCAAAGTTGTCTCTCAGGAATGAAACAGAGGCAAAGACAGTCCCAAACAAACAAAAGGGGTATTTTACCACCACTAGATCTGCTTTATTCTTTAAATTGAAATGAAAGGATGCTAATTAGTAACAAGAAAATAGTGTTTCATTACCATACTGATAAAGGTAAGTATATAGTCAAATTCAGGATACTCTAATACTATAACAGAGTAGTGGTGTGTTAATAACAACTCTACTACAAAAGTTTAAAGGACAAAAGTATTAAAAATAACTACAACTTCAATAATTTGTTAATGCACATGCAATAAAAAAAAGTAAATTTAAACATCAAAAACATAAAATGTGCGGAGGGTAGGTAGTAAGAGAGTAGAATTTGTGCAAGCAGTTGAAGTTAAGCTGTTACCACATTTAAATATACTATAATACCTATAAGATGTTTTATGTAAGCCTCATGGTAACCAAAAAGCAAAACCTACAGTGAACACACTAAAGATAAAGAGAAGGGAATCAAAACAAACCGTTACATAAAACCATCAATTCACAGAGAAAGACAGCAAAAGAAGAAGAAAAGAATAAGACAACTACAGACTAGCCAGAAAACAATAAGAGGTCATTAGTAAGTCCTTAGTGTACTGTTCAGCTCAGTCGCTAAGTTATGTCTGACTCTGCCACCCTATGGACTACAGCACACCAGGCTCCCCTGTCCTCCATTACCTCCCAGAGTTTGCTCAGATTCAAGTACATCGAGTTGGTGATGCTGTCCTAACCATCTCATCCTCTGCCGTCCCCTTTTCCTTTTGCCTTCAATCTTTCCCAGCATCAGAGTTTTTTCTAATGACTTTGCTCTTTGCATCAGGTGGCCAGAGTATTGGAGCTTCAGCTTTAGCATCAGTCCTTCCAGTGAATATTCAGGATTGATTTCTTTTAGGATTGATTGGTTTTATCAATTTGGTGCTCAGCCTTCTTTATGGTCCAGCTCTCATATCTGTACATGACTACTGGAAAAACCATAGCATTGAATATACAGATCTTTGTCGGCAAAATGATGTCTCTGCTTTTTAACACGCTATCTAGGTTTGTCATTTTTCCTTCCAAGGAGCAAGCATCTTTTAATTTCATGACCACAGTCACAGTCCACAGTTATTTTGCAGCCCAAGAAAATAAAATCTATCATGGCTTCCACTTTCCTCACCCTCCTCTATTTGCCATGAAGTGATGGGAAGGGATGCCTTATCTATAAATAGTTACTTTAAATATAAGTGGATTAAATTATCCAATCAAAAGGCAGAGAATGCCAATGAATTTGACAACTTAAAAGAAATAAATTCCTAAAAACATATCATGTTAAGTATGATACACCACATTGATACAATGAAGAATCAAATTATTTTAATCACCTAAATATGTGGGAAAAGAAACAGTTGACAAAATTCAACATCCATTCATGATTTAAAAAAAAAAACTCAGCAAATTTGATATAGAAAGAATGTACTTCAACATAATAAAGACTATATATGACAAACTCACAGCTAGCATTATACTCAACAGTGAAATGCTTAAAGTTTTTCTGCTGAGATCAGAAACAAAAACACAGTGCCCATTCTGACCACTGTTTTCAACATATACTGGAAATCCTAGCCAGAGAAATTAGGCAAGGAAAAGAAATAAAGGCTACCCAAATCAGAAAGAAGTACAATTGTTTGTTGATGCTATGATCTTAAACACTGAAAATTCTTAAAAAAACAAAAAAACTCTTAGAACTAACAAATGAATTCAGTAAAGTTGGAAGGTACAAAATCAACACAGAAAAATCATTTGCATTTTATACACTAACAGTAAGCTATCTGAAACAAGAAATTTAAAAAAAATCCTACTTATAATAGCATTAAAAATAATACTTAGGAATAGATTTAACCAAGCATTGAAAGATCTATATTCTGAAAATATAAGATGAATGAAATTCAAGAATTCAAAAATAAATTAAAAGGTCTCCTTTATTCATGGGTTAGAGGAATTAGTATTGTTAAAATGTCTGTACTATTCAAAGCCATGTATAGAGTCAATGCAATCGCTAACAAAATCCCTGTAGTATTTTTCATAGTAAAGGGGAAAAAAAAGCAATTGTAAAATTTGTACTGAATCACAAGAATCCACATAGCCAAATCAACCTTGAGAAAAGAAGAATGAATCCTAAGGAATCACATGCCCTCCTTTCAAACTATAGTACTAAGCCATAGTAATCAAAACAGTATGATAACAGAATAAAAATAGACACATAGAACAATAGAACAGAATCAAGAGCCCAGACAAACTCACATATACATAGTTAACTAATAAGTGAGAAAGGAGTCAAGAATACTCAAAGAGAAAAGGACACTTTATTCAATAAATGCTGCTAGGAAAAGTGGATATTCATGCACAAATAAATGAAACTGGACTCCTCCTATCTTAACATGACTCACAAAAACTAATTCAAAATTAATAAAGATTTAAATGTAAGACCCAACATTATGAAACTACTAAAAGAAAACTTACAGAAAAAGCTCTTTTAATGCTCTTGGCAATAATTTTTTGGATATGACCCCTAAAATACAAGTATCAAGAATAAAAATAAGCAAATGGGATTACTGCAAACTAAAAAGCTATGCACAGCAAAGGAAACCATCAACAAAGTGAAAATGTAACCTATAAAATGGGAGAAAATATTTGTAAACTATATAGATATATTATAAGGGGTTAATATCCTAACTATACAAGGAACTTATAAAACTCAATAGCAAAAATAAATAATCCAACTTTTCATGTGGCAAAAGGCCTGAATAGACATTTCTCCAAAAAAAAAATAGAAATTGCCAACACATATATGAAAAGATACTCAATATCACTAATCACTGGGGAAATGCAAATGAAGACCACAATGAGATATCATTTCACAGCTGCTGGAATGGCCATCATCAAAAACAAGAGATAACAAGTGATGGTCAGGACATGCACTGTTGGTAAGAATCTAATTGGTACAGCCATTATGGAAAACAGCACGGAAAAGCAGAACTACTATACAACACAGCAATCTCACTTCTGGACCTATATTCGAAGAAAATGAAATTGCAACCTTGAAGAGATATGTGTAATCCGTGTGACATGTTCCATGTCACAATAGGTAAGACATAGAAACAATCCAAGTATTCACTGACCATGAAAGAATTTTTAAAATGTGAATTAAACATTATTCACCCACCAAAAAGAAATTCTGCCTTTTGTGACAACATGGATAAACTTAAGAGCTTCATGCTAAGTGAAGTAAGTCAGACAAAGACACATACTGTATGTTTCCACTTATATGTAGAATCTTAAAAAGCCGAACTCATGGAAATAGAGTATGGAATGGTGGTTGCCAGAGACTGGTGATTGGAAAAAAGAGGGAGATATTGGTCAAAAGGTGCAAATTTCCAGGTATAATATGAATAAATTCTGAAGATATAATGTATAGAATTGTGACTATAACTAATAATACTATATTATATATTTGAAAGTTCTTAAGAGAGTAAATCTTAAATGTTATTACCAAAAGAAGATAATTATGTGAAGGAATGGAAGTGTTAACTAATCTTACTGTGGTAATCATCTCACAGCATATACATGTATCAAATCAACACATTTTACACCTTAAACTTGTACATGTTATATGTCAGTAACATCTCATTAAAGCTGGGGGAAAATACTAATATAATATTACTATCTAATCAACAGGCCTTATGCAAGTTTTTTCCAGTTGTTTCACTGAAGTCCTTTTAGCAAAAGAAAAAAAAATTTTTATTCCAGGCTCTAATCTAGAATCACATATTGTCATGTCTCTTTATTCTCCTTTAATCTAGAAGCTCCACAGTCTTTCTCTTTAATGACCTTGATATTTTTGAAAACTAATTTATTTTTGAAGATAGTTTCTTAATTTTGGCTTGGCCAAGGTTGTCTCACAATTAGATTCATGTTACACATTTTTTTAAACCACAAAGATAAGATTGCTGTCTTCTCATCACTCCATATTAGGAAGTGCAGTTATCTCTATGTCTCATTGCTGAGACGTTAACTGTGATCACTAATTCAGGTGGTGTCGCCAGTTTTCTCCTCCGTAAAGTTACTAATTATATCTTTGTATTAATAAGTGTTTTGTAGGAAAAGTTTTTAAGACTATATAAATGTCCTGTTAGTCCTAAAAATATTCACCCACTAATTTTTACCTTCATAAATGATCCTTATCTGAAACATTAATAGGCAGCTGCCAAATTTTGACTTTCTAATTCAATTCTGTCTTCTATTTGTTGCCATGTGAGGAAGACGTTTTTTCCACTACTTTTTCATTTTTCATGTACTTATTTACATCCTTTTGGACTCATGGGTCTTATTTTAATCTACAGGTTACTAGGTTACTCTCGTTATTTATTTTGATGCTGAGATTTATACAGATTTGGCCAGGGGAAGCCAAAAGAAAGAAATGTTTCCTTAGGGATTCAGCAGGGAAGAAGGTTTGACGAGAGAGGTAAGAGAGTACACCATTGACGGGCTGAGGTGAGCAGAAGGAAATAGTAGGAAGGGCACAGGAAGAAGGATGCTTTCAAGCAGAGAAGAGATAATTCATCCACTGAACTCATGGAAAAGAAAGAAAGATGATAGATGGATAATGACAGTGTTCAAGAAGTTGAGAAGTCTGTAATAACTTCTATTCTGGGAAGGACCATGGAGTAGGAAACAGTCATCTACTTCAGTATTCTTGCCTGGAAAATTCCATGGACAAAGGAGCCTTGTGGGCTACAGTCCATGGGGTCACAAAGAGTGGGACGTGATTGAGCACCTGAGCACACACACACCGGGAAGGAAAAAGTTAAATGGTTTGCTAAGAGGCTGTGGAAGGATATGAAATCAAATGAAAATAGTGACAGTGTTACAGAGAACAGAGAGGCAGATGACTAGCAACCTAAAAGGAAATCAATGGTCCTTGCAGAGGTCTTATCATTCTGACTATCCCCAATCTGTAGAGTTGTCTAAATCTGTTATATCTTTCCTGTAACCCTGCCCCTCATCTCCACACTGCTCACAGCCACGCTGTAAAACAATTGCAATGATACACAGTTGAAATGTTTTAGGTGAGTTAAATAAAAGTATGGAGGGAATAAGTAAGAGAGCCCAGTTTTAAAAATAATGCATTAATAATTATAAGCAATGAGATCATGTCATCTGCTCTAGCTAGAGAAGGCAGTAAAAACAAAAGAAACTGATAATGAATAAAAATTGAAAAGGTTAAAGCCCTAGAAGTTCAAAAGTATTTGAGAAGAGGCAGATAGGATGAAGGGAAGAGAGATAGTTGAATGATGGGGGTTACATATGAAGGATGGGACACTGGTTTAAGATAGAGATGCTGCATTTCTAGGTAATAGCAATGTCTTTTCATTTAGTACAGGGCATGTCAAGTCTCACTTGGTTCAGCAAGAAAAGATGTAACACATTATTGACTCAGAAGTAGCACCTATTAAACCTTCATGATCCAGAACTCAGCCAACATCCAGAAGGTGAGCAAAAAATGCCAATAAGCAGCAGTGGTATAGATGAGAATTTATGCACCAATCTCGTCCCTTTCACCACATCTCAGCTCCTGCCTCCCAAACAGAGAAACTGTTTCCCAAGGCTATATTATGTGCTATATGCATCATCTCACTTCTCTTCTGTCTCTAATTTCCAATTATAACCCACAGAAAAGATAGAAAAATATTGCAAAGTAAATATAGGAACTCCAAAAGTAAACCAACATGATATCACCTGGGGAAAAGTTACAGATCCCTCACATAGCAGTAATGACTTAAAGATAATCTTACAAAAGCAAAAATATTATAACTCGTCTCCATTCTTTAGGTCCTGAGCCATCTAGAAATGGTTAAACCATGCTGACTATAGTCAGGTCAGCAAATATTGAAAATATGCACTATATTTCAACAGATTTCCATATGAAAGAGTAAAACAGAAAAGGCATTCAGTGCTTTAAAGGGGATAAATTTCAGCAATTTGCGATAGTCACTTCTGGAGAACACTGTGAATCTCCTTGAGATCAAATACAAACACAGGACAGAGTTCAATGTAATGTTTATTGGATATTTTCTGTTATGCAGGAAATATGGAAAGCCAGGTCCTTAACATGTTTTATTTCTTGTAATTCTTAGAACAACACCCTGAGTACCATGTATGTGCTATCATTCAGTCGTGTCTGACTCTGTGTGACCCCATCGACTGTAGCCCACCAGGCTCCTCTGTCCATGGGATTCTCCAGGCATGAATACTGGAATGGATTGCCATGCCCTGCTCCAGGAGATCTTCCCAACCCAGGGATCAAATCCAGGTCTCCCACATTGCAGGCAGACTCTGCACCAACTAAGCAACCAGGGAAGTTTTCCCAGTGTAATGGCTGAGAAACTGAAACTTTACAGTTAATCTGCTTGAAAATGACTAAGTCAGGATTCAAACTCAAGCTCCCTGGTTCCAAAAAGCTGTTTCCTTAATGAATGTGTTACTGTGACAAAAATTCTGGTCTTTAAAAAGTATCCAACATAGGCAAATTCCAAGATAATTAAGACCTTGTACATTTGGCACAAATATATTAGTAAAGTTGGTATATATGAATGCAGTCTAAATATTTTACCTAAGGATAACTGTATACACAAGATGACAAAAAATATATGACATTGTTTAGAGCTCTGATATTTTTGAGGCTGCAAACTTTCTATAATTTTCCAGGAAAACTATATCAATAGGTGATCTGTCATAATCATTGATGATATATAAGGTATTAGATCAACATCTATTTCCTTGGCAAAATCTAGTTTGAGTCCTTGATGCATTGATTTTAGTTGATTTTAGCCAATGTAGAATCAAAAATAGCATCAAGAGGATTTTTTTATATCTTTTGGAAATATCCTACCAAAAATGCTTTTATAAAAAATGGAATGAAAGCAAAATGATAATTCACTATAGTTTAATATTTTATATCTCTTCATATAAATTAAAAGATAAGAAACCATGAATGATTTGGTTTCAAAGAGACAGTTCTTGGTCATTTCTTATGCTTTATCCATGTTCTGTTTACCAAAGCATTTTTGTCCTTTTCTCCTTCACAAAACTGTAGAGCCCTGTAAAATAGAGAGCCACAAAAACTCTTGTGCAGAAACCAGGTATTATTCAGTATTTTCCCTGAAGTTCTAGTTCACTCCATTTTCATATTATAACATTTCTAATATTCTCATCCAGGCTTTTGTAATGATCAGTATAAATATGCCAAGCCAGGGCACAGAGTAGTTTTCAACTATGGGAGAAACATCAATGAGCTAAGAAAACTCATTTCCTGTGTGTGCCAAATGTCAGAATCCCTGATGGGTTACTGGATTATAAACTGAGAGGGAATATGGGAGATAGGGAAGGAGAATGGGTATCATACTACCCAGATCCAAAAGTCCTTTTGAGGGAGCTGCTTGATAAGGTAAGAAACCTGAACTAAAACACAGGTTCCATTCCCCTAACACTAAACAATTCCTCAGTTCAGAAATGTCAACCAAATCAACAGTTGGGGACTGCTTAAGTAAACAGAAAAAGCAGTTGTGTTTGCCACACTTAAACTGATTATTTTGGTGTTAAATGAATACAACCATCAGTATTACACATATATGTGTGAGTGTGTGTGTGTGTGTATTTGATTTTCATTTACAACGCATATGGGAGGTATGTGTGCATGCATTATACATTTAATAGATGATCACAGACTATTTAAAGCTAATTTTCTAAGACAGATTTAAACTTGGCATTTTTAAGAAAATTACAATGACCAATGAAATCTTGAGACCGTGAAGCAATTTGCTGGTTTGTCTATAGGAAGTTGTCTTAGAGCAACACCTAGTGGTTCCTTGGACTCTTCAGATAAACGCTAGGATCAAGGAGCGATTTAAAATGTTCCTTTCCTTTCAAGAAATTTTAAGATGCAGATGAACTTAGGATAATGTGCACTCACTGCTTTTTCATGCTTTTAAAAGTTGTATTTAATACCCACTTGGTACAAATTAAACCCAAAATGCTGATTTCTATTAATCTGGTATTCTATCACATGATTAAAAAGAATCTGTTTTTTGCAATAACCAACAAAGGTATGGATATTTTGTAAAAAGGCATTATTCTATAACCAAAAATAACTTCACAAAAAGCCACTGGTAAGAAGAGGCTAAGTAAAAATTTGAAATAATTTATGTAGCTGCTACAGAAAGATTTAGTAAAATATTTTTAAATCATCAAAACCATGAGGTTAATTTGAATCTAAATGTTACTATATGAACCTCTAGAAATTGTTAGCTTTGTTTTATATACTTTTCAGGAAGTTTCAGAAACGTGTCTTGTAATTCTGGGAAAATCTATTACTTCTCAGAATTTGGTGGTGAATTTTTAAAAATCCTTTTTTGGTCATGCATAGAAACTCCTTCACCTTTTCCAGTACTGCAATCATAAGTGGAGAAATTCTAATGTAATAATTTGCAGTGTCTGCGGAAGACTGCCAGACCACCATCTTCAAATTGATTCAAGAAATGTTGACATTTATACCATTCCCTGGTCGTGTTATAATCATTGTCAGCAGCATGAATTTGTGAGGCTTTTGTTTTATGTTCTTGTCAAAATCTCTGTCACAAAAACGGGGCCAAAAACGTTTAATGCTTTATGTGCTCGCTGAGAGATGATAATAACCCCAGCTTCTCTGACCTCCTCAGTGTTTTGAAATTTAGTGGCTGGGTCATTTTTCTCCCTCCCTTTTC
>NW_011494945.1:10986033-11021553 GCF_000754665.1 Bison bison bison | reverse complement strand
TGGTTCATTTTCCTCACTCCTTTTGCAGCCTCAGCAGCCTGAGAAGCCAAATCATCAACCAATCAAAATGCAGAGTACAAAAATGTTTCAGTGCATTCTCTCCTGCTATCAGTCAGCTTGTAGTGCATCTCTGATCTCTCCACAGTCAGGCACATAACTTAAACCTTTCCCGATCACACTGCAAATATAATGGAGAGCAAACACTAGCATTTCCGTCAAAAACATTAAAATGTCTGATGGCCTTCACAATCAAGATACTTCATGTTAAAACCAGAGGTTTTTAAAACCAAGTCCAGTTACAAATTACGTATCCCTAAATTCACTATCGTGTCCCCAGTGTGTAGCCCAGTCAAAGGTGTTTTCCATCTTTCTCTGCTTATCTCGTAGTTATTCCATTCAACTATTGTTTACTTGAAATATCAATGCCAAAATCACAGATTTAGTATTTGGACAAATAGAGCAACTAGGTAGGGGCTGACCCTTATTTTATCATGCGCTGGAGGAAAACACTGATCACCTCAGTAAGGAATTCTTGTTGGAATATTTCATATTTCCCAACAACATAATATAATGTTACCTGTAAATACAGAAAAAGGAATTTTCTTCACCAAGGCCATCCTTCAATCCAGCACTGCAGGTCAACACTCTTTGCTCCCTACCCAAGTCTATCTCCTTAATATTGATAGAGAGGCATCCTTTTCACAGGATCATACCTCAATTTCCATTTTCTGCATCTGTCCACAAAAAAAGTCAATTAAAAACAATTTCAGGGAGTATAACCAAAAATTCAAAAATTTCCACAAATTCTTTTGTTAAGTAGGATGAGTGTTTTAGCTACATAAAATTAATCCTGGTTGATTACACTGCAGGTGTCATTTGTCCAGCTGGTGCCTATTTATTGCTTTCTACTTTCTGTCTAAGATCCATTTGCTCTTATGCCAATCTATTTTGGGGTATAATTAGTTACACTCAAGTATGAAAGCTCTTTGATTGTAAGTCTAAATGGTAAATAATGTGAGTTTCCATCTTTCTTGTGATAGCCTAGAAGTAGTACATTTTACCCTAGCATTTTCATTTATGCATACCTCAGCATGTGATTTGTAAGTTTAAAAAAAACGCATCAATAAAACCATGATGTTAATTTCCTTATTTTACACAACTACTTAAAATCAGTGCCAATACTTAGTTAAACGACAAGATGATGTTCTAAGATTAATTCCTTCTACTCTGGAACAATAAGTATATATTGAGAGAACTAAGCCTGTTTAAAAGATCCAAATGGGTTTAGTATTCTGCATTTAGAAAAGCCCAAGTACAACAGTCTAAAGAAACACCAAATGGTCCTCAAAAACATCTATTGAATTCATACTCTCCAGGCAATGCTTTCTAAAATGTAGAATTTCATCAGTTCTGAATTGAAAAGATTGATCTGCTTGTCATGTTGAATAGACTCTAAAAGTAGTTTAAGCAACAATTGACCCCGAGCACAGTACCAGCGAGTCTTCTGGGCATCAAGCTGAAGGCTGCTCCAGATTTCTAAGATAACTGAAATTGTCTCTGTTGTGAAAAACAGCAAAGCAGCTCACAACAGACTGAAATGCTCAAGAGGATTTTCATAATTACGGCTAAGAGGAATGAGATTTACTGGAAGCTGCATTTATATCAGTATGGCTGTGTCTTTCCTCACAATTCCTTATGCTTAAAAAATCAATTCCATCCACTTTTCATAATTCCATTTGCTTCCTTTTTTTCTCTCTGAATACTAGCCACTAAATTTAAGTCATATTACAAAAAGTAACTGTGAAATTTTTTATTAGTAGTTAATCCATTTCCACTACTGAGTTGTAATTTTTGTCAGCTATTTCACACTCCACTCCATCCAAAGGACATAGGAATGTACTAGAATTCACATGCTTTAGCCACTGATGAAATGTTGAGGTGAGATTCAAAGGAGAACAAGGGGTATAACAATAATGAGCAAAAATGCATTCTCGAAATGAAGGGTAAGGCTGCATGTGAGCTATGCAAGATATGTGAGCTGAATACTAAACATACCATTGTGATATGTCAGAAAATGTTATGTTAGGAATATAAACCACACGCTGCTACATTCCTTTATATTAAGAACCTCACATTCCTCCTTATTTGGTCTAGGACCAGCTTCTTCATTCTGTTCTTTCAGCTCCTTATGAAGGGACTTGTTCTCCAGTTGAGCTGCTAGGATGAACGAAGGAAGAGCAGGAACGATGCAGCCATTTTGCAGCTGACACATGTTGTTGCTGATCTGCTGACTCATCTGGCTGATGTGCAGAAACATCCAGGCTCAAAATAAATTACCTACCTGGATCTCCTTCAGCAGCTTTAACTCCTGGGCCAGGTACCTGGGATTAACTCTGACAAACGGCCCCAGCTTCCGCAGGACAGACGCATCAGTTAAGCCAGAAGCAACAGGAGCCAACAGGGTTTGAGTTCATCCTGTGGGCTCCAGCCTGCATGTGATCTCACCTTCCTAACTGCCTCGTCTGTGGATGTCAAGCTCCAGCAGCAGATGTAAAGACAACAGCCTTACAGAGACTGTTGAACTAGTCTCTGCAAATGCATAAGCCAGTTCTCTGTAACAAAAACAAAAACAAATTTTTAAATAGGTATCCAGTGTTTATATACATAATACAGATAGATATAAATTCTACTTCTGTAGTTAAAACCTGACTGATACAGAATTTGGTTTGAAAAATACAAGTGTTTGAAAAACCTCATCCATAAAATAAGTTTTTGTTGTTGAATATTTTAGTGACGTTTAGCTCTTGAAATAATTTTGTGTTCAGGCTGAATAGGATTCCTAAGGTTTTCAAGACTGGCTCTTCTCACATTAACTGAGATCCCAGGAGTTGTATTATACCCATGATCCAAAGGCTAGAGCAATAATATTTGAAAACAAGTAACTTTTAAAGGAAAAAGAGGCTTTAGCAAGTGATATTGTTGTTGTTTAGTTGCTAAGTCATGTCCAACTCTTTGTGACCCCGTGGACTATAGCCCTCTAGACTTCTCTGTCCAGGAGATTTCCCAGGCAAGAATACAGGAATGCGTTGCCATTTCCTTCTCCAGAGGATCTTCCTGACCCAGAGATTGAACCCACATTTCCTGCATTGGCAGGTGGATTCTTTACCACTGAGACACCAAGGAAGCCCCTTTGGAGAATGCAAAAACAAAAGGCAAATTTCAACTACAAAGACAGTAACTGATCAGGAATGAATGGTGGGCCCATTTGCATGGTACTGGAAATCAGTGTCAACAATAAAACTGCAGTTGACTGAATCTTCTATTCTGAGCTCTTTGGGTGCCTTATATTGTAATTAGGTTGTAAAAATTAGAAGATGAGGCAAATGCAGCCATTTAGCAAAAAGTTACAGAAAGCATAAAAAGAAATAAAGTTGTATTTTCAACATACTTGCTTTGAATATTTATAACTTTTATTTTTCCTTCAGAGCACATTGGTTCATTGTTGAAGGTATCAGGGGCATCAGCCTGATTTCTATCAAGAGGAATAACTTTCCACTAAACTACAATGATGTTTCAGATCTTACCAGCAGCAACAAACATAGTTCCAACATAGTCCTTTCTATACTTGTCCTTTTTCTGGGAGTTTATAATTTGATGGCAATATTTATGGCATTCTTTTTCTTAAACTTAGTAACAATTGTTCTCCAACTGTTTTGTAATTTATTTTAAAAAATTTAATTTCCTAAGGAGGTCAAACCAGTCAATCCTAAAGGAAATCAACCCTGGATATTCATTGGAAGAACTGAAGCTGAAGCTCCACTATTTTGGCCATCTGATGCAAAGAGCTGACTCATTGGAAAAGACCCTGATGCTGGGAAAGATTGAGGGCAGGAGGAGAAGGGGACGACAGAGGATGAGATGGTTGGATGGCATCATCAACTCAATGGATATGAAAATGAGCAAACTCCAGGAGATAGTGAAGGACAGGGAAACCTGACATCCATGGGGTCTCAGAGAGTTGGACATGACTAGTGACTGAACAACAACAACAATTTTTAATTGATGTAAGTTAAACAGAAAACAATTTTATTCAATATGGCTCCAGCCCAGATAAATTCTTTGTAAACAATATTTTGAGAATTTTACTATTCTGATTATAGCATACCATAAACTAAATTGAGTCCAACATATTTCAGGAAAAAAATGCTCTGTTCAAATTTAATTTTCCTATATTTGTTTGGAACACATTGCATCATAGATAAAATTCATTTTATAATGCATCTAATTCTTAGGCATGAAGTTAGATGTCTTTTCAAAGATTCTTAAATCCTATTCCTTATTAGATTACATACTATCCCAAACTCTTTTGGTCATGCCACTACAAAATGACTTTTCTCCAGTCCATAATGATGCTGTTATCCTGATTAAAAAGAAAATATAAGAAATTAAAGTTTACTTCGGACTCTAATGCTATAACCATCAATCAAGGTTGTCACCTTTTTGATCATTTTTATTAGAATTTTATACCATATGCTACACTGAAGCTGTTTATTTTATATTCTACTTTCTCCATTAGTCAATTTTACTGTAAACATATCTTCCTGACATTTCTGTAATAAAGAATGCTCTACCTGCAGATGTAGTTTATCCAAATTCAAACTAGATCATTGTTCAGTCTTACATTACTTGGCACTGCCTCTGCATTATTAAATTACAGCATTTTTTTCCCTAACATACTTAGCATTTGCAAAAGTTCAGATTGTTCTTTTTTAAAAGAGAAACTATTCTTCAATGTCAACCAACAACAAAAGCAAAAATAAGCAATCTATTAAAAGGAAAAAAGAAAGAAGTAGTGATATTATTAAAGATAAAGTGTGAGTCATTATCTAGTCATTTTGATGTAAGGGCACTGGTGTCCAAATATCATAAAATTAAAAACAAAACAAGCATTAGTCTTCAACATTCTCAAGACTCTTTCCTCCTACTTTATTTTTAATAATAGTTAAGAAAAAATTTAATATTTCAGAAGTATAAGTTAGAAGAGCTCAACTTTTCTATTCATGTTATAATACCTCTCTCCAGTTATGGGGGAGAAATATGGATCTTCTGTTATTAAAAAACAAAATCTTTTTAGTGAAGATGAGAAGTGCCAAATTACATTGTTTCCTAGCCATGTAGGTTTTAAGTAAAATCCACCCAGAAATCTGGTCAGGAGATGAAATTCTGGCAATTTACCCAGCCTGCATCATAGAGGTGATCTAAACAAACTTTGCAAGCTGAGATGCAGCACCCTCACTGATTCTGAACACCATAGCCTTAGAGTCATTGCAGACTCTTAAGATGGCCAATGTGCTTGATTAAATTAGCACATTTATTCTCAAAAATTAAATCCCAACTCTGAGAAACAAAGCCAGAATAATATCAAATACTAATACCTTGCTCACCAGACACTTTGAAGACTATAGTAATGTAGAATACACATTTGTTGCCTTCACACTAAATTTGAGGAAACAGGACATATACATTTTCCAACTTGGGCTCTACAAGCAATAGGTACATAGTAAACTTTATTTCTATAATTGTTGTAAGAAAGAAAAAGATAATTACTATAGAACAACCAACTAGCGATGTGGAAAATAAGCAATGAAGAAATTCAGAGACTGGAGAAAACAAATTGGTTTGGCATCATTAAGAAAGGCTTAACAGCAGAGAAGCTTGAATTTAACCTATAATTGTGGTAAAACTGAGACTAGTAGAGAAAGAATAAACAAGGTTTTCTAGGAAGATGGAAAGACAGAGGTAAAGGTATGGTGGAAGGGAGCCCCAAAATTTCAGTGGAATAAAACCATCACATTTATTTCCTCCTCATGTTATGGTTCAGTTTGATATTCCTATTTGGTGTCTTTCCTCCATACGCAATTCAAGTAACTAGAAGTCATTCTGTCTTGGAGTCCCACTGTTCCCCAAGGCCTCAGAGTCTTCTCATCCAGGCAACAGACGGACAGAGAATTCAGAGATTTACTCACTTCTCAAGCACCTTGCCTAGAACAAACACCCCAATGTTGCTCACACTGCTCTGATAAGTATTAGAGAATGACCAGACCTGGACTTAAGCAGCCACTGGAAAAATGTAGCTCCTACCTCAGCTGTCATTTCTTAGTGAAAATTCTAGGCTTCAAAGGAGGAACACACATTTTGTTGGACTGTTTTCTATCTCTGTCACACCAAGACTGCCAGAAGGTAAAATGCTCATCTTTTCCATCATCTAAGTGAGAGAGTTTCTTCAAGGTGCTATAACTCGCTAGAATATATAGACCTAGAGAAGATTCTAAGCCAGAGAATGAAATAATCAAAGCAGCATTTAAAGAGGGAAAACAGGCAGTGGTATCCAGCAGGACTGCAAGTAAAACAAATATTTTCCAAAACAAACAAGAAGGTTGGCATAGGCTATAGAAAAGCCTGGGAAGAATTTGAGATATGGTCCTAAGTAAGAAATGAAATTGGTCCATGATTCAAATGGGAATAGGGGTGGAGAATGAAAAGAAGACAGACAAAGGAAAGAGGAAAGTAAAAGAAAATGTCAAATATTCAAACTTAGATGATAGTACCCCTAAGTGTTATCAAACTCTGGTTTGGCTGCTCAGAGCTCAAAAGCCAATACTCAAGAGATGAGTGCTAGTAGGAACAGAAAGACTGCTTTATTCAAGAGTCAGCAACCTGGGGAGAAGGTGGACTTGTGTCCCAGAACTAACTCAGAAGATTCTGCTTGACTATGAAACTTTTTAAAGGGAAAAAGGGGAAGTAATCCCAGTTAATTATTGAAGTAGGGGGTCAGATTTGTCACCATCTCCCATTGCGTGCAGATTTGTTGTCTCCCTGTGATCTTTCTTTGGATGCTATCTTGTTCACACAGTTTGTCCATGAGATTGCTGTCGGGGAAGCTGGAGAAATAACTTAGTCATCTCTTAGTTACTTATTCTTCGTTTCTACTTCTTTAACTTAAAGAAAGAATCAACAGGTTAGATGAGGCATTGTAATATGATCAAAAGATTTGAAAGGTATACTTGAGCCAGAGGCTAGTTAGAACATAGCTTTGCTAAAGTGACAAGACTAAATACCTCCTGCAGACAAAGAGTCACTTACAAATCCCCACTGTCAGACATCACACCATTTCTATCAGATTAGAGGCAAAGGTCTGTCTTCTGTAACTTCTTCATACAGACATAGGGCACTGTATTCTTAAAGTGGAAGATGCTGACACAGGTCTGTAGCCTTTCTTTGCTGGTAGTTTTAGTTGCCTGCTTACATATATCAACAGAACAAGCTGCAATTACATTGATGCCCTAAAGAATATAGATTATTATGAGCAATAGTGTTAATCCCATTCTCTTGAAGCCAGTTCTTGGAATTGTGCTCACCATAATTTCATTATTGCTCAAGTTGGAGTAGTTAATGTCATGGCTACAGTCTGGTCATCATGTAGTTAGCTTTGTCCCTCTGGTGGCAGTTATAGTATCTGTAAAACAACTCAGGAAAGTGCTTTGGACACTGAAAGAGTCTATGACTCTAGTGTCCTGATCATTAACTGCTTGAGTCTACTCTTTTGTGACTCAGGGTGGCCTGGGAGATTTGAGTTTTTCTCCAAACAAGAAGCAGGTGATATGGAGGGGGTTTTGTACTTGGGATCAAGAGGGAAACAGGGTTCTGCTTGGCTTCATAAGGACAAGTAGAAAGTAATTTTAGAGAGAGAAGGATGAGTCCAAGAATATGTTCAACTGCTCCATGAGAGCCTCTGGTGGTCACACAGGGCAAGATGAAGATAAGAAAGGACCAGGAGAAGAGGCTGTGTGTCCTCATCCTCACCACTGTGCAGTTTTTCCTGAACTACTACAGTATCTGCAGGAGGCAAATGAACTATTCTGTGACATGCCAAAGCCATTCTTTTTTGCCCATCTACACAATCGATACCAATTGCCAGAGCCAAATTGATCTGGCTGCAACTCACATCAATTCTTAGAAGACTGAAAGGAATGGATTGGCTGTGCCATAGGCCAGCCATTTCACATGCTCTGTGTGAAATTTCACATTCCTGAGACATGCTGTATGCTGTCTCAAGAGTTATTAAGCCAGTGGAAGAGGAATTCAAGGTCCCCGCCCTGTTCATTTTTTTCAGGCTCTAATATCACATTAATTTTTTTTTAAGATACATAGCTGCCTAAGTACTTGTGAAAATTAGGGAAATTTGTTTCAATTTTCTAACCAAACTGATAATATTTGAGCATCTTCTATATGCAAGGCTCAGTCTTGGCTAAAGTATTTATTGGAGAATACTCCAAGAGGAAGAGAAGTGTATCAACACAAATCCTTTGCAACTCCATTCAACACCCAGTGAGTCCTATTAGAGAGAAGAAAGCAATGTAATGAGTATGTCCTCTATGCTACATACAGCTCAAGCACATTTATGTCACTTGCATCTCAGATTAGCCCAGCATAAGCATTCTAACTCCATTTTAAAGGAGCTTAATAATTTATCCAAAGTGATAGATACCCAGTAAGTGACAGCGATGGCAATTAAAGCTTTGGTGTTACCCAAAGCTGAGGGTGTTTTGACATTACAAAGTCTTTCCTGTGGACCTAATGAGGCCCATTAAAGCAGCCATGTAAAAAGCCAGTTCCTGCTGCCATATGATCAAAAATCTCAGACCAGCATCATCCTGTACTCTTTTAATTCTGACACTGAGAATCAAAAGTTAAGATCAACAAACATCTCCCTGGACACGTAATTATACTAATGTAAAACAATTATTATTTTGAACTTTGAGTATAAAGAAGGACAAGAAAGCAAACTCTAGTTTATTACTCCTGGCTCATCACTTTGGTCTGTGAAGCAGCCTTGAATCTGCCACATGTAATAAGATGTGTCCATGACAAAACAGAAAAAATATACATCCACCTGCTTAGAAAAGCAAATCTGCCATGGGGTCCAGGTCAGTCCATGACCCAAAAGGACATTTCTCTATCCTCCTCCATGGATAAGCAGGACTCAGAGAACCCAGCAGACTCCAGAAGGGTGGCATCCCAAAGGCTTGGACAGGACATTGCAATATCCCCAAGATCATCTCCAGTTGTATATGTCTTCCAAATGCAATCATTTGAGGCAAGTACCATGTCAGAACTAGCTAGTAGGTTTGGAATCTGACTTGCCATTCAAAGAGGGTTAGCCAAAAAGGTTTCAGATCTCAAGTCAATATAGACAGAGATTAAGGAAAAGCTGAAGAGAGAGGAGGTGTGACACAGAGCCAAAGGGCAACAGAGGTTCTGTTGTTTTTATCTGGTGTCATAGCAGAGCTAGAGAGGATTTTAAAAGCTGGCCATGGAGCAAGAGCATATTTTACCTTGCAACCTGAAATATCCACAGGCTGTGAAAGATCAAGGAAAATAAAAAGAATATTGTTATTGAAAGGGCATCACAGAGAGAAGCATCATTTCAGAGTCACCTCTGAAACAAATAATAGAATAAGCTCCATCAGCTTCTCTCTAAGCCTTTGTAATTCTTCCTCCCCCAGCACATACTCTGGGTCAAGTAACAGATCATTTCTTTTCTAAAATTCACTAGAATGTGTACCCTTTCCTTGTATTACATTTCCTCAACACAATAAAATAAACTGTACTATGGAGTGTGTTAATTTCCTATCGTCTTTGGAAAATCATGCTAATAAGACATTTAGTGAAAAGAGTAGTTGCCCAGTAAGTGGCAGTAATATTTTATGAGTGCCACTGTGAAAACTATGAACGAATATGTTGACCTTGAAAGTTCCAGCCTTACCGTGAGCACAAGAACAATGACACAAATATTCATTTAGATGAATGCTTACCATGCTTGGCCTTATCATTTTGAGCTTCCCACATTTCAATTTTCCTAGTTATGCTCAGAAACTACGGTTTGTGATGGAAAGCAAGAGAAGGATATTGTTGCCATGGTAGCAAAAACATTTTTTTTTCTCTCTCAAAAATAGTATGTCAGAGACCAGTGGGGGGAAAAAAACAATGCTAACTGCAGTTGCAGAGAAAATTAAATTTAAATACAAGTTTTTGTAATTTTATCAAGTGCTATTTATATATCTTTCCATCTTAATGTGCAAGAATGCCTTACAAAGGGCTCACTAGTTAAAGTACAGCTTACTTTCCTCTGCTTTGAGCAAGCTCTTAGTCATGCAGAACACATCACTTAAAATCCATGAAAGAATGAAAGCGTCCAGACTTACAATTGCATAAAATGATATTCAAAATAAGTTTTTAAAAACTGCCTCTGCTTAATATGGCTTTTTAAAAATGACAAGCAAGCAACTACAACAATAACAACAAAAACAATAACTGTTATCCTTTTGAATTCCTTTGCCTGCCATTCAAATGGGCTATTACCCTTTTTAGGACTGGCTGAATTACTGAGACTAATGTACCAACCTGTGCTCTCACATTCCCTAATGCATTTCATTTTGGCGATATTACTTTTGCAGCTACTACCTTGGCTTCCTGCAAAATAAAATCCCCCAAATTTCCCTCCATTCATAGAGCTGTTGACATTTTAAAATAAGAAAACCCAACAGTAATGCTGCTGTCTTAATTCTGCAAATTACTTTCCCACCAAATTCTCACACAAGCCATCCGTTAGAATCAGAGTCACCTCTCCAGCTATTGTTACAGCTCCTGCATTCCCATCCTCAGTATATTTTCTCTTTTATGTACTAAGATGAATGTCAGTGTCTTTACAGGAGCAGGTGATCTTTTTACTGTATATTTGAAAACATGTTCTTACTTCTTGTTTCTACTCCATGACAGAAATTCTAATTCACAAGTGTTTGTTTTTCATATAGATGCTCTTGAGAAAATCAGTCCAAGATGTGTTCTAATGTAATTATCATTTATATAATATCATATGTAAATGTACTTAAGATATTCTTAAATGTGTTATTTATTTCTCTTACTGTATTCATTTTATTGATGCATTTATTAAGATTTATTTAGAAATTAATCTATTCCCAGTCTTTATCCCAAAGCCAGTTTATTCTGTGAGACTTGGCTCTCAAATAAATCTTTTCCTGAGCAAAGAATGGACAGACTGGTTATTGTATTACAGGGACCAATTATATTACTCTTCCCCGAGAGAAGTAAAAAGTACAGTCCTTATAGCTCAGTTTGACTGTGGAGAAGACTTTCTGTCTGTTCAGTGTTTTTCTTTAGCACCAACACAGGGCATCATCAGTGTGTTTCCCTTTGTGATTATAATCAAATGGGTTTAGAAGTACAAGAAACCAGAATGACCCTTGGAGAACAGGTATACTCCTAACACCTACAACCCCCTCAACCATCTGACGAAAAAGAACAATAAAGCAATACTTTGATTCTTTGAGGAATCGTCATAGAAAAAGGGGGTCTGTTTACATGAGCTAAGTTGGAACTAGAGGCAATGAGGTGAAATCGAGTGGCAGCTTCCTGAAGGAAGGCTTCTTAGGAGTTAACAGATTACTCTGAAGAATGTCTCTGAAGAGTGTTCTGTCTTTTGAAAGCAATTTTCTGCTTTCCTACATCTTTATGATGTACAAATTCATTTGGTAATTGTACTTTGGAGTGTGATTTAAAGACTGCACTTCAGTCAGGGCTTAAAAGCAAAGTAGGCTCAAAGCCTACTCCATCTTTGGCCTCATCTGTGACTGCTGTCAATAGACATGCCAAAAATGATGCAAATGGTTAGAAACAATGGGCTGATATAGCCTTCTCCTATTTGCCTCTAACCACATCTCATATTGATTACTTTTGATATCTCATAGAGACTGCATTAAACTGAACTGGGTAACCAGTTGCTGTCGGTGATGGTGGTTTAGTCACTAAGTCATGTCTGACACTTGCAACCCTATGGACTGTGGCCCACGAGGCTCCCCTGTCCATGGGATTTCTCAGGCAAGAAAACTGGAGTAGGTTGCCAATAGCTTGCCTCCCTCTCCAAGAGGTCTTCCTGATCCAGGAATCAAACCTGCATTTCCTGTATTTCAAGCAGATTCATTGATGACTGAGCCAACAAGGAAGCCCACCTGTTGCTGTTAAGATACATTAAATAGGAAGAATTATTGCTGCATCTCATTTTTAGATTCAGCAAAAATATGAAGATGATAGGACACAAACTAATCAGCTGAGAGCCATACAGAGAAGATCCAGCAAATCAACAGAAGAGGATGTCACTGTGCATAAAGTAACAGAGGGAACTGGCACCAATGTCATTTTGCCAAGGTTGACCTGGGCCCCGTGGTTCTTATCCTCCCTTCTTGCCATGTGAACTACCTGATGCTGCTCTTTCTCTTGTCTTCTCATCTAGTTCTTTTTTCTTTGTATAACTTTGCCTCTCTTCATGAAAAGATATATTTTTACCTTCATTATACAAAAAAACATTTTTTACTCAACTTTCTTAAAAAGTGGCTTTTTTTTTTTTAACCCCAACCACATTTGTTCACCTCCCATTTACTCCTCAAATTTCTGAAATTGGTTTCTTCCTTTCCCCAATACTTGTCAGAAACTGCTATCTGTGTACCACTACCTAAATCCAGTGACCTCTTTTTGAATGTCTCACTGGACCTTTATGTAGAATCTTGCATTTATCTTTTGGAAATGCTTTTCTTTAACTTCTATAATATTCAAGACTTGGTCTTCCTGCTTCTCCGAAAGTCTCCTCTTCATTTCAATTTCTTAAATATCAGCATTCCTTGGATACCACCTTTAATCTTCTGCTGTCCTTAATTTACACTGTTTCCTAATGAAGCATCATGTAGTATCCCATGGCTTCAACCATTCCTGATGATTTGGGGATCTGTATTTCTATCTATAGCCTGATTTCTAACACATATGCAAAACTGCTGAATCTTTGATAATAGCCACATGAAAAGTGTTAGTCACTCAGTTGTGTCCAACTCTTTGTGACCCCTTGGACTGTAGCCAGTAGGTTTCTCTGTTCATGGAATTCTCCAAACAAGAATACCAGAGTGGATTGCCATTTCTTTCTCCAGGGCTTCTTCTGGACCCAGGGATCAAATCTGGGTCTCCTGCATTGCAAGAGGATTCTTTACTTTCTGAGCCACCAGGGAAGCCCCAAAATAGCCACATGAGTGTCATGCAAATACTTTGAAGTTCGTATGTCCCAACAAAACTCATTATAGCAAAATAATTTTTTTTCTTTCACACACTGTATCTTGTCATCATCATCTAATCAGCTGCCAAGATAGAACTCTCAGAGTAATCCTTAACTCTTTCTTCCCTCAATTTATATACCAGATTAGTTTCCAGTTTCAGAAACTGGGAGTACACATTTAGAAACTTACATAGTAATCTGACACTGCTGCAGTACCCACCGTTTTATTTTTCTACTCATTCACATAAGTGGAATAGAATACTTAACTAGTGAATAATAGAAGAGTGATAACATACCCTTACTATTTCTTATGTGGATTATAAAGTTTTGAGACTCAGATCCACAGTTTAGAGGAGAAGAGCTGCCACAAGAAATAATGAGTCTATAACGCTAGAAAAACAACTTTCAAAACCAGGAAGTAGTATACCAGGGTCTATTCCATTCTATGGCATATAAAACGGATTGTTTGCCTATATATATCTGCCCTCACTCCAAATGAGGATGTCATGTACCTCATTGAACATGTTTTTTAAATAAGTATTTTGTTTAAACCAGAAAGAATGGAAAATAAAGTTGAAAAGAACATGTGCTCTATAAAGGCAGGGGCCACGCCTACCCTGTAAACCAGCACACATCATGTTGCAAATGGCAAACGCTCAAGATAAAGGCAAGGATGGCATCAGTACTCAGATGGTATGTATGAATAATGGAAGGCTCAGCTCCTTGACTTTCTCTGCCAGCAAAGCAAAGAGATAATAGTATCTAAGATTTACTTTGTCCATAGGTAGGAACAGGTAGTCAGGGGAGTCACTGCTTTTAGAAGAATAGAAGATCACCCTAAAGGAGGCATTGCATCCTGTGACAACTATGCTCCCTGTGATCAAGAAACATCATATCCAGTCCAGACAACTGCCTCTTACCATGCCCCTTAGGACAAGTTGAGTAGACAAGATCAAAGCACAACTCAGTAAACCTGATTCCAGAGGGAACAAAGAAATACTCCTTGATGGTTTGACATAATCCAGATATAAAATTTGGATGTCTAGCACAGGTGTTTACAAACAAAGGCTCATCATCTATTTTTAGAAAGAGAATTCTTGGAGCACAGGACAGCCATTTGTCTATGTATTGTCTATTGCTGCTTTCAAGAATTGTGTAGTTGTAACAGAGACCATTTGCCCCACAAAACCTAAAATATTTACTCTCTGGCTGTTTCCAGAAAAAGTTGGCACATCTTCTGTCTAGAGGAATCTATCAACTGCTATCTTTAGTTCTTTGAAACTGAGTTTAAGAAGCACAGATTTCAAAGTCACATGTTGAGAAAGTATCTACAAAACAGATATATTGTCAGTTTAGGACAAATCTATGCAATTTGATAATAGCTCTGTAGAAAGATAGTGTTTTGACAGCATCTGCTTCAGTCAAGCCCCTGGATGTTTCTTCTTTCACTCTGAGTATAGCTCCTGGAAAAAACTCACAATTAAAAAGCATTATGCAGGTGGTTAACTTGACCAATTAACTGTCTAGTCCTTTCTCTCTTGTATTTCAGACTTAAACCCAAGTAAGCAATAGACCTGAAGATGTAAAATAAAAGACTTTGCAGCAAAATGGAGTCTAACAGTTAGAGAAGAATATAAACAGTTCTGACAAGAACTTGAGAGATTAATTAGATTTGTCACTAGAGCTTGGTGATTTACTAAACACAGATTAAACTTCTCAGAGTCAAGGTAAATACAAACAAAGCCTTAAACTGCTGATACTTTTATAACAGGCTGCATTACTCAGGGTAACATATAAACCCAAACATCTCAGCAGCTCAATACAAGAGAAGTTTATGTCTCATCTACAGTCTAATAGAGATATTCTTGGTCAGTAAGCAAGGCTTCTCCCTGTGTGATTTCGGGAGAAGGCTCCTTCCTTAAGCACAGAGGTGCACGGGTGACAGCGTCCCTGGGTCAGGACTAGAAATGGCCCGTATCACTTATACGCATAGCCACACCTAACTACAAAGAAACTGGGAAATGAAGCCTAGCTCTGGACCCAAACTATAATCAGCCAAGCTCCTCCATACCCATTGTCAAAATGTGAAACCTAATTCAAATTCGCTCAGCTGATCTGAAAGATGCAAGCAATTTTCCAGGGATTAAATCAAGAAACATGCCTGGAAAGCATACAAATATCATTAGAATATGCAAGGAGGAAGCTTTACGCTACTGACTATAGACATTTCACCCAGCAATGTCACCATGTGTATGCTGACCCCATCTCCCAGTTGGGACAACTCAAAATATGCTCTTAGCCATCCTCGTCCATGTTTTCTACCTGACATTATATTTAGCTGCAGAATGTAGTGCTTTAGCAAATTCAAGCAACACTGTTAGATATGCCACTAGTGAATCAAAGTGAAAAACTATGATCCTTAACAATTAAACCCTAAGGTCACTGCAACTATCTCTTTTCTGCTGTCCAATACTCACAGAACCTGACAGCTTAATAGAGATGCTCTTTGCTCTGGTTCTTGTGCTCTTTGTAATTAATGGATGTTTAATGCCTCAACAAGGTTCAAAGCTGATTACTGCAGCCTTATCTTCTAGTGTCAGGATATCTGTTTACTTCAGCTAAACAAAATGCTTAGACTTTCAGATGGACCAGGGCCAGGCCTGATCTAGGCCCAAAGATGCAGTAGGAAGTAGGACACAAAAGTATATCACTGTAGCACAGCCAGAATGACTTTATACGGTGGTGAGTAGACCGTAGCACACTGATGTGGGAACTCCACCAGCCTAACAGCATAAAGAAGAAGTACACTGCTCTGGCCTTTTCTGCCTTGGAAGATTTCCCTTTCCATAATGAGTCTACTGGCCACTGAATTATGGACTCACCTCCAAAAGAAAGTAAGAAAGCATCTAGGACCTGGGTCCACTGATTTACCTGCACCCTGATATCATATATCCTTTGCTTATTTGCTATTTCAGTAAAAACCCAAAGTGAAGATCATTTAAACTAAGTATACTTTATTATTCTCATCAACATTCTAACCCAGTATAAACTTTCTGAGTCTGGTCTAGCTCAGGTTCCTCATATACTTAACTCTAATTCCTCTTACAAGCTCTTGACAGAGCTTGACAACTTGCTAGATATTTCCCACAACAATCACACTCAACTTGACAACTTCTGCTCCATGTTACTCCCTATTAGAATTTAATTACACCTAATCACTTTTGTAGTTACCTGGCTTTGGAACAAGGGTCATGTTTCACTCTTCCTTGTCTTCATGGTCCTCTTACGTTCTAGCAGCCAATACAGTTACACTGTACCCTTTCTCAATCAAGGTGCTACATGGCAAAAGGCTGAATTAACTCCAACTAGTTAAGTAGAATCAGAGTTCACTTAACAATGATGGGAAATTCATAGAATGCCCAGAATGGTCAGAGAATGAAACCAGGGAAGCAGGAACAGTGCCCTAAACTGTGCTAAGCACCTATCCTAGGAGGATGCACTTGCCACCATCTAGGGTAACAATCACAACAGCTCACATGAAGACACCAAGAATGCTGGGCCTGGATGTTGCCTGCAAGAACCATTGCTTCTGTCTGATGTCTCTGGGAAATGGGTACAAATCACCCGCATTTCTGCTATGACGGTCACCCCCACTCTTACCAGAATGGCTTCTGCACTGTCCTCATCTCATCACTAATGTTCAGTTCAATGTCTTGGTTGGGTGGTTCTGATTTGAGAGAGCTCTGATTCCACATGGAACCACAAGAAAACTGGAAACATAGAAAGAGGTTCAGATGCTTAATGTTTGAGGCAGATACTCGGTTTTCAACGCCCATTCTAACCCATTTTGTCTTCTAAATCTCACTTTCTTAGAAACTCTTACAGAAACTCTGTTCTGACTGACAAAATAGAAGCAGTGCTGTCTCTTCTGCTTTACTCTCTTTATTTTAAGTAAGAGACTAGTTCTTTATAGGGCATTGGTCACATGTATGTCATTCACAGCCATCTTAGTTCCAAACAACAGAGAATCTGGTAACTGGAGGTAAGAATTATGAAATTAGCTTACTGAGGGCTGGGAACCTACTAGCCTTTAAAATGCAGTGGTGAGACATTTGGTCATACTAGTCACCCACTGAATGCAGAGCAGGCAGCACCCAAGATAGTGATAGAAGAGATCCACAAACTTGGCATCTGCTGATCATATCCTAAAAGAGAGAGATGAACCAGGGTAGAGGCGGCAGTCTGCAAACAGAAATTGAGGGAAATATCACTTTGTTAAAGGAGGGGCCTTCTGCCTGAAGCCTTCTGTCTAGCTTCACTGAGGGCCTCACAGTACTGAGGCCCTCATGTATGAAAAAGCCCAGTCTGCTGCACCTTGACCTGTGATTGTTATAAGCAATGGCTGGAAGATGTGGGTCTAAGTAGTAGATAGGTCCATGTCCTCAAAACATTTTCAAGCATTGGAAAAGATGGTTGAACTGGAAGTGAGAAGGACTCTGTTTCATTGACTATATACTACTGAAGTCTGCACTCCGAACTTCCAGACTTCTCACTCTATCTGGCTGAGGTTACTCTTTTATAGTTGATAATTCTACTGACACAGGGCCAATCAGAATGGCAAATGGACATACATCAGCTTGTGAACTAATCCTCCCATACTATATCCCACTCAGGTGTTTTGCCCTGACCTCCGGATTCCTATAGTAAGAATGGCACTAGCCCACCATTTCTCCTACTGTTTCCTTTGGGCTCATAAACAACACCACGTTTGAAGCTGCAGCAGATCTTCACTCCTCTAGTACAATGCCTGATAAACAAAGATTGATCTATACACATTTATTGGAACGTGAGTAAGTGGAAATCACACTGGCCAAAGAATTGGAAAATTATGTATCAGCCCCCATCTGGCAGGTTCAACAGGACAAACAAACAACTATGGCAGTATTTCTGGACTTTAGGCTTTTTATTCTAGAAGAAAAATCTATTTATTGGCTACTAATAGAGGGTATTGTGAAAGTCCTTCCAAAAATTATGAAACATTACAAAAAGTATTATTTTAGTTGTCATTATTTTTAAAAACCCATAGAAAACCAAATTAGGTTGATACATAAAATAACAGTAACATGGAAAACATTACTACCTATACAACTTCACTGTTAGGTAGAATACTCAGAGAGAGTACTGAAAAATACTAGAAACATAATCACCATTTAATTTTCAAAGTTAGGACTGAACCAGAAGATAGCAGTTCAGGAGGCAGAAATAAACTATCTGCTGCTTATTGTGTCATAACATAATATTTACTCTGTAATTACCTGGTCAATATTTACTTGGTGATTACATAGTTTTTCACATGGTTGCTTGAATCCAGTAAAATAAAGGAAAAGCAGTTATCTTGATTTTCCTAGGAGATAGATTAGTCAAAGATAAACTTTTTTGGAAAAGTGAAAAAGTGAAAGTGAAGTCGCTCAGTCATGTCCAACTCTTTGCGAACCCATGGACTATAGCCCACCAAGCCCACCCTCCATCCATGGAATTTTCTAGGCAAGAGTACTGGAGTGGGTTGCCATTTCCTTCTCCAGGGGATCTTCCAGACCCAGGGATTAAACCCGGGTCTCCTGCATTGCAGGTACAGGCTTTACCGTCTGAGCCACCAGGGAATCCCCAAAACTTCTGGGGCAGGTCTTCCTTCTTGACTTATATAGCCCTGAAAATTGCTAATATTTTAAAGCCATAAGGAGCTCTTGTAGCCTAAGCTTGCATTGGTGAACTTCAAATTTCAAAATCAATCCCCAGCAGAAAAAGATAACCCCTTTGTCTGAAGTCCCGTCCTATCTGCCTGCACTCCCAAATCACAGGACAGTATTTTTCAAGACAAATATTATTGCTTGCATTTTTAAACTTGTCACTTAATGTGATTAAAGATAAAGACCAAAGTATTTGAAGCTGCTCTCAAATCCCAAATCACAAAATTCTGAAAAGACTACTAATATGGATTTGTGGTTCTTTAAAATTGTCTTACAGATTGCAAGTAAAGATGCTCTAAACTCTTCCGTGTTTTTATTTTCCAACTTTGCATTGTAAAATCTCTCTTGTGAATTCACTGGAGGTTTACTGAGGTATGCTGGGACCATCATTTACTTTGAGAATATGAAAGGGTCAAAGGGTCTACCTAGTGAGAAAACTGAGTTACTTTTCAGAACAGCACCTCAGGATCCAAACTATCTTCAATCTGAAATGTGACACCATTCCCAACTATGGCAGATTTATTGTTTTGCAGGTACAGTGAAATTTCCTTGTCTTGTATTTAGGAAGCCATCTGCTCCATGTAAGGCACTTTAAGAATTCTAGAACTAAGGCATCTAAATTTGGATAAACAAAACTGAGAGAAATCTATTTGAGAGAGATTTAAGACAAGAAGGAAAAATAATACTATAAAGCTTCAAAGCACATCAAAAACCCAGCTTCTCTGTTCAGTAGACTTGAGTATGAAGGGCAAAAAAGATCTAACTGACTGAATTTAATTTGGAATCCTTTTGAAAATTGCTATACTTAATGGATCTATATATTTCATGATCACCCTAATTGTTTCTATTTCTAAGATAGACAGAGTGAAACAATTAAATATTGCTTGAAAAAATATAACCAAATGGCATGTATGATACCACTGTCATTGTTGAAATAAGAGCAAATAATGCATACGCCACTCATGGCCACTAAGAGCATTTCCTTCATATTTAAAAACAGTATAAGCATGGTATTGGTTTCAGAGATATTTACATGTTTCAACAACACACAGTGAAAATATGACCTTTAAAGGTTTAAAAAGTTGCTCCTAAACCAATCCCTTATCACAATAAGCAGAGAAGAATAAAAAATACATGGCAGCAATGTATAATCAGAATCTCTCCAGTCCCTTATCACTTATACTCTAAATATTTCCAAAAAGGAAATAAGGCCAAGTAAGAAAAGCTGTAGAGATGTGTGTGCGTGTGTGTGTGTGCATACAGATGTATATGGAAGGGGGAGGGAGCAGAGTGTTGGAAGAGGGTATAAGCTATGCCTATGAACTCAGCATAAGAAAGGAATTATATTTTTTGCAGAAAGGTAAAATAGGAAGCATAATGATTTCCAGAGCTTTTATTTTATTAATAGATTTTGTAACATACAAGTGTGTTACCAGGAGAAATCAATAAGATAATGTGTCAAGCACCTAGCACAGACTCTGGCACATAGAATACTCAGTATTTATTCATTCACTCACTCATTCACAAGAGACCAAGTACCATCCTGCTAAACGGGAATCTGAAATCTGAGTAAATTTCTCACGTATAATTTTTAAAGGAATAAAAAAGAAAATGTTAATGGTTAGACCTCAAATGCAGTTTTACAAAGACCCAGAAGCTTCTGTGTGTTTTTCAAGCCCATCTTTGATTAAAAAAAAAAAAGTCATAGACTTAATACTAAAATTTGGATTCTGTGAAGGCATTTCTACACAGAAGTAAAGTATTACAGGTTATACATAAAGGTTTCTAAAGCCTGGACTTGAACCAGTACTAGAATTGAGAGAGTCTATTCTGGAGGAATAGAAGTTTACGATGAAGCCACTGAAAAGAGTTCTCAAGATTGATATCAACGGCCTTTTTCTGAAGTTGATTGTTTAGATTGTTGATTAAAGTATCAATTTGCTTTTGGTAACAAAAAAGGACATGTGATTTGAAGCCCTCCTTGCTAGAGTTATCTTTCCTTCCTAGTTATAAGGCACCTGAAACCTGAAAATCTACTGTTAGAGATTTATTGCACTGAAATAGAAATGTTCTTCAAGCATCCTTTGTGATACTTCTATTATCATGCTCCTTACACATGGTTTATTTGTCTTTCTTTAATAGATGTGAGCATGTTTTGCTTCCTTTTCCATAATCCCAGAAGTCAGCACAGGGCCAAGCATATAAAAAAAGGACTCAAATGCTTACATAGCAAATGGATAAATGTGCAATTTCCAAAGGTGCAACTCTTTACCAAATGGTAAAGAACTACCCATAGATAACATGAATATTATTTAGACTGACACATCCTTGTGTTCGTGGATAACCATGAACATACCTGCCAGCAGCACCACACTGCCTTCAGGAAGGAGCATTAGATATGTTCAGCCACTCAAACAAATTTGTCATTAAAGCTGTAGAGTCTGACAATACAAAGCATGAAAAATACTACCTTTTCCTGGTGAAGCTGAGGGCACGTATTATCAATCAACTACTTCTACTATAAAACAATCATCCCACAATTCACCATGCACTTTCACAGGCCCCAGGAAGTTTAGCTACCAAATGCACCCCTGACCACAAAATCAATTCACCTGTGAAATGAAATAATTTGCTCAGATGGCCTTCATCTTAGACAAGGTTAAGAAAGAAAGGGCCAAAGAGTCTAAAACATATCATCCATCTCCTTGTTTAGTGAAAATCAGGACATCTAATTACAAGCGATTTTTTTTACCTTATATCATAAAACAACTTAAATCATCAATCAGTGAAATTCAACAAAAAAATAAACTTTGAGTGCCCACTAAATGCCATAGAAATGAAACAACTAAAAGTTCCATTTTAAATGACCTAATAACACAAAAGAGTTGTTTTCCACTGTTGTGAGTAACAATTCAGGAAAACCAAAGCTTGAGAACTTCTGGTCTCATAAAGAAAGACAAATAGATAAGAAAGAATTTATATGAGGTAAAAATATAATAAGTGTCACAAGAGAACTGTCAACCAAATATTATCTCTTTAGAATACTTTTTGATATTTTAAAGACATTTAAGAGAAGAATTAAGAACTAATCTTTTCATTACAAATAAAATACAGAAGGCAATGGCACCCCACTCCAGTACTCTTGCCTGGAAAATCACATGGATGGAGGAGCCTGGTAGGCTGCAGTCCATGGGGTCGCTAAGAGTCGGACACGACTGAGCGACTTCACTTTCACTTTTCACTTTCACGCACTGGAGAAGGAAATGGCAACCCACTCCAGTGTTCTTGCCTGGAGAATCCCAGGGATGGGGCAGCCTGGTGGGCTGCCGTCTATGGGGTCACGCAGAGTTGGATACAACTGAGGCGACTTAGCAGCAGCAGCAGTAGATAGTAAAGGCTTAAAATATAGCCCTGGTGGCCCCACTCCCTGAGTCTCACACCACAGAGCAGCAACTTCCAATTCTTCAGGCTACATTATAATACAGACCTCCCTGTTTTTAAATAATAATGTCAAACTGTGTCCTGATTTACTAATTTATCTATTAATTCTCTTTGTGGTAAATAAAGATTGAGCTCTTTATCCCACTACCTCATTTTCCTTTTCAAATTTTCCCTGCATAGTTATTTCACAATATTTTAGGTTGATCATCAATGTTCACTGCTAAGCAGTATTAAACAGGTGTATTATGATTATACTTAATTTCTGTTCAACTTTGTGCTTTACTTAACCTCAAAATTGTCTTGCTTTCCATTTAGCTCAATGTCTCCATCTCTAATCCTTTCCAAATATTTCAGTTTATCTGTGAAAATGCCTCAATTTTGTTTTCAGTTTAGTACTTTGTGTAGTTCATTTGGTCTTTCATATTAGATTGTGGATCCATTCTATTCTTCTCTACCATCCCCTACAAAAATGGTACCTTTCTGTCTCCTCAACTCTATTCCCCTGCTCAAATCCAACCAGTCCATTCTAAAGGAGATCAGCCCTGGGATTTCTTCGGAAGGAATGATGCTAAAGCTGAAACTCCAGTACTTTGGCCACCTCATGCGAAGAGTTGACTCATTGGAAAAGACTCTGATGCTGGGAGGGATTGGGGGCAGGAGGAGAAGGGGACGACAGAGGATGAGATGGCTGGATGGCATCACTGACTCGATGGACGTGAGTCTGAGTGAACTCCGGGAGTTGGTGATGGACAGGGAGGCCTGGGGTGCTGCGATTCATGGGGTCGCAAAGAGTCGGACACGACTGAGCAACTGATCTGATCTGATCTGATCTGAATCAACTGTAGTTACTCTCAAAAACTGCTGTATAAGGGTCCTAGGACTTTCTCTTGTATATTTCTATGGTCTTTCCACTGTCTCCTGGATCTCAGGTCTTCTTTTTCGGTCTATGACTTCATTTCAGTGAAGAATATCCTTGGTGATTGAGGCAGGGTGCCTCCAAGGCACAGTCACAGCCCTGGCATATCTGAGAATATCTTCATCCTACCTTCATACATAATTGATGGTTTGCTTTCACACAGAACTCAAGGTTGGAAATTATTTTCCCCTGGAATTTTGGGGGCATTTTCCTCGTTGTTGTCTAGCTCCCAGTGAGTAGTTAAGATGCCAAATGCCACTCTAATCTGAAACACTCCTTTTCACTGCAAAACTTCATGTGACACTTGTTTAAAACCACCCTTTATATTTCTTCACCCTCTCTCCTAAACTCATTTCAGTTGGGCTTCCTTTGTCATCACTCCACTAAACCAGGTCTCACAATTATCAGAAAGGCCTTTCTCCAGCCATTTGAATTAATCAATTCTCTGTCCTCAACTTAGTTGACATCTCAGTGTAATTTGACATGGCTGAATGCCCCTGCCTCTTTAGAACACTTTCTTCCCTGAGCTTCTATAGAAAAAAGTTATCCTTACCAACCCCTTTATCTGACTTCTAATTATTGAATTACAGTGGGGTTTGCTCCTCAGCCTCCTTTTCTGTAGTCTTTCTCAGATGGTCAGTTCCATGGCTGAAAAGAGCTCCTATGTGTTGATGTTTCTGACTTCATCTTGAGCTTCAACTGCCTGCTCAGCACCTTCACTGAGAAGTCTAAAGAGAATCTCAAATTTAACATGTCTAAAGTACAACTCTTGATTCTCTGCCCCACATCTGCTCCTTCTGCCAGGCTTCCCCATCTCAGTGAATGGCAATTCCATCTGAAACCAAAATTGATGCCCAAACCTAGGCATCAGTTCAGACTCTACTCTTTCCCTTGCACTCCACATCTAGTAAATTAGGAAGTCCTGATTGGACTAGTCACAAACTATACCCTAAATCTCAAGTTGAAGCTACCATCCCTCAACTGACTATTCCCACAGCCCCCTCTATTTCTTGGGCTTTCACACCCTCTAGCTTCAGGGCTGATTGATGGCAAGCACTGGCAGGGACTGAAGGGCAGCCCCCCTCGAGGGCTTCAGCTTCCAGCAGGGAACACTCTGAATCTTTACATTGTCCTTCTGGGCCTTGGGGTAGTAACAGTTTCTTACTGTTGCTAATCTCTGGGTTTCCTTGACATCCTATTTGACTTCCCAGCTCTTCCAGCAACAATACAACAATCATCCCATGTTAAATTCCCTATATTTGAAAGTCCTAGACTTCTTTCCATTTTCCAACTGGATTTCAACTAAAACCAATTCTATTTACTTATTCTTAGCTTTGCCACATTGAAATCTAAATGAAATCATGTAACCGACAAGAAAGCAGGAAACGGAGTGCCCAGAACACAGCCTCGCCTGTTTTGCATACTCAATAAATACATTTTAAATGAAGAAAGTGTCCAAGCATTGATGCACAGCAACAAGTTCTCTGGATTATATACAGTTAAAATATAATAACTATGATAAAACTTGGACTTTCACTAGGCTCATCAGAAATGTTTACTTTTATAGAGCAACCAGAGCAACTAAAGTCATCAAAACCAAAAATTTTTAAATATCAAATTAAAAGTAAATAGAAATAGGCAAAGGGCTCAAATGACCTGAATATAAAGAAATTACTTTCTGAAGGTCATTTCATTCCATTAATTTGGGTACCAACTTCAAGTTATTTTTTAAAGTTTATTTTATCTATAAAATACATGCTTTCATTAAATGCATCATTACTTTTATGACCCTTGTAATCAATCTTTTTCCCCTTCTAAACATGAGAAACAAATAAGACAGACACAAACACTTATATTGATGAGCTTTAAAAAATACGTGGGAGATGGCTTAAGGGAAAAGGAATTAAAGATAGCTTTATGATAAAATCTACATTCAGGGCAGAACTTAAATGACTAAGGATTCTGAGAGTATTTCACAGCTCAGAAAATACTCAATCCAAAGTAAAATGGACCCTGAGCAGAGCTTGTATAAAAAAAGAAGAGATGAGTAATTAAGGCCTACTTTAAAACACTAAACTCTTTTCAAAAAGAAAATTGTGATCAGGGAGCTTTTCTTTCTCTTTAAGTATAGGGATTTTTAAAGTGGTAAAACAGAGATTGCAGTGTGAAGGCCAGCTGATTGCATCTGCCTCACAGGCTGGTTTTGTTTGTCAACACAATGAGTTTTTTTTTTATTTCACTTTGTTCGGTTTTTAAATTTGAATTTGACACCAACATTAACAAATGAGGCAATTTCACATAAACATCTGGAATTCTGATTTCTCTCCAAAATTAACCCACTGGCATGATGGGCTTACCTGAGCGGCAGATGACGCTTAGCCAGACCAGGCTCTCAGGGCAGCCCATCACTTCCCCCTGGGCCTGATATTCTCCCACCTTAACTAATTTAAGTTTCCTGCTTGGTCCACTAACAGTCGGTATTCACACATGCTGTAAGAAAAGATCACATTTCACTTTCTGCTAATTCAAAATGTCTTACATTTTCAAATCAGGATTACTTCCATTTTTATTTTACACAAAGTCAGTTCGTAAGATGGAATCCTAGGGTCAGGGACTTTAATGGTTGATTTTTGCAAACTCAGATTGAGAAGTCAGGTAAATAAAGGACTTTTTATTGTCACCCTGGTATTTAACTTGTATGTGGAGTACATCATGTGAATGCCGGGCTGGATCAAGCACAAGCTAGAATCAGATTGCCCCAAAAAATATCAATAACCTCAGATATGCAGATGACACCACCCTTCTGGCAGAAAGCAAAGAGGAACTGAAGAGCCTTTTGATGAGGGTGAAAGAGGAGAGTGAAAAGCTGGCTTAAAACTCAACATTCAAAAAACTAAGATCATGGCATCCATTCCAATGACTTCATGGCAAATAGAGGGGAAAACAATGCAAACAGTGAGAGACTTTATTTTCTTGGGCTCCAAAATCACTGCAGATGGTGACTGCAGCCATGAAATTAAAAGACGCTTACTCCTTGGAAGAAAAGCTATGACCAACCTAGACAGCATATTAAAAAGCAGAGACATCACTTTGCCAACAAAGGTCCATCTAGTCAAAACTTTGGTTTTTCCAGTAGTCAGGTATGGATGTGAGAGTTGGACTATAATGGAAGGTGAGTGCCAAAGAATGGATGCTTTTGAACTGCGGTGTTGGAGAAGACTCTTGAGACTCCCTTGGACTGCAAGGACATCAAACCATTCAATCCTACAGGAAATCAGTCCTAAATATTCATTGGAAGGACTGATGCTGAAGCTGAAGCTCCAATACTGTGGCCATCAGATGTGAAGAACTGACTCATTGGAAAAGACCCTGATGCTGGGAAAGATTGAAGGCAGGAGAAGAAGGGGATGACAGAGGATGAGATGGTTGGATGGCATCACCAACTCGATAGCCATGAGTTTGAGTAAACTCCAGAAGTTGGTGATGGAGAGGGAAGCCTGGTGTGCTGCAGTCCATGGGGTCACAAAGAGTCAAACATGACTGAGTGACTGAACTGACTGTACTTCCCCCAAACATGAGGCCTTTTCTGGCTACCTTAGCATGTGTGTAGGGGACCATGCCTGCAGCTGTATGCCTCGGGAAGCAGTGAAACCTTTACTCTATACCACCAAGATATATTCCCTGGCTTCTTGGGGTCTTAACTTTCTGTTTACTGTAAGGAACCACCTCACTCTCAGCAGGGCACTACTCAATTAGCTTCCAGACAAAGATTGTTTTATCACTGGTATGGATTTTATCCAATTTTCAAAGCAAATATTGAAGATATTAAATACTTCTAACTATCACACACCAACTGCCTTTAAAAAAGATCATGTGACTTTTCTCATATTCAGAAATTTCCTTTTCTGCTGGGAAATATTCACTGATTCCAGTATTCATTAGGACAAATCCTTGACATTTGAAACAAACCTTCTTAAAAGCTTAAAACTAATTCTCATAACAGCCCCATTTATTTTTGCATTAATTGGTAGGTAGTTGACTTTAAAAATTGGCTTTAAAACTACACAGAAATTGAAATTTTTAATGGCTTAATGACATTAAAGCATAAAATTTACACCCTCACAAAAGCTTTTGTCTCTTGTGGTCCCATTTTTACCTCCCTTGATTCTACAGTTTTATAATGATGAGCATTATAAACATGCCCAGACAGTTAAAGAGATACTTCCTGAATCCATATTTGGGGATAGGAAGGAAAAGGAGCTGCCAATTAAAAATGCAACAGAGCCCACTATTATTAATTTATGGCTGTGAAACACAAAACTTTTTCTCATTTTGGTTATTCAGTTTGGGTAACAACCCAGTTGCTATGTGAAATAACTTGATTTTCCCCGTTGATGTGCAATTCTTCTAATGCCATCATTTGGCATCCTGACTGATGATTGGATAAATTCACTAGACTTTTACCATGAATCATTTAAATTACTCTTTTGCATAAAGTTTAAATTGGCTTTGGGGCAGCCATTAGAGAATTTTTTAAACACACTGTTTTGTTTTGCTTTTCATGATACTATCTCATTCTCTGCATTGGATTTTTTTCCCTCTCTCTCAAGGTCATTTCTATTAATTGTCCTCCCCTTTCACATTACAAGAGTGCAACAAATCATACCTTCCAAACTGAAAGGCCAAGGTTAGGGAACAGGTACAATGTAGAAACAGAACTCTCCCATCTATTAATACTTTCCCTACAAACCTGATATGTCCACCTCTATGAAGCCACTTCCCTCCAGGACCCAGACTGTCCCATCTCCTAGGTTTTGCTTCAACAGAAAGGATCAAAAATCAATTGGACTTTATAAAATTGTAGCTTCAACAACACCAAAAGACTACAAATCCACCGAAGGAAAACCTGACAATCTATGTCTAATTTTCCACAAGGAGCCTGGGTCACAGTGTTGGACCAGAAAGAGTAAAAGTCAAGGTCCATTGTCAGGAAGACCTAGAAAACCACAGGACCAGCTGCTATATATATAGCTAGAGCAGAGATTTCTGTCCTCTGTCAGAAAGTCAACAGTAAGTCACTTCTTTTGGATAAACAGCAAAAGCACATGCCTAATCTCTAGAAGACTGCTATAAAACTATTATATATTACCCAGAAGAATAAGAAGAATGGCATCCTGTTACCTGCGTATGAATGCATTGGATGTTAAAGAGCTGTGCTACCCAATACTATGAACACGAGGCACATATGGCTCTTATGTACTTAAAATGTGGCTGGTCCAAATTGAGCTGTGCTCTAAGTGTGTAAAAACACACCAGAATTCAAAGACTCAGTATGAAAAAAGAAATGTGAAAAATATTTTTCATTAATAATAAATATTTGGTTATATATAGAAATGATACTTTGAATATGTTTGATAAAAATATATTATTAAAATTCCTTTACCTATTTCTTTTTACTCCTTTAATGTGAATTTTTAACACAAAAACTTGAATTACATAATGCAGCACATTTCTATTAGATGGTGCTATAATAAAATATGAGTGAACTTTTGCCTTATTGTGATGGTTGATTTTATGCGTCAACTTGACTGGGCTAAGGGAGGCCCAGAGGACTGGTAAAATATAGTTTTACTGGATGTGTCTATGACGGCATTTCTGGAAGAGATTAGCATTTAATGCAGTAGACTAAGTAAAGGAGACTTGCCCTCACCAAGGTAGGTGAGCGACATCCTATCCACTGGGGGCCCAAACAGAGCAAAAAAGGTGAAGGAAGCATGAGTTTCTTCTCCTTGAGCTGGAGCATCCATCTTTTCCTGCTCTTTTACATCACAGCTCCTGGTTTTCAGACTTTCAGCTTTGAACTACATCACACCACTGGCTTTCCTGGTTCTTCAGCTTGCAGATGGCAGACTGTGGTATGTCTCTGCTTCCATAACCTCATGAGCCAGTTCTTATAGTACATTTCCTTTATATCTATCATGTTGATTCTGTTTCTCTGGAGAACTCTGAATAATACTTATACTATGTGGAATCTGGGCTTCCCTGGTGGCTCAGACAATAATCTGCCTGCAGTGCAGGAGACCCAGGTTCAATCCCTGGGTTGGGAAAATCCCCTGGAGAAGAGAATGGCAACCTACTCCAATAGTCTTGACTAGAGAAATCCATGGACAAAGGAGACAGGCGGGCTACAGTCCATGGGGTTGCAAGGAGTTGGACATGACTGAGCAACTAACACACACACACACACATGTGAAATCTGAACCTGAGGGGGAAAAGTACGTAAGAGGGGAACAGTGAAGAGAGGAGCTTGATATGGCATCCTGGGAGCAAGAAAAGGTGATGTCCAGGGGCCAAGGAGCCTAGATGTGCCCCCCAGTGGTAGAGGCCTCTGTTTTCAGAAACCAAACAATCATTTTCCTGGCTTCACCATTTTGCCTAAGACTGGGCCTTAGGACAAGGAGTGGGCACCACCTTGATATTCCAATGCGGTAAAATTACAATCTGTGTGGTCATTAAAAGCTCTACTGAAATGGCTTTATTTCTGCTTGAAGGTGAAAAGTGAAGTCACTCAGTCATGCCCGACTCTTTTCGACCCCATGGACAGTAGCCTGCACCAAGTTCCTCCGTCCATGGAATTTTCAAGCCAAGAGTACTGGAGTGGGTTGCCATTTCCTTCTCCAGGGAATCTTTCCAACCCAGGGATCAAACCCAGGTCTCTCTTATTGTAGACAGACAATTTACTATCTTAGCCACCAGGGATTTCTGCTTAAACGGAATTAAATACCTGCTGTTTCTATAATTCTTATATGACTTAGCTTAGGCCATAATAGTTTCAGTCAGGATGAACTGTGAACACAAACTACTCTAAAATCTCAGTGGTTTAAAATAGCAAAAGTTTATTTCTTTTTCATGTCCACCTGTCCGTCATGGCAATGCGCCTCCCTGCTCCATCATGCCTTTACTCCTTCTTCCTGGGACTTTGCCAATCAAGCATCATGGCAAGGGGAGGAGAGACATGGGGGACCACAGGCTGGCTCTTAAATCTTCTGCTCAGAAGTACTACACAGCACCTCTACTAACATTTCGTTGGTCAAAGTAAATCAAATGACCCTAGCTGAGTTCACTAGGGCAGGAATGTATAATATAATCCTCCTGTAGAAAAAGTTCTGAGGGATAGAAATGGAGTTACTTAACCAACAGTAATGCCACAGTACCCAAGTGGTGGGGTCTTGTGGAAAGATTGCTGCCCCAAAATGCTTGAATATGCCTCTGCATGGTAGATATTTTGTTGCCTTCCTAGCATGATGCATTATCTAAGAACTGCATCCTCCCTGACATTCATAGCCTCCACTTCCCTTTCAGTTGACTGGACCAGGGATGAGCTCAGAATTCTTAAATTCCAGTGTAGGGTTCAGTCAGAACTGAACTCCAATTTTGTCCATAGGCATCACAGAGGAAAAGCTGGCAAATAAAGCAGATGTAGAAAGAGATGCAGACATGAGACTATGCGAGACACATAGGAACAAATGATGTGTGGCCACCCTGGTTTCTGAGGGTATCCACTTACCAGCTTCAGCGCCAGAGACATAATGTCTCTCTATGCTTCATGACTGATAGATGCCCCCTTACCATACTTTCTATGGCCTCTTTATTTGAGTTACTTTCTCTTTGGGCAGGTTACAGCAATATAGCATGGTGGTTCCACCTACACTTTAGAGGCAAACTGACTGAGTTAAAAGCATGACTCTGCACAATTATGTGCAACTTTGGGTAAAACGTTTTTTCCTGAGCCTCCTCTATAAAGTTAGAAATAAATTTCATATGTAATCTGAGTATCATAAGGATTGAATGACTCAGTATCTATCAAAGCAGTGATATAAAAATGTCAGCCCTTATTACCATATTATTATTACAGCCCAAAACTTGGAAGTCCTTTTTCTGAGATGTAGTTTTGTGACTCCCAGCAGCTATTGCACACAATATCTCTTTTAAGAAAGTTAATGTTGATAGAATTATCTGAGATCTACAAATGATTAGGTTATGAGGTGCCCTGATTTCTCCTAATTGACTATCTTTACATGATCCAAATACATCAAATACTTAATCACCCCAAATGTTCTTAGCAATGATACTTCTGGACAAAGGAAGAGACAAATAACACACCAATAAAACTTGCCCAAAGTGTCCACAGTTTCAGCTGGCAACGAAATAAGGATTTAGATAAGCAATCCAAACACACAGAAGCATCCTTATTTATCAGCATTCTTCTAAATTAGCACTCTTGAGATTTGTCAATCATATATAAGAATTCTTTGCTTTTTTCTGGGACTTTTAGTATGTCCTCCAGGTTAAATTTATTCCAGGCATCCGTATGCTCAAAACATATGGAAAAGAAAAAAAAAGAACATTTTTCCAAAGGATTATTTTTTTATTTTATTTCTAAAATAAATATTTTCTTGTTATAAGATATTTTTCAATGTTTTCTCCTCTTGACTGAAATTTAAGAATTAATTATGAAATTTGTTTAACCTAATGATATTGGTGGTGGAAGAAGTTGATTTTTACTATTGATTATGAGGAGACACGACTGAGCGACTTCACTTACACTTTTCACTTTCACGCATTGGAGAAGGAAATAGCAACCCACTCCAGTGTTCCTGCCTGGAGAATCCCAGGGACAGGGGAGCCTGGTGGGCTGCCGTCTATGGGGTCGCACAGAGTTGGACACGACTGAAATGACTTAGCAGTTAGCATGAGGAATAAAAACCTAATAATCCCATCTTGTATATATAAACTTAAAATATTAAGTCTCTGTCCTTGAAAAATCTCGATTCTAAGTGAACAAAATAGGACAAGTTAAGAAATATTTGGGATTTTTTTAGAGATTTTTTTTTTAATGTGGACCACTTTTAAAGTTTTTATTGAATCTGTTACAATACTGCTTCTGTTTTATGTTCTTTGGTTTTCTTGGCCACAACACGTGGGATCTTAGCTCCCCAAACAGAGATTGAACCCACTTGTCCTATACTGGAAGATGAAGTCTTAACCACTGGACTTCCAGAGAAGTCCTGAAATGTTGCTTTAAATATGAATAACTAACCATCAGTAATGCTATAAACTTCCCCCTAAGACCTTTAACCCTTCAATTTGCCTTTCTCCACCTCCCAAATAATGCCTTCAGAAATTCTTCTCCTCTTTCCTCATTTCCTTTTCCAAAGTCTTGGAGATCTCTTACTGGCCCAACCCTGTATGTGTTATAGAAATGAAATCTTCTAAACTTTCTCCCAGGGAAGATCTAGGCCCTATATCCAAGAGAAACATTTTGGAAAAGATGCATCAAGTAGTTACATGGATACAACAAGACCCTTCTGGATACCTGCCCATCTCTCCAAACCTGTAATCATCCAGTCTGTCTCCAGCTGATGCCAATTTTATAAACAAAAATATTCTGATAGGCAGGTCAGAGGTCCACGGGGTCATATTCATAAGGTGTTTGATTACGAACAAAATCACATTGTTAGAAGATGACATGATCATTTACAAATTTGGATTGAATATGGTTTTAAAAAAAGACATAAGCAACATAATCAAAGAGTTGCTATATATAATTATCTCAAGAAACATTGGAATTTTAGCTTTTGTAAAGGAAGTGATAAGAATTCTATCTCTACTGAAAAATTTATCTAGGCAAGACATAAAGCACCTGATTTCTGCTTTCACCTAAACCCCAAGAAGTACATACAATGGCCATGATGGGAGATTTTTTTTGCCCTCAGGTAAATTGGGACTTAAATTTGAGCATTATTGCTGCCCAACTGTTTCCTTCAAATGCATTCATTTATTTACTTGCTCAATAATTTATTTCTTCAACATTCAAATGTCTTGAAATAAAAGGAAGAAATGAAGGTAGAATTTGAGGAGATTTCACAAGTTTAAAGTTTAGACTAAAAAAATTACATTTATACAAAAACAGTCCACTGAATTTTAATATAACTTAACCAGTGCATATTACAGGTTACCTGTGGAGAGAACAAGTCCCAAATAATGGACATCTGTGGTGAGTATTCTTTTTCTTTTTACAGATGGTCACAAATAGTCTCAAATCCTTGAAGGGGCCAAATATCCTGGTAATATATGGTTAAAATATGAATGCAGATGCCTCTGAATATGTCTATGTTATTGGTGTCATTAAGACCTGACAAAACATGGTCCACTGGAGAAGGGAATGGCAAACCACTTCAGTATTCTTGCCTTGAGAACAGCATGAACAGTATGAAAAGGCAAAAAGATAGGACAAAGAAAGATGAATCCCCAGGTCGGTAGGTGCCCAAAATACTATTGGAGATCAGTAGAGAAATAACTCCAGAAAGGCTGACGAGATGGAGCCAAAGCAAAAACAACACACAGTTGTGGATGTGACTGGTGATAGAAGCAAGGTCTAATGCTGTAAAGAGCAATATTGCATAGGAACCTGGAATGTTAGGTCCATGAATCAAGGCAAATTGCAAGTGGTCAAACAGGAGATGGCAAAAGTGAACGTCGACATCTAGGAATCAGCGAACTAAAATGAATGGGAATGGGTGATTTTAACTCAGATGCCCATTATATCTACTACTGTGGGCAAGAATCCCTTAGAAGAAATGGAGTAGCCCTCATAGTCAACAAAAGAGTCCGAAATGCAGTACTTGGATGCAATCTAAAAAATGACAGAATGATCTCTGTTTGTTTCCAAGGCGAACCATTCAGTATAACAGTAATCCAACTCGATGCCCCGCCCAGTAACGCTGAAGACCCTGAAGTTGAATGGTTATAAGAAGACCTACAAGATCTTCTAGAACTAACACCCAAAAGATATGTCTTTTTCATTATAGGGGACTGGAATGCATAAGTAGAAAGTCAAGAAACCCCTGGAATAACAGGCAAATTTGGCCTTGGAGTACAGAATGAAGCACAGCAAAGGCTAACAGCGTTTTGCCAAAAGAACGCACTGGTCATAGCAAACACCCTCTTCCAATAGAAGACTCTACACATGGACCTCACCAGATGGTCAATACTGAAATCAGATTGATTATATTCTTTGCAGCCAAAGATGGAGAAGCTCTATAGTGTTAGCAAAAACAAGACCAGGAGGGGACTGTCGCTCAGATCATGCACTCCTTATTGCCAAATTCAGACTTAAATTGAAGAAACTAGGGAAAACCACTAGACTATTCAGGTATGGGAGAAGGCAATGGCACCCCACTCCAGTACTCTTGCCTGGAAAATTCCATGGACGGAGGAGCCTGGTAGACTGCAGTCCATGGGGTCGCTGAGGGTTGGACAAGACTGAGCGACTTCACTTTCACTTTTCACTTTCATGCATTGGAGAAGGAAATGGCAACCCACTCCAGTGTTCTTGCCTGGAGAATCCCAGGGACGGGGGAGCCTGGTGGGCTGCCGTCTATGGGGTCGCACAGAGTCGGACAAGACTGAAGTGACTCAGCAGCAGCATTCAGGTATGATCTAAATAAAATCCCTTATGGTTATACAGTGGAAGTGAGAAATAGATTCAAGGGATTAAATCTGATAGACAGAGTGCCTGAAGAGCTATGGATGGAAGTTCGTGACGTCGTATATGAGGCAGGGATCAAGACCATCCCCAAGAAAAAGAAGTGCAAAAATGTAAAATGGCTATCTGAGGAGGCCTTACAGATAGCTGTGAAAAGAAGAGAAGAAAAAATCAGAGGAGAAAAGGAAAGATATACCCATTTGAATGCAGAGTTCCAAAGAATAGCAAGGAGAAATAAGAAAGCCTTCCTCAGTGATCAGTGCAAAGAAATAAAGGAAAACAATAGAATGGGAAAGACTAGAGATCTCTTCAAGAAAGTTAGAGATACCAAGGGAATATTTCATGTGAAGATGGGCTCAATAAAGGACAGACATGGTATGGACCTAACAGAAGCAGAAGATATTAAGAAGAGGTGGCAAGAATACACAAAAGAACTGTACAAAAAAGATCTTCATGACCCAGATAATCATGATGGTGTGATCACTCACCTAGAGCCAGACATCCTGGAATGTGAAGTCAAGTGGGCCTTAGGAAGCATCACTATGAACCTAGCTAATGGAGGTGATGGAATTCCAGTTGAGCTCTTTCAAACCCTAAAAGATGATGCTGTGAAAGTGCTGCACTCAATATGCCAGCATTTTGGAAAACTCGGCAGTGGCCACAGGACTGGAAAAGGTCAGTTTTCATTCCT
>NW_011494945.1:10982953-10985933 GCF_000754665.1 Bison bison bison | reverse complement strand
ATCCTGGAATGTGAAGTCAAGTGGGCCTTAGGAAGCATCACTATGAACAAAGCTAATGGAGGTGATGGAATTCCAGTTGAGCTCTTTCAAACCCTAAAAGATGATGCTGTGAAAGTGCTGCACTCAATATGCCAGCATTTTGGAAAATTCCGCAGTGGCCACAGGACTGGAAAAGGTCAGTTTTCATTCCAATCACAAAGAAAGGCAATGCCAAAGAATGTTCAAACTACTGCACAGTTGCACTCATCTCACACGCTAGCAAAGTAATGCTCAAAATTCTCCAAGCCAGGCTTCAACAGTATGTGAACCATGAACTTCCAGATGTTCAAGCTGGATTTAGAAAAGGCAGAGGAATCAGAGATCAAATTGCCAACATCCACTGGATTATCAAAAAACCAAAAGAGTTCCAGAAAAACATCTATTTCTGCTTTATTGACTATGCCAAAGCCTTTGACATTGTGAATCACAACAAACTATGGAAAATTCATCAAGTGATGGGAATACCAGACCACCCGACCTGCCTCTTGAGAAATCTGTATTCAGGCCAGGAAGCAACTGTTAGAACTGGACATGAAACAACAGACTGGTTCCAAATAGGGAAAGGAGTACGTCAAGACTATATATTTTCACCCTGTTTATTTAACTTATATGCAGAGCACATCATGAGAAATGCTGGGCTGGGTGAAGCACAAGCTGGAATCATGATTGCCCGTAAAAATATCAATAACCTCAAATACGCAGATTACATAACCTTTCTTGCAGAAAGCAAAGAGGAACTGAAGATACTCTTGATGAGGTTGAAAAAGGAGAGTAAAAAAGCTGGCTTAAAACTCAACATTCAAAAAACTAAAATCATGGTATCCATTCCCATAACTTCATGGCAAATAGAGGGGGAAACAGTGGAAACGGTGACAGACTTTATATTTTGGGGCTCCAAAATCACTGAAGATAGTGACTGCAGCCATGAAATTAAAAGACACTTACTCCTTGGAAGGAAAGTTATGACCTACCTAGACAGCATTTTAAAAAACAGAGATTTTACTTTGCCAACAAAAGTCCATCTAGTCAAAGCTATGGTTTTTCCCATTAGGTATGGGTGTGATAGTTGGACTATAAAGAAAGCTGAGCATAGAAAATTGATGCTTTTGAACTGTGGTGTTGGAGAAGACTCTTGAGAATCCCTTGGACAGCAAGGAGATCCAACCTGTCCAACCTAAGGGAAATCAGTCCTGGATATTCATTGGAAGGACTGATGCTGAAGCTGAAACTCCAATACTTTGGCCACCTGATGCAAAGAACTGACTCATTTGAAAAGACTCTGATGCTGGGAAAGATTAAAGGAGGGAGGAGAAGGGAATGACAAAGGATGAGATGGTTGGATGGCATCACCAACTCGAGGCCATGAGTCTGAGTAAACTCCAGGAGTTGGTATGGACAGGGAGACCTGGCGTGCTGCTGTCCATGGGGTTGGAAAGAGTCAGACACGACTAAGTGACTGTACTGAACTGAAGACCTGAATGATCCTAGAGTGGATTTCACGATGCTTTCCCTTACCAAAAACATCTTGAATATAAGGAAATCAATCAAGGAGTATACTCTAAGCAAAAACTTTGGGTGCTACATAATCAACAAAAAAGAACAGTAAATCCAAAAGAACAAATACAGAAGAAGCAACAATATAGCCTGGTAAGTTAATGGATATGCTGAATTATATTATTTAGAAATTCATCACATTCTATTTTGATTTCAAGAATAGCAGGAGAACTAGTACTGGTCTAGTTGAAAAGGCAAAATGAAACTCTAACACAATCTTGGATCATTAAGGCTCATTGAAGACCTCTCTCTAATACACACACACACACGCACACACACACATTCAAGTTCCACAGAGGAAACAGATAAACATACACATACATAATATGTCTATCAGGAAAGAAATCATGTTCTCTCCTTTCTTTTTTCATTGTATTGTTGTGTCTTGGTGTCTTGTTGCATACCCTTAATAGTATCACTTGTTTGGTTCTTAAGAAACCTTTCACAGATTTTGTAAATGAAAGTCATATAACAGAAAGACTAGGATAATAACTCTTGAGTCTGAAAAGGGCAGAATTCTAGGCTGTTTTCCCACAGGATTGCTATTTCTTAGGCAGTGCTTCTTGGTTATTCAATTAAACTAGAAGGCAGAAAAGCACCCCATGCAGCACTTACTCTTGCCCTCCTCCTGCATCCAAGTAAGACTGGATATGCCAAGTTTCTGAGTAATTGATTCAGAACCAATTTGTGGCAAACAAATGCTCTCCCGCTACTTAGAGTGGAAAGATCTCTCCATGCACTTTTGTCTAGACAGTCTCAACTACAGAAATATAATGTGTTTGCTAGCCCTCCAGTGATTTATTAAATGCCAAATCCATACAGCACGGGCACTAGAGCTTAAGAAATGGAAAAATAGCTTACCCAGTGGACTTGTAATGACTTATTAAGATTATGTTGGCAGCAAGACTTATACAGTATCAATAAATAATAGCAATCTATCAAATAACTTTGGTTGAAATAGTAATGTTTAGAAATATCTCATTTAAGGTGGATGAAATGCACCCACTGGGGATTAGAGACATGGAAAATATTCCTGTGCAGTGATGTAAAAGAATCTCAGGCCCACTATACCAATTCTGCTTGGAATGTCAGTTGCCTTTAAAAAATAAAAAGTAAAGCTAAACCTTCAACTAAAACTCAGTTTCAAAAATGAAAGGCACAGACCAAAATCTGTCCAAGAGAAGACAACAGCTTTTTTATATGAAAAATCCAGCATATTTTCTTCATCAGATCAGATCATTGACTCAATCGTGTCCGAGTCTTTGCGACCCCATGAATCGCAGCACCCCAGGCCTCCCTGTCCATCACCAACTCCCGGAGTTCACTCAGACTCACGTCCATCGAGTCAGTGATGCCATCCAGCCATCTCATCCTCTGTCATCCCTTC
>NW_011494945.1:10981562-10981916 GCF_000754665.1 Bison bison bison | reverse complement strand
CAATATACAGCCTTGATGTACTCCTTTTCCTATTTGGAACCAGTCTGTTGTTCCATGTCCAGTTCTAACTGTTGCTTCCTGACCTGCATGCAAATTTCTCAAGAGGCAGATCAAGTGGTCTGGTATTCCCTTCTCTTGAAGAATTTTCCACAGTTTATTGGGATCCACACAGTCAAAGGCTTTGGCATAGTCAATAAAGCAGAAATAGATGTTTTTCTGGAACTCTCTTGCTTTTTCCATGATCCAGCAGATGTTGGCAATTTGATCTCTGGTTCCTCTGCCTTTTCTAAAACCAGCTTGAACATCAGGAAGTTCACGGTTCACATATTGCTGAAGCCTGGCTTGGAGAATTTT
>NW_011494945.1:10974136-10981462 GCF_000754665.1 Bison bison bison | reverse complement strand
TTACTAGCGTGTGAGATGAGTGCAATTGTGCGGTAGTTTGAGCATTCTTTGGCATTGCCTTTCTTTGGGATTGGAATGAAAACTGACCTTTTCCAGTCCTGTGGCCACTGCTGAGTTTTCCAAATTTGCTGGCATATTGAGTGCAGCACTTTCAGAGCATCATCTTTCAGGATTTGGAATAGCTCAACTGGAATTCCATCACCTCCACTAGCTTTGTTCATAGTGATGCTTCCTAAGGCCCACTTGACTTCACATTCCAGGATGTCTGGCTCTAGGTCAGTGATCACACCCCTAAATGCTCTCAAATAAAAAATCAGAATATTATTATTATTCCTATTTTAATTTTTGCTTTGATAATTCTATTAAAATAGACTCTCCTGAATTCTCCAACCAAATGTTAAATTCCAGTAGATAGTTCAACAAAGGAAGATGAAAAAAAATTGTTTTATGTTAAAAATTCTTATTTGATAATAAAAATATCTTTTGATAGATGTTTGCAAAATAAAATTTATCCATAACATTAGAGTCAAGATACTGTGTTGCCAGGTATCTACCTGTTATGCTCCTCTATACAACAATAAGTAAATTTTTAACATTTCTTTGCTAAACATGATATATTTTTGAAAGGCAGCATATTATATGTGAAACTGATCATTATAAGACTTTTGGTAATATGTTAATAGATTATTCATGAAGGTATTAACTATTGTTAATCTCTAATTTATAACACAATGAAAAGCACTCTTGCTAAAAAAATAGATGTTTATTCACTTTCTTTGGGAGACATTATTCAGAAATCATCTAAAGAGTCATTAATCTTTAGAAAAAAGATATGTTCTTTTTGATCAACTTGGTGCAGCTAAAGTAATTTTCTCAAAAATAATGAATGATTGATTTTCCCAAATTGTTCTTTTTAATATTTAGACATTCATTTACCCCCAATTTGTAATTAGACATTTGACAGCTATAAGATGTATATCATTCCTCTGAGGTTCTTCAGATTTTTTCTCACAGAAGAAAAAGCACCCTACTGCAGAGTTTTTTCCTACTGTCATTTCCTGATGCGTCTCCTCCATGGCCACACTGGGAGCACACATCCAGAAGAACCATTAATGAGTAAGGAGGAGGTGGCAGGCACAAAGTCCTTTGGGAATTATTATTTTTCATTTGCTATGAAAATAAACTACTTAAGAGGTGACTATCAATGAGGTTACGTTCATTTTCTAAGTTTGCATTAATTATTGATTATTTCCACAAAACTAAATTTGACCAAATTTATAGCTTTTAAAACAAGAAAATTTTGTGCCTTGGGTATTTAACATATATGTGGTCATAGTTAATGTTTGTTTTATATCAAATATCTGTTTAACAAAAGCTAATATAAGGCAAAATCATTTTAGCTTTATACCCTTAGATTTTAATTTTAAATTCAGTTTAAATTTAAAATGAGGGGTCATGTAGGCAAATGGTAGGCAAAAATGTAACTTGTGTTCCAAATATTTTGGACTTTCATTAGGAATGATTTCAGTACTTTTTTTCTTTTTTGGCCGCACAGTGCAGCATGCAGTATCTTGGTTCAATGGCCAGGGATCGAACCTGTGCCCCCTGCTGTGGAAGTAGTGGAGATGAGCCACCAGGGAAGTCTCCAGTACTATGTTTATTAAGTGAAGTCTTCTGCATGGTGTTAAACAGTAAGAAAAAATACATAATTTGATCATTTTAAGCTAACAGCAGAAAAGTTGACATTCCATACGGAAATTGGTTCTGAATGTTATTTACTGGTTGACTAAGTTTGAATTTTTTTCCTAAATTTGTTTGGAGGCTGAGATATCCACCAAGAACCCAAAATAAATGAACACAGATCTATGCTAGAGCACATGCCACTGTAAGATTTCACAATACTTAAGAGAGAATCTGATTTCAAGATAGCATTTAGGTATCAACAGCAACATGCTAGAAAGTACTATCACAATGCTTTCAAAATAATCAAAATAGTCTTCACAACATGTGATTCTATTCTTCCAAAAGGATAATGAGGTGTGAATGTAGAATAAACTCATTTCCTCACGTGAAAAATCTCAATCCATTTACCTTTCAAGTACACTTTCTCATGCAGACCCCATCAAAATGAAGTAGTATACACAAATAAAGACAAAGGCCCTTCAAACCAGAAGCTCCCTCACAAGAAAGCAGTGGCAGGGGTCCCCAGGACAAGGTTTCCCAACATCCCAACATGCACCAGGTCCAGAGAACAATCTTCTAAGATTAGAATAGAAGTCTTCACGAGAAATTTCTTCAAGAAGTAAACTTGAACCATATTTGGACAATAATTACATGGCTAGGGAAGTCTGAGGGTAAATTAGTGGTAGATACAAAGAAAATTAAACAAATATAAAACCAAGTTTCAAGCCAAGGAAAGAAAAAAAACTCGGAAAGAAAATGAATGATATTTTACATACTCTCTAGCTCAGCTTTGATTAGCATTTGCACACTCCTCAGAATGTAAACACCAAAAAGCAGTCTACCAAAAATTAAGGTGTATTAATTAAACGCTTGGGGCAGAAAGTGTTATTATGTGTGCTTATGAGGTCATGATTGCAAGGTTTAGTGAATAAAAATACAGGATATCCAGTTAAATTTGAATTTCAGATAAATAGCTAAAAATATTTATGTATGTCCCAAATACTGTATGCATAGGGGTGGAGGGATGAAAAACAGCTATATCTTCATATTTTCTATAATGGGGGGTTAAAACTAAAAAATCAGTAAGTAGCATTAAATTTTGAAAATGGTTGCCCCTCAAGCAAAAAATTATGAGAAGGAAAGTGGCACTGTTTTTTAATACCAAATATGTCTTTCAACAATTTTACTCTTTCTTTACACATAGAATTTGATTAAAATATAAACTGAATTGTTTAAATAGATTTTGAAGCAAACATAATAAAATGATATGATTTGAAAAAGCAAAGTACATACATCTTTATTAAATTATTCTTAATCATTTTTTTCTTGGGAACCATCATAACTATTAAGGAAATTTCAACAAATATTTAAAGATTTGCTTTGTAAAGGTTTGCATATTGTTGGACTATTTGGGATTATGATGGTGAAAATTATGGAGGAGCTTGAAGTCATGTCTTTTTATTGTGATTCAACAAATATTTATTGTTAACCTATTATGTTACAATATGCTAACCTATTATGTTCTTAACTACCCCCAATGCTGACTCTTCTTCTACATTTCTGTTTCTCTTAGTGGGCCTTCCTGTTTCCAGGCTCCCGGGCAAAGTGGTTTCTGAAGCACACTTTTTATTCTTCAGCCCTACTTTCCCCTATTTGTATAGATCACAAATACAGAAGGAAAATCACAAATTTAAAAAGACCATCTCAAAAACCAGTTATCAAAATTTCAGTCCATCAAAGCCAATTCACCACAGAGTAAATCAGTCCTTCTCCCTGTCCTCAGAGATCTTACAGGCTTATCCCTTTTTGAGCACAGAATTGGCATAAGGTACCCACCCACATTCACAGATCTCTGAGGAATCCTCCTTAGTCTAATGCCTGCGTGCTCAGTTGGCTCAGCTGTGTTCACTCTTTGCAACCCTATGGACTGTAGCCTGCCAGGTTCCTCTGTCCATGGAATTCTCCAGGCAAGAATACTAGCCTGGGTTGACATGCCCTCCTCCAGAGTTTCTTCCCCACCTAGGGACCAAATCCACATCTCCTGCACTGCAGACATTCTTTCCCACTGAGCCACCAAGGAAGCCCTGTTAGTCTAGAACAGCAACCAAGGAAAAGTTCAAGAAATACTTGTTGAAGTAAATAAAATTAATCAATGAATAAATGATGACTGATTCAACTACATTTTACAAGTTTAACAGTAACATAAGGCTTCACTGAATAGATTTGGAGAAGAGGCTATTGAATTTTACCCTTCAAATTATATGGAGGTGATGGCTGTGAAAATTAAAGGGGCACATAGAAGACATAGAGGATAGTTCAAGGAAACACAGCAGGACTTGAGGACGGAATTGGGGAAAGGAGAGCTGAAGAATCAAAAATGGATTTCAGAAACCGCTTCTCTTGGGAGCCTGGAAACAGGAAGGCCCAATAAGAGAAACAGAAACGTAGAAGAGCCAGTGTTGGGGATAGTTAAGAATTCAGTTCTGTGCATATTAATTTGCCTCCCTTGCCTGTGGCTCAAAGACAGTCATGCCTCGGGCAACTCACATTTTTAAAAATGTAAATGTGAAAAGCAGACAGGCAGTTCCTGCTTTTTGTCACCTCAAACATCATCGATTTGATTTCCTGAAAATCTTTTACAACTCTATTTGACTTTCTCAGAGAAGGAAATAGCAACCCACTCCAGTATTCTTGCCTGGAGAATCCCAGGGAGAGAGGAGCCTGGTGGGCTGCCGTCTATGGGGTCGCACAGAGTCGGGCACGACTAAAGCGACTTAGCAGCAGCAGCAGCATTTGACTTCCTGCCTCCTGCAACAGCGCGTTTACCAAGCGCGGCCGTCACTTCCAGAAGACGTAGAGGGGGAGATTAGCTGAGCCCCGCCCCGCCCTTGGTAAATCGGGATGTGACTCTCCTGTGCAGGAGTGCCATCTAGTGGTCAGAGAATGTCACTTCAGGCTAGGTTTACAGGAATAAAGGAGATGGGGGTGTGCAGGAAGGGGGAACATTCTGCTTTTCGTTCCAAGTTCCAGGCACGATGTGACAAAAACTCGGCACTTCTCAATCTAAATATGACTTTATGAGAGAATTTCCAGTCACAGTGCTAAGAAATGAAGTACAAAGTCTGCTTTTTAATGTATTCTTTTCAAATGAGGCAGATACGGTCTAATGGAGAGAGCAGTGAAATTTTGTTCTGTTTTTTCATACAGTTTTTCAAATTTGATGAAGAAATGGTATTTGTAGTCATAAATATAATTTGGCTATCTTCATATCAGTAAGAAAAAGGCTTACAAACACCTAAGTTGCAAACATCTCACACTGACGTGGGTCTCTTAACTCCCTCCCTTAAAGTCACTGGTTTGTTTACTCTTCTGTACAACCCTGATTCACTGTGAAAAAACATTAAGCTGTTTTGATGCCCAGAGTCATCTCTTTTTCTCAGAATGTCCAGAAACACTTTGTCAAACCTTTACAGCTATTTATATGCACATCTTATCAACCTTGCTAGGCTGTAAGCTTCTTGAGGCAGAATCCATTTCTGATTTATGCATTAAAAGCTCCAAACAGTTGATTACCAAAGAGGGTTTCTAACATCAGAGAGTCAAAGTCTCCTTTCAGAATTCGTTGCAAAGTACGGACATTCTGGCCAGAAAGTATGTGATCTGCACATACATGCAAAAATTTGCTCAGACTCTGAGGGACACCAGTGACCCCTGGAAACCCATTAACATGCTGGTCCAGTTAAGAACTCCTGATTAAATGAACTTCTGGAATACAGCCTATTCATAAGTTAGAGTACCCTGTATGTGCTAAGCGGGCACATGCAGAGACAGAGTCACAGTTTGTCAAAACTGACTCCCTCTTCATTGTCAAATGTCCACCAGAAAAAAAGAAAATCTGTTCCTGCACATCGAGATCAATAAAAATGCACAGCTGAAATTCCTCAAATTTGAGGGGAATGAATGAAATGTGGAAACAGTCATCTAAGGATCCAGATATAATAACCAAGATCATTCTTTTGCCAGGATCCCAACAAGGGCCTCCACCATATCTAGCCCTAGTCTTTGGGACCCTGTGATATCCTAGTTTGTTGTTGTTGTTGTTAACCTAAATGTAAAAAAATATTTCCCTGTGTACTTAGCATTATTAGAATTTTTCCAAAATTAGCACTCTCTCTCTCTCTCTGACACACATTCTAAGTAGGGGAGATGTCGAAAATACAAAACTAGATTTCTTGCCTTAAATCTGCCTGTGGGTTTTGGTTTGGATGGCAAACCTGGGATCTTTTATTTCATACCTTAACTTTCCCCCAAGCCCCCTTCTCAGCCTAAGAGCCCTGAGGACCTTTTCTCAGCTTTGGACACCCTCCCCAAGAAAAAAAGCAAACCAAAAAATTCAGGGATTCTTGACTGCATACACAGGAGATCACTGTGGATTGACTGGCCCCTCCCTGGTGAGTTGAGGACAGCTGACCTGGCCCTTTCCAAAGTTCACATTGGCAAATCAATAGCTACAGACCCTTGGCTCCCCAGTCTGCATGATGCTTCCTCCCTTACTCATGGAAACAGAAATGTCTTCCCTCCCCAGGAAGCTTTGATCTTCCACAGTGCTTTTCAATAAGGCTTTTAGAATATATATATATTTTTTTTTCTTTTTTCACAGCGTGGTCCAAATACCAACATTTCATCAGAAGGTGGGCAAATAGAGTTTTGAGAGTTTGTAGCAAGACAAAATGAGCTACAAACCTTACTAAGCAGTTCTAAGCATGGGAAGAGAGGGGAGGTCCTGAGGAAATGTCATATTTGGAGCTCTGTTCCTTAGTACAACTCTGAAGCATGCCACAGGAGAAATGAGCTAAACTTGGGCAAGCGAACCATTAGAGGGATCTCAATTCCCACCTCTGGGAGCAGGGCCAGATCAGTGTCAGCAATGATGCTGTCAGGGAGATGGGCATCTCAGAAACAGGTAAAGCAAAGCTCTGAGGGTTATTCAGGTGGCCAGGAGGAAAGCCAGTGGCCAGCTGATGAAGGCTGAACAAATCTGACATAAATAGATAAACCGGAGAGTAAACTTAGGTACTCCCAATGTGAACTCTCTGGCCGGCATGACACTGACATCCATCCATGTCAGTGGAACAATGTCCAACCCATCTTTGCAGTCACAGGCCCATGTGAAGAATCGAGCCCATCAGTGAGGTTCAGTTTAGAAAAGAATAATCAGCAAGAGGCCTCAAAGAAGATGACATTCAAGAAATACAAATTCTTCCACCTTAATCTAACTACAGGACTGCACACTGAGTCCTTAAGACAGGGAGTCTTGTCTCAGGGCTACTGACATCAATTTGAGTTGGAAAATTCTTGGTTGTGGGAGGCTGCTCACACAGGATTTTAGCAGCATCCCAGGCCTCTACCCATTACTTGCCAATTGCAGTCCCTCTACCTTAAGTTATGACAACCAAAGATATCTCCCAATATTGCCAAGTGTCCTTGGGGGCAAGAGCGCCAGTGATGAGAACCACTGCTTTAAGAACACTTTTCATGGCCACTGGATCAACTGAAACCACACTCTGATTTTTCATGACATCTTCCCCTGGGCTCCCTCCTAAACTTGACTGCTTGGTCATTTCCCTGTTCTCTCAACCCTAC
>NW_011494945.1:10973857-10974036 GCF_000754665.1 Bison bison bison | reverse complement strand
TTTCTTCCTGATTCTTTGGCCTTGGCATTTCAAAACATCCTTTACCTCCACTGCTGCTAATTCATTTCAGTCGTGTCCAACTCTGTGAGACCCCATAGATGGCTAGCTTCATGTTTATCTAGGATGCAATGCACCGTAGGCAAGCTCTAAACCAACACCTCCTCTGAGACTTAAACCTT
>NW_011494945.1:10972087-10973757 GCF_000754665.1 Bison bison bison | reverse complement strand
CCCCCAAAGCTCCAAAGCACCATTCCTCCTCCACACTGTCTCCTGAGATCCCAGCAGCCCTGTGCCCAGAACCTCTCCCCAAGATTGGGGATCTGACAAGAACCAGTTGAAGGGATAAAGCTGTTCTCTTCTCATTTCTGGGAATCCCAGAGGCTGACAAAATAGTTCTTCCCTTTCCCAAAAGATCTGCTAGTGAGATGGGGCAACAGACAGCCCCTCCCCTCTCACCTGCATAAGATAGAGCAGGAAGAGAACTCAAGCATTCCCATCCTCTCCCAAACACCCAGAGGTCCAACCCACCTCATCCTCTCTATTCAATGGAACTTCATCAAGCTCTAAATATATAGCTTTCCTGTTTATGGGTTGACTTTGCCAATCACACCCTCAGAAACTTCTTTGGGCCACAGGGACAAGGTCCCTGCCTTCAAAAGAATCCACCTACATGACACCCTGTTCTTTTTTAAAATTTTCTGCTGCTGAAGCAAATTTATTTAAAGAGACTTTCTTATGAGACACTTATTCTAATGTTTCAAGTAAACATATTCCACATTATCAAAATGTAGCGACATTGTGACTTACTTAACCAGATGCTCAAAGACAAACTTTCTTAATCTCACTTCTTCACTTCCACTCTACTGCAAATGTTCTATCCTTCTCCAACATGTGCCATCTCAGTATTACACATCTCCAATTGTGTAATACTGAGAAAGTTAACTTCTCTGCTTTAGTTTCTACATCAATTGAAAAGATACTGATAATTTCTGCTTCGTTTTCAGATAGATCTTTAGGTGTTAATAATATACAATATTGAAAATGCAACAAACTCTACCAAATGCCCAATAAAATCCAAAAAATATATTTTCCATCTCTGGCTGGATAACAAACAGGATCTTCAATTCAATAACATTTTATATTTCATTCCATACAGAAAATACACAGGATATGAAACTGGTAGTGGACCTTTAGTAGAACAACAATCTTCTTAGCAATCAGAGATGTCAACAATGAAAAAGACTGGCACATGCATGAGAAGTTCTCCACTGATGAAGCTATTCAAGGAGAGAATAGATGACAAATGCCAGGTATGGTATAGCCAGGATTCTGGAGTAGAGTAGCATGTGGAAGTAAGTGATCTATGAAATATTTTGTGAGTCTACAATTCTAATATGACTTCTCTCTGGCCACCAATGATATTCATCATATTCTAGGATTGGCAACTCATTTACAATGAAGGCTGTTCTCCTAAATCGGAAGTTTTTATTATTATGTTAAGACATCCTCTTCATCAGTGGAAGTAAGAGCTCTTCTTGAAATCAATTTTTTGCCCTACAATTAGAAGGATAAAGAAAAAGCTAATACTAATAAAGGGAATAAGTTTCTCTACTTTCAAATCCTTTCCAAGAACAAATGTTAGATTCTTTTGGTTCCATGACCATCACTGCTATTCTAGGGGCCAAGGAACTCACTCTCAGAATTCTCACTCTCAGAGTTCTCCTGAGACCTCAGGGATATTAATAAAGAGGTGTCTACCCTTATCTTTGACAAAGGAGGCAAGAATATACAATGGATTAAAGACAATCTCTTTAATAAGTGGTGCTGGGAAAACTGGTTAACCACTTGTAAAAGAATGAAACTAGAACACTTTCTAACACCATACACAAAAATAAACT
>NW_011494945.1:10970813-10971987 GCF_000754665.1 Bison bison bison | reverse complement strand
TCCTAGAGGAGAACATAGGCAAAACACTCTCCGACATACATCACAGCAGGATCCTCTATGACCCACCTCCCAGAATATTGGAAATAAAAGCAAAAGTAAACAAATGGGACCTAATTAAAATTAAAAGCTTCTGCACAACAAAGGAAACTATTAGCAAGGTGAAAAGACAACCTTCAGAATGGGGGAAAATAATAGCAAATGAAGCAACTGACAAACAACTAATCTCAAAAATATACAAGCAACTCCTACAGCTCAACTCCAGAAAAATAAATGACCCAATCAAAAAATGGGCCAAAGAACTAAACAGACATCCTCCAAAGAAGACATACAGATGGCTAACAAACACATGAAAAGATGCTCAACATCACTCATTATCAGAGAAATGCAAATCAAAACCACTATGAGGTACCATTTCACGCCAGTCAGAATGGCGGCGATCCAAAAGTCTACAAGCAATAAATGCTGGAGAGGGTGTGGAGAAAAGGGAACTCTCTTACACTGTTGGTGGGAATGCAAACTAGTACAGCCACTATGGAGAACAGTGTAGAGATTCCTTAAAAAACTGGAAATAGAACAGCCTTATGATCCAGCAATCCCACTGCTGGGCATACACACTGAGGAAACCAGAAGGGAAAGAGACACGTGTACCCCAATGTTCATCACAGCACTGTTTATAATAGCCAGGACATGGAAGCAACCTAGATGTCCATCAGCAGATGAATGGATAAGAAAGCTGTGGTACATATACACAATGGAGTATTACTCAGCCATTAAAAAGAATACATTTGAATCAGTTCTAATGAGGTGGATGAAACTGGAGTCTTTTATAAAGAGTGAAGTAAGCCAGAAAGAAAAACACCAACACAGTATCCTAACGCATATATATGGAATTTAGAAAGATGGTAACAATAACCCTGTATACGAGACAGCAAAAGAGACACTGATGTATAGAACAGTCTTATGGACTCTGTGGGAGAGGGAGAGGGTGGGAAGATTTGGGAGAATGACATTGAAACATGTATAATATGTATGAAACAAGTCACCAGTCCAGGTTCGATGCACGATACTGGATGCTTGGGGCTGGTGCACTGGGACAACCCAGAGGGATGGTATGGGGAGGAAGGAGGGAGGAGGGTTCAGGATGGGGAACACATGTATACCTGTGGCGGATTCA
>NW_011494945.1:10970243-10970713 GCF_000754665.1 Bison bison bison | reverse complement strand
CACAGTTATTGAATCATTCCATTATTGAATACTCATGTACCTAGAACCTATGGGGATCTATAAGGTTTGAGTAACAGCAACAGTGAAAATGAAAGGAATTTCTACTACAAAGCCACAGTTATCAAGACAGTATGGTACTGGCACAAAGACAGAAATATAGATCAATGGAACAAATAGAAAGCCCAGAGATAAATCCACGCACATATGGACACCTTATCTTTGACAAAGGAGGCAAGAATATACAATGGATTAAAGACAATCTCTTTAATAAGTGGTGCTGGGAAAACTGGTTAACCACTTGTAAAAGAATGAAACTAGAACACTTTCTAACACCATACACAAAAATAAACTCAAAATGGATTAAAGATCTCACGTAAGACCAGAAACTATAAAACTCCTAGAGGAGAACATAGGCAAAACACTCTCCGACATACATCACAGCAGGATCCTCTATGATCCACCTCCCAGAA
>NW_011494945.1:10948252-10970143 GCF_000754665.1 Bison bison bison | reverse complement strand
ACCATCTTGTATACGAGACAGCAAAAGAGACACTGATGTATAGAACAGTCTTATGGACTCTGTGGGAGAGGGAGAGGGTGGGAAGATTTGGGAGAATGACATTGAAACATGTATAATATGTATGAAACAAGTCACCAGTCCAGGTTCGATGCACGATACTGGATGCTTGGGGCTGGTGCACTGGGACAACCCAGAGGGATGGTATGGGGAGGAAGGAGGGAGGAGGGTTCAGGATGGGGAACACATGTATACCTGTGGCGGATTCATTTCAATATTTGGCAAAACCAATACAATATTGTAAAGTTTAAAAATAAAATAAAATTTTAAAAAAAAAGAGGTGTCTACAAGGATAGCTCACATAGAGCTCAGTGAATCTTAGGGTGCTAGAGAACATAATTCTGTTCTAGAATTTTTAATTTTAAATATCCCTTTGCTTTCTTAACAAAATCTCTAGCAAATCAAAAGTCTTGATTTTCAAAAGTATTATCCAAAAATGTTCTCTTTGGCTCTCTGTAATTTCTCTTCAGGGCATGGGAATACCCACAATAGAATAGGAAAAGGGTCATGTACTAAAGTTACAAAGATTAACTTTGCAAGATATCTGGCTACACGTAACTACATTATATAAGACAGTTTTAATGGCAAAGGATTGTCATTCATAGAGCAGTTTGGCACTCTGGGGGTGGTACAGACATGTCTTTAAATAACTTTGTGAAAAGATTCAGCAAAGATAAAGAGTGAACTGATATGCCATCCACCGTTAGTAAGAGTGACTTCACTTAATAATGTAGGTCAGGTCTGAAACCACCATAAAGGCTGAAAGTGGCTGTCTTTCAAGTATTAGAAATTATTACTAACCCTAACCCTAACCTTACACTTTTCTTTGTGAATGAACCAATTCTTGCCAATCCAGTTACCCAATCTGACATATGTATTAACAAAAATTGAAATTAAATGAACACTGTTGGTCAGATTGTGTGTTTTTAAAAGTTTGAACTACTTTTTGAAAATAAAAATACTACTTCCATAATTAATAAGATGTTTATTCAGTTATGTGCAGTCTTTCACCAGACCTTTAAGCAGTAAATTTTTTTTTTTCATCTTCTTATCAGAGAATACTGGTAAACTGATAAAATGCTTGTGGAATTTAGTGTTATCTGTCCTTCCCTGGCCTTCAGTTCATGCAATTTTTTTGTCTCTCAGTAGTTTAATTACATGTGAAAAGATTCCCAGTAACATACTGTGTTATAGTATATTAGAATTAAATGTGGGGAAAAACCTTTCATTATATGGTTCTATTGTTATTCATCTATACATTCATTTGACAATACTGACTCAAGCTGCTGGCGTCCTCTTAAGCTCCAAATATTTCAAATTCCAGCCACATAATTAAATGAAAAGGATACCTTGTTTTCTAAAACTATTTAGAGATAGCAGAATTTCAACAGGTTATATTTTCATCCTTCATTGTCTTATATAAAAGTTACACTTTTCTTTGTGAATGAACCAATTCTTGCCAATCCAGTTACCCAATCTGACATACATATTAACAAAAATTGAAATTAAATGAACATTGTTGGTCAGATAAATCCATTATATATGAAGCTAATCATTATAAATGAAAACAAAATCCAACCTAGTCCATGGTTTAAGAAAATATTCTCACTTTATTAAAGCACACACATAACAGCTAAATTAACAGAAGAGTTTAGCTAAAAATATCATACATTTCAAACATTTGTCATAAACTGAAAGCTTATTTTGAATAAGATTATGAGAGGAAATAAGTCCTAAAGAAAATATCAGAGAGTTCTTTTGATACTAGAAATAGTCCATTCCTGTTCAGAAATAGTTTTGCCCTTATGACTCTGCTCCCAAGGTAGGCTTTTCTGGCATAAGTAAATTTAGCTTTATTTCTGGTACAAGTAGTCTTTCTTCATAAGTGTCACACTGAGCTGGGCTGATTTAGCTTTCTGTCTTCTTTATACCAGCCTTAGCAAGTTTCAAAATATATGGCCATTCAAAGCAAGTTGTATTGCAAGCTTTTCTCATTTGTTTCCACTTATCAAAAAAGTTAGAAGAACTAAGTGAAACCAGAGTCCTTCAGGCAAGACTAAGTCAAGGTTAGAATTCACTGGTTAACTGGGGTATTTTTTTTTTACAAAGAGAGTGTGCAAATTCCTAGGCTGGAACACACAGACTGAGAAATGTTCTCTAACACTGAAAATGAATGAACCCCAGAGCTCTCTGAGCAAAGAATTAAGGGAATAAGAACCTCATAGACCCCAATTCTCCAAATCACTGCATTCCTTGAAGATTTTAAACATACTCTTTTTGTAAGGAGATTTCAATTTAAGCTGGCAATATCTATGCATAAAGAAAAGAGATTAATATTAAGGTCACCACAAGGCAAATGCTTTTATTTCATAAGTATTTTAAGTTTTTCCTTCTTGACATGATTGTTATATATGGTTGCGTCTAGGTTTATGTCTGCTTTTGTATATCTGTGTGATGTTAAGTTCTTTTTCACAAAGGCTCTGGCTTGATGTCACTCATGACATTCTGTGGCGGAGATTTATTCCCTGACCTTATGCTTTGGAAAGGACAGCCTGAAATGCTCAAGAAATTGTGGGCCTTAGTAGATTATACTATGAGTTATTTCTCTTCCCCAGAGGAGGTATTACCCACTGAAAGCAGAGGCCAAAAGAGGGTTCCTTCTGAGTGCCAATATCCTTGCAGAAGAGCCATTTGAGCAGGATACTGGTTTAGAATTCAATTTGAGGCTAAGACAGTAGTGGCGATACAGAGATAGTGCTTTGGCAACTTTTCTCTCATTTCTGAAACGTTGTGATAGAACAGACAACACTAAATCTAAAAAGGCATCAGCATGTAACATTAACACCCCCACGCCAAATATCACAGTATACTTTGAGGTTTTAAAATATGACAAAGATAATTTTTTAAATTTCAAACTGCATTCCAACTGAATGTTTAAGACCTTTCATTTAAAATATTTTGATATTCTGATTACATATTTTTTATATACAACATAATCCGTGTATAGAACCCACACTTAGCACTGTCCTATTGACTACAGCTAATAGGAATTATATTTATATTAAATTATTTACTATCTGTTGCTCTGTAATGATTTTTTAACATCAACATAAAAATGATGCCATATAACTTTTCTGATTCTGTGTCTCCTTTAGCATTCATCCAGCAACTAGTAATTAAGCCCCTACTATCAGCCGCATACTGGCGAATACTCCAGATAATAGAGTTACTGAGCTCTGCAAAGTAAGGATAGTCAAACTCTCTGGCAAGCACAATTGATGCCTAGAGTTCAAAGGGATAATTCAAACTGTAAATTCAACCCTAAATCGATATGATTTTGTATTGTTCTAATCCGACTGCTTCAGTTCACACAAGCATCTGCACTTTCACGCTCTGAAGAGGATGACCACAAGGGAAAAATACCAACCACCTCTTTGTAACTTGGGTCTCTCAATACTCCGCACACTACTCTGGTGTCCTCCTCCACCTCAACCAAAACGCAGCTTTAATGCCCAAACCAGCTGAAAATATCCAAATCTCTCTCTGCCCCAATTCCTCTCCTGAGCTTCAGACCTCAGCATCCAGATCCCCCTGCTGTCCTGCAGAAAGCTCACCCAACATGGTCCACAACTGCGCCAACCATGTGCCCACACACCTGTTGCCCCTCTTCCAAAGCATCCCCCTGAATGGTGACACCAGCAGCACAGGGTGGTCAGAAAGGTGTCATTCTGCACACCATTTCTCTCTCTCTCTCCCTCCCTCCCTCTCTCTCTCTCTCTCTCACTCACACACACACACACACACACACACACACACAGAGTCAGTTACCATGCCATCACTTCTGGTAAGGGAACCTTTAATTTTAAATAGAAGAGCTATTATTCTGTATTCATTAGTTAAGTAGTGGGAGTCTGGAGTCAAAGTTGTTGGGGTGAATGTTTTTCTTTAATTTTGCAATACAGTCAAATTTAAGATCCATGTCCAGTGTCCATTTCAGAAGCATTAAACTTTGTGTGCTACTTAGAGTCAAGGACATACCATATTTCTTCTCTTTTGTTCTTCAAGGATGCCCTGTTTCACAATTATATCTCTTGGCCTTCTAGGTGTATTAATTATGAGATGAGTAGAGATCCCTTTTGTTTCAGAATATTATGCTTTCCAATTTTTACTAGTTGAATGTAGGATTTAGATGATTGATCTAATGATGGTAGACATGCATGAGGACCCAAAAAATATCATTATAGTCAAGATGTGCAGTGAAGCCTGACTATATTTGGGAAAATATGCAACATTACACGCTGAGAGCTCACAAGAAAATGAGATGCCCAAGGGTGAATTTAGACCACAGATCCCCCCTGCTTTCTTTACAATAAAAATTTGACTACTTATTACAGATACAGGATACTCTAATGAAGAGAATGTGAAACAAACTGAATAAGAGAAGTCACATACAGAGCAATAAAACTTAGATGAGATTTTTAAAATTAAAATAGGAGACATAGTTAAGCCTTGATTAAAATATAATCCATTTGAGCTCAGTTAGATATAAAACCTTTCTCCTGCTCCTCAGCTGTTATCATAGTTGAATACAAATATGAACCAGGCAAAGTTCTGTCTTGCCCCCTAGGGTTTCAGAGGACCACAAAGGAAGACCCTAAAGACATTCACAGATTTTATTTCTACTCAGATGGTAAAGAATATGCCTGCAAGGCAGGAGACCTGGATTCAATGCCTGGGTTGGGAAGATCCCCTGGAGAAGGCAATGGCAACCCACTCAAGTATTCTTGCCTGGAGAATTCCATGGACAGAGTTACTTGGTGAGTTACAATCTGTGCAGTCACAAAGAGTTGGACACAACTGAGTAACTAACATTAACACTAAATCCTTATCAAACCTTTGCTTGACCATGCCTTTGTTACGAGACTCTGCTCTAGTCTAAATTCTCATCATCTGTCTATCACCTGCATTCCTTCCACAATCCTCTAACTCGCCTCCCTGCTTCCAGTCACTCTTCTTTGAAATCAGTTCTCCACATTTTGCTTTCATCACCACAAATTAAAATGCACATATGCACTTGCCTGTTTTTCTACTATCTCTACTTCCAGTGTTTGTTCTTAAATTCCGTGAGGGCTATCTGTAACTTGGCAGTGTTACAGAACTTGAGATAATATGCTCTGAACGAACAAACAAATGGCAGCATTAGCCTGGCCTTTCTTAGATTCAAACCTGGTTCTTGGCCAAGGCTCTGGGGGAGGCTCTGTGGCTCAGTTTCAACATCCATAAAACAGGATCACAATACTGTTTGCCTTAAAGAGGTCTAAAGAAACCAGTTTAATCCTCATCCATACTGTTGGGTGTGTTGTAAGGAATAGCTAAAATAGGTCACTTTTACTTTTTATCTTTTGGCTTATAGGACATATTCTGTGGAGAGAACCACTATAAACAATTTTCTTTCTCAATTTTTTTCTGCAAGTTTACATGCTGTTGTCTTTGTGATAACAAAAGAGTTTAATATTGGCAAAATGTGAGTATTCTAATAAAAATTAACAAAGCACAGGTTTTCATTTTCTATACACTATGCTAAATATCCATCTACTCATTTTCAAATTAAAAATATGAAGCAACTACTAATATTATTGACCCATTTAACAGATGAGGAAAGGGCTTTCAAATGAGATATTATTTGCCCAAGATCAACCATTTAATGTGCAGAGTCATGACTCTGAGCTTAGGTCTGTCTGTCTAGGCTCTTAACCACTGCATTTTACAGTCTGTTCTCTGTACTAGCATCCAAAGAAAGTTAAATAGTTTTGAAGCAAAGAGTTTATTTCCTCTTCACAATACTTAATTTTGAAAAATACATAAACTAATTCTATGTATTTTTGGTAGTTTGAAACATTACTTTTTAACTTCATCTAGTAATAAAACTAGGCTTCCCTGGTGGTTCAGAGGTTAAAGCATCTGCCTGGAATGCGGGACACCTGGGTTCAATCCCTGGGTTGGGAAGATCCCCTGGAGAAGGAAATGGCAACCCACTCCAGTACTCTTGCCTGGAGAATCCCATGGACGGAGGAGCCTGGTGGGCTACAGTCCATGGGGTTGCAAAGAGTCGGACATGACTGAGCGACTTCACTTTCACTTTCAGTAATAAAGATGACATCTAATGTAAAATTTCTTTGTATTCAATAGATCTAATGTTTAAACATTTATAAAGTGTTTTGAATATTTGCTAAGTATATCATACACACTAGGAAATGCAAACTTTGTGGAAGTAAATAATGCATACTAATCATCCTTTTCTGTGTTTCTCACAGATGGTATCACATTATATGTCAAATTAACCTCATGACCATGTTTTTATTTTTAATTATGTACATAAACTATATCTTAAGAAAAAAAATACTATTTACCTTAACAGTTATTAGGAGGATTCAGAAATCAAAAATTAATACATGTATACCAGCTAAAACAGTGTCTGCCACATTGGAAGAACTCAATAAAGTATAGCTATTATAGTTTTTGGTAATCATCACTATATGTTGCTGTTATCATTATGATTATTATTCAACTCCCCTTAAAACAGGTCCCTCTTACTTAAAGTTCAAAACTTGTGGCAAGTATCTCAAATCCAACATGATTGGTGCTATGAACAGAATTGTGTCCACCCAAAAATTTAAATGTTGAAGCCCTCACGCCCAATGTGATAAGGTTTGGAAATAGGCCTTCTAGGAAGTAATTAAGGGTAAATGAGGTCATAAGGATGAGGTTCTAATCTGACAAGATCAGGGCCTTGTAAGAAGAGAAAGAGATCTCTCCCTCTCTCCATGTGCGTGAGGAAAGGCCACAAGAGGACATAGCCAACAGCCTGAGCTGACTAATGGAATTGGGTCATGAATGACTCAGTACACCCCACCCTCCTGATTTACAGAACCACCTAGAAATCTCTCTCTCACCTGCATGTCTGGGTGAGAACACCCTTTCCGTTTTTCACTGGCTAATTCAAACTCATTCTTCAAGAACACCTTCAAGTGTTCCCTATTCCAGCAAGACTACCTGAGTTCCCACAGTCTAAGTTAGGGGCCCCATGCTCTGTGTGGCAAGTATGCTCTATGTCACAGTTCATCAGGGCACCGATGACCACTAGTACCAGGAGGCATACTGTAGATGCTCCTTAAATATAGACTTATTAAATATGTCATTCAGATGTCAACTTGTCAACATGACATATTCTTGATCTTCTGCTGATACACTGACATCACAGCAATGCAAAAAGTTTAAATAGAATCTTAGATATACCTATTAGTGAAGTCAGTCTGGCCATCCTTTCACATTGCTTGGCTATTGGTTCCTTTTCATCTGTCTCCACCTTTTACTTGCCCATCCCCACCATCCATAGCTGCAGCATTCCCACCACTAAATTTCTTTCATTTCTAAGACAAAGCATCTTAGCTATCTCTTTCTTTCTCTGGATTTCTAATTCATGCCTTTATGATTTCATGTTCCACTCAAGTGGAATTTTCCCACTCAAATGGAATTTGCTCACTCAAATGGAATTTTCCCAGAGACAGATCTCTCACTATTATGAATTGTTATACATTCTGCCTAGAAAAATAATGATGTGAACCTCACTATAAAGGAATGATGGAGACTGGCAGCTAAATGCAACTTAGCAGGGCCAGCTAAAAGTGATGCTGGCTTTAGTGAAGGCAGAGCCTAGAGAGATTCTATCCTACTGGGTACTGGAAAACAGAACAGGAACTTTCAAGACACTGGCAAATGTATTCTTCTAAAAGGAGAGTTAATGTGAAACAAACCGGAGAAGAAAGCATGTGAGCAAGAGAGGTGCAAGAGAATCCAACTCTACTGTTAGGGCAGCTGCAAAGGCAAAACCACACCAAACCATTTACCTCTTTCTCAATCAGCTCCTCCACTTGACTCAAAATGTGAAATGCATTGGACAATTTAATGTTACAAACACAACTATAAAATATTATGTTATAGATACAGCTGAAGTATGTTTTTAAATAAGATGAACTAGAGAAATTAACAAGCAATTGGGAGGGGGAGAGGAAGATACAGTTAAAGTGTTTCCATTACAAACTATATTTCTATACAATCAGATCAAGAACAACTGTGATGTCCATACTTCCCTTCCAGTTTTGTATTTTGTGAGCTCCTTTTAAGTATTCTTGTATTTTTTATTCTTTTTATGGTCTCAGTCACAATATAAGAATAATAAGGGCTTAGTATAGTTATAAGAATAATGGAATGTTTTCAACATTTTAATATCATACACAGTGGTAATCCAATGCATTGTCTATTGTTCTATTTGGAATCAAACTTTCAAATACAGATATAGATACCATTGTGCAACCCATCTTTTGTTTCCCACTCATTTTCATAATAAACTGAGTATAATATTTTCCTTTTTTCAATTTTAAAATAAACATTTTTCCCTGGATAATCTTTTAAACATGTGAGTCAACATATTCTTACAGAAGGAATAACAGCTATGACTCAGGGCCATGGAAGAAGCTTCCCATAATAAATTACAATGATTACAGCTACCAGACGAAGAGCTTCAGCTTCTGTAGCAAATTCTTCCCAGCTCCTTTCATTAATCAGGCTGCTTACTTGGCTTTATCATTAGAGCCAGGCCTTTCAACTTGGTGCCTGAACCAATTAATACATAATTTAAATCAGAAGCATGTTTAAAATTCTATCAGAGTACCATGTAGCGACTGGAGTATATCATCCTGCATTAATTCCATGTTTGTTGTGAAGGTAATTGATTATTGCTGACAATGAGTTTTCTGAAGCAAAAGCTACTTTTTTTCTTATTCAACACTCTTTTCTGCATGCAACAGATAGTATTATCTACAAAGTTTAATGACAGGTATCTGTGGGATGAAAAATATCTTACTAAATTCACATCCACATTGCTTAAATGATTCTTCCTGAGTTTTTCAGTCTGTCACATCAAACTCTCAATGTTGGTAGTAACAGAGAATAAAGCTTGCAACAATTCCAAGACTTACAAAATAGTAAATTAAACTAGGTGGAACTATTACTAATCCCTATTCCCTGACTTCATGAAGAGGTAAAATCTCCTCCACTCATCATTTTTCCCCATGACCTGCAGGTGGATGTGTTCAAAAGATCATCCACATAGACTCCAATGACAAATTACTTGCCAGGAATGAAAGTGAAAACCAAGACTTTGTTCAAAATGTGTCAGGCACTCTCAACTCCTGATAACAGAATCTTTGATCATCCTTATTCTGGTTCTCATTGTAACCAAACTGCCACTAACAGCTACTTAGAACACTAAAGTCATAGTAACATGGTTGCCTCTAACTGGGTATTAGACTTCAGAACAGCATAGGCAAACGTCACAATGCAGAGGTGAAGCTGCCAAGAAGATGGGATAGCAAGCAATAGCAAGAACCTTTGATTTTAAAATTCAAGGAATGTATTCATCCTGGACACAATCTAAGCTTGTGCTTCATTGCCCATGAAAAAGCAATGACTTGCTAACATGCATCACAAACATTTCAAACTATACTCTACCACTGAATATTTCCATAGATCTGGCCCCAACAGTCCTTTGCAAAGTAGTTGAAAACATATAAAAATATGTGTATATTTTTATATATGCATATATACATATACACACATAAATTTATTCATAAGCCTGTCAAATCTTCAGGAACTTCCTATTTGTAGATAAATTCAATAATAACACTTGGCTATATTTATTTACCTTGAGACTCTGCTTATAAATATCCAAGCTTATAATTTCTTAGACTTTTTAAAGAAAATAACCAATGTACTGACTTTCTTTTATATGTGAAACAGATATAAATGCCTGCACTTTTGCAAACATTTCCAAGCATGTTTTAATTGTGAGAGCACTCAACATAATGAATAGGGGTCAAGAGCACTCCATGTTTTTCTTGGAGGGAATACCTCTGTCAAGAAGCCTCAACAGCAGCCACTATGGAAAACAGTATGGAGGTTTCTCAAAAAATTAAAAATACAGCTACCATATGACCCAGTAGTTCCACTCCTCAGTATTTATCCAGAAATAAACTATTAATTTGAAAAGATTAATATACCCCAATGTTCACAGCAGTATTATTTACAGTAGAAAAGATATGAAAGCGACATAAGTGTCCATCAACAGATGAATGGATAAAGAAGATGTAGCGTATATATACGTGTGTGTGTGTGTTATGTTAATCACTCAGTCGTGTCCGACTCTTTACGACCCCATGGACTGTAGCTTGCTAGGCTCCTCTTTCCATAGAATTCTCCAGGCTAGAATACTGGAGTGGGTTGCCATTCCCTTCTCCAGGGTATCTTCCCAACCAAGGGATCAAACACAGGTCTCCCGCATTGCAGGCAGATTCTTTACTGTCTGAGCCACGAGGGAAGCCATATATATATATATATATATGTGTGTGTGTGTGTGTGTGTTAAATATACTGGTGGGCTGCTGTCTATGGGGTTGCACAGAGTCAGACACAACTGAAGCAACTTAGCAACAGCATATATATATATATATATATAATGGAATACTACTCAACCATTTGGTGGCTCAGTGGTAAAGAATCTGCCTGTCAATGCAGGAACCACAGGAGATGTGGGTTTGATTCCTGGGTCAGAGAGAGCCCCTGGGGGAGGAAATGGCAACCCACTGCATTATTCTTGCAGGAAGAATCCCATGGACAGAGGAGCCTGGTGGGCTGCAGTCCATGAGGTCACAAAGAATCGGAGACAACTGAGTGACTAAGCACACACGCATGCATTCAACTATTTAAAAAAGAAATTTTGTCAATTTTCAACAACATGGATGGACTTGGAGGGCATTATGTTAAGTGAAATAAGTCAGAGAAAGCTAAATACTGTATGATATCACTTATATGTTGAAACCAAAAAATAAGGCTAACTGGTGAATACAACAAAAAAAGACTCACAGATGAAGGGAACACACTTGTGATTACCAGTGGGGAGAGGGAAAGGAGGAGAAGCAAAACAGACGTAGAGGATTAAGAGGTACAAACTACTATGTGTAACATACTATATATGTATATATAGTAGTAAATAGCAAACTACTATGTATAACATAGTATACTATATATAACATAAATAAGCTACAAGCATTTATTATATAGCACAAGGAATAAAGCTAATATTTTATAAAAACTATAAATGAAATGAAAGTAAAGTGTTAGTCACTCAGTCGTGTCCAGCTCTTTGCAAACTCATGAACTGTAGCCTGCCAGGCCCCTCTGTCCATGGGATTTTCTGGGAAAGAATACATTAGTAGGTAGCCATTCCCTTCTCCAGGTAATTTTCCTAACCCAGGAGTCAAACCCAGGCCTCCTGCATTGCAGGCATATTCTTTACTGCCTGAGCCACCAGATAAAACCTTTAAAAATTGTGAATCACTATGCTGTATACTTGAATCTTATATAATATTGTACATCAACTATACTTCAATTTTAGAAGAGCCACCAAAAATAAAAAAGATTTAAAACAAAATAAAATACTCATATGATACAATAAGGAAAGTAATACGAAGGGGATAAGCTGGGAGACTTCTGGGAAATAATTTTCATACTGTAGAACAAAATATACTAGAGAAAACGATCCTTTCTGCCTTTGGAGTTTGTAATGATGCTAGGAGCTGCTGCCTCCCTCTTGAAACAATGTTATCTGAGGACAAGTGCCAACACACAGGGTGACAGAACAGAAAGATGGAAAAACGTGGATTCCTGATGATGTTACTGAGCTTCTCGGTCATCCAACATTGGAATCACTTTACCTCAAAGCTTCCAATTATGTGTGATAATAAATATCTTTATTCTTTAAGCCATCTAGTTTTTTTAATCTACTTTTTTTTTTAATTATTATTATTTTTTTTACTTTACAATATTGTACTGGTTTTGCCATACATCAACATGCATCCTCCACGGGTGTACACGTGTTCCCCATCCTAAGCCATTTAGTTTTAACAAATGTATTTGTAGTTGAAAGTATTGCATCTGATACAACAGCCAAGATTCTTTGCTCAGTATCCTCCAAAGACACCACATTTCCAGAGGAGGGGAGGAGGGAAACAACTATACAATATTATAAATGAATAAACAATCAACTAAAAGTACAAAATGAATCAGTCAGAACAATTTCACACCGTACTTTAGAGCTAAGTATCATAATCTAATTGTCTGTGTAATGTCATGGCAATACATTAGAATTCTCTCCTATACTTGCATAGTAACTATCAGAATTAATTCACAGTACACAGTATTCAGGTTCATGGTGTGTGTTTGTGTGTGTGAGCTCAGTCATGTCTGACTCTGCAACTCTATGGACTGAAGCCTGCTAGGCTCCTCTGTTCATGGAATTCTCAAGACAAGAATACTGGAGTGGCTCACCATTTCCTCCTCCAGGGTATCTTTCTGACCAAGGGATCAAGCCAGCATGTCCTGCATTGCAGGTGGATTCTTTACCACTGAGCTACCAGAGAAGCCAGATTGACAGGGATTTGGTCCTAGATCTGCATCCCCTAGCTATGTAAATTGGACAAGCAACATAATCCCACTAAGCTTCAGTTCCTTCATTAGTAGAGTGGGAATAATGATAGCACATATTTCTCTACATTAATGTTGGCATGATGAGCTAATTCATGGACCTGCCTCAGCACTTAGCACATAATAATGACTTAATAGATGTTGGCTACAAAAAAAAAAAACTATAATAAGTGTGTAAATATCAATATTACAAAGAAAGATGAGTTTAGGTTATTAGCATATTAAAAATATCAACCTGCAAAAGAGAGTGAAAGTGAAAGGCCATCAGCTGTGTCTGACTCTTTGTGACCCCATGAACTATACAGTCCAAGGCACTGTCCCTGCCGGAATACTGGAGTGGGTAGCCTTTCTCTTCTCCAGGGGATCTTCCCAACTAAGGGATCAAAGCCAGGTCTCCCGCATTGCAGGCAGATTCTTTACTGTCTGAGCCACGAGGGAAGCCCAAGAATACTGGAGTATCCCTTCTCAAGCGGATTTTCCTGACCCAGTGGATAGAAGAAGCCTATCCCTTCTCCAGTGGATCTTCCCGACCCAGGAATCAAACCAGGGTCTCCTGCAATGGAGGTGGATTCTTTACCAACTGAGCTATGAGGGAAGCCCAGCACAGCTATATAATTTTATACTGCTGATGCTATTTAGAAGTAAGAAAAGTCAAAGAAATTCCAGCAGGATTTTGTGAAAGAAACTTAAATCCAGTTTTCTTCTCAAAAGAGCAAGATCTGACTTAGTTAAATGAGTATTATTCAGATACCAGTATGCCAGCTTTATTTACAGGTAACATGTTCCATTATTTTAAAAAACATATCTAAAACCTATTGTATAAGAAAATTTAGCACATGAGAAAAAGGCAAACTCTGAAGCTTTATTTGCATACATGAATCAAAAAGGTTACATATTAAAAATACTCAGACATTCAAAAGAGGTCTTTCTAGCTCTAGAGGTAATCTTTCACTGCTTATTAGAAACAAAGATGAAAATCATAGGGACACAAAATTAATTTTAAAAACAAACAGAAGGAAAAAGAAATAAATTTCTAATAATGTAATATACTTGTCAAAATCTACTAAACTGTAGTGTTAGGGAAGGGAGGGAACTGTGGAATAGTCCTTTCAATTGTTAAAGACTTTGCACAATGATTATAGGATGTTGGCAGTAAATATGTATGTGTCAGCTAATATTTGGGGCTTCCCTGGTAGCTCAGCTGGTAAAGAATCTACCTGCCATGCAGGAGACCTGGATTTCATCCCTGGGTTGGGAAGATACCCTGGAAGAGGGATAGGCTATCCACTCCAGTATTCATTCCCCGTTGGCTCAGATGTAAAGAATTTGCCTGCAATGTGGGAGACCTGGGTTTGATAACTGGGTTGGGAAGATCCCTGGAGGATGGCATGGCAACCCACTCCAGTATTCTTGCTTGAAGAATCCCCAGGAGGAGCCTGGTGGGCTAGAGTCCATGGGTTCACAAAGAGTCAGACATGACTGAGCAACTAAGCACAGCACAGCACAGCTAATATCTAAGCAGAAAAAAGCAATTAACACGTTTTTAATTTGGAATTTGATTTAGATTCATCTAAGACTATTTATTTGTTTATTTTTAAAGGGTGTGCACCAACAATACCTTAAATTATTCAAAAAAAAAGTTATTGAACAGCTAGCAGATATCAGGCTATGGACTAGATGTCTAGGCACAATGGATGAATGAAACATGATCCCACCTCAAGTACATCAGAGCCCACTCAGGAAGACATCTATGTTCTGTTCATGGACAAGCTCACAGTGCTATGAAACATATGCAGTGAAACTCAAAGATTTAAGATAATTCCAATTTCATCAATAACGACACCTACAATCAAGGCCAGAATAATTGCTCTACCTAATAGTTTATCAACAAACAGAAATGAGCACTAATGCATGAACTAAGCAATCAGTTCCTGGGCCATTATCTAGCAACCAGGTCTGCGTATATGTCTTCCTCACCAAAACCCTGGGGCCAGTTCCACACATCCATTTAATTTTCCTAGCACCCTTTTTCTAGTTTGTTCCCTGAATGAACATAACATTCTAAAAACTCCTTTGTTTCAGAAACAATAGCCCTGTCATCGTGGTATCCCTCTTCTTAAGTAGCAACCCTGTTATATAAGCTCATTGATTCTGAGTTTCTTCATTTTTAAAATAGGATGATTTCACCAATCTCCTAGGGTGCTCATGAAGATGAAATAAGATAACATATATGAATTTTTCTAACAAATAGGCACTAAATAAATGTTATTTCCATTTGTTTTCCTTCACTCCTCTCCCCTTCTCATTTTATATAAACAAACATTACAAGGATTTTTTCCATTAATATATACACAGAACAATTAACAAAAATGAAGTAACAGGTTGTCATAGTTGTCAGCACAAGAATGGATATATTTGCAAAGCATTTTAAAGATGTTTGTGGTATTTAAGTTACATATTTGAATTTTTTCCCAAAAAGAAAGAAAATCAAAGGGTAATCTTGTTATTTGCCATGCTTAAGATGAAGTTATTGAAAGAAAATAGAGTATAATTTAGAAATGAAATAAATATATTCATACATGATCCATACAAAATTAATCTTCCCCAAGAAATTCCTAGAACATTCCAGGTGATCATACCCAGCATTCCCAGCCACATCAGAGATACTGAACAAGGTCTCCTATACATTATCACATGGAGATATTAATAAAAAATATCATGCAACACATGCACCTTACAGTAAGAACATAGATCATAAAGAAAGGTCCAAAAATAATGAAAAAATATAACCTGAAAATTCATTCAAATTACGCACAAACACTCATGCTTTTATTCCTTCTTTCAAAAGGCTCACAGGATACAATTACCCTTGGCTTCGAAATCACCTCTCTACCTTTTCCAATCATACCATTTTTTCCTACTCTCTGCCCCCCAAAAAACTTTCTGTTGCTTCAGGATGGATTCATTTCTGCTTTCCAGGAAGCACTGACCTCCCCACAACTGTTGATACTTGAGTCTATTCTCCTGAGACAAATGATCCATTAAAGGATTGGCAAAGTCCTAATTCAGGGCTTCCCTGATGGCTCAGACAGTAAAAAATTTGCCTACAAAAAGGGAGAGCTGGGTTCGAATGCTGGGTTGGAAAGATACCCTGGAGAAAGGAATGTCAGCCCACCCCAGTATTCTTGCCTGGAGAATTCCATGGACAGGGGAACCTGGCGAGCTAAAGTCCATGAGGTCACAAAGGTCATACACGACTAAGCGACTAACAGACACACACACAAGGTCCTAGTTCACATGGTTAAGAAGAAAGGACCCTAACCGTTTCCACAGTCAATTGCTGTCTTTTGTTTTTTCTTTACTGTCCAAGTCCATTTTCTGTCTTCTTCTGAATAGCCTCTGTTCTCCTCCACCTTTCAACATCTATACAGTCTATGCTGTATATCCCTCTTTTGTAATTTATTGCAAAACAAGAGAGACCATTTCAAGTGACAATAAACATTTCTGTTAATAAACAAAGATGTCAAAACATTTTTGACAATCTAAATACCTCTTTCACTATTAATTTAATTAAAAACTCAAATCCTCTTAAATAATGCTGAAATCAAAGACAGCTTGCATGCCCCACTAAAGTCTCAGAACATTGATTTGAACATACACAGTTCCCTTCAGTTATACTAACCTGTGACTTTCTTGAAAAAAAAAAAAAAATCACTAATCCCAAATCTCTATTAGCATCACCAGCTTCATGCTTGCTTTAGTTTCTTGTGCATAGGAAGAAAACACTTTTAATGATTTGACAGAGGTGCTGTAAGTCATGCACGTCACTGCAGATGGGGAAATGACAATGAGAAGACAATGGCCATACATTAGAAGACAATGGCCAACGAAAGAAGAATCCAATCACAATAAGAAATGGATGTTGTGATTCATCTGGAATGCTTCTCAATAAAACAGCTCCCTATTCATACACAACTCCTTACTTTTCTATGAGAAGGAATAATAAAATATAAATCACATTATTCACTTACTTGTTCTAATAAAGCTAAAAGGGACCTAATACATTTTTAGAACACTTTGGAGCACTTTTTCTGTTGTACCTTTCCTTCTAAAACATATTGGCAATTGCGATGCTAGCAATCTTGTCACTCAAATTAATAATTATAAGGAAGAAAATAACTTAAAACATAAATTGTCACTGCATTAGCCATCACATTTATATGTCTGTTCAAGCCAGTAATTGCCATAAAAGCCAATCTTATTTTTAAAGGCCAAAATGTAATTAAATTGTTATTGTTAACTCTTTTGAATGAGTAGCTTTATTTTATTGCATATTTTTTAAACAGTCTTCAACATTCACTCTTGAATGACATCCTGTTGACAAGGTAGGGAAGGAACAGGTGAGTATTCAGTTGAAGATTTCTGTAACTGAAATGAGCATCTTGCCAGCCAGATTGGGCAACCATAAGGAATAGCATCTGAGAAAACAATCCAGAGTTGCCCGGGTGTGATACAACTGCCCTGGCTTATTTTGGTGAGGAAAAACTTCTGCTTTATTTCTCCTTAATTCAAAAATGAATTCCTTCCTTTAAAAAGTTTTTTGATTTATAAAGTAGGACAGACTAGTTTTACTGCAACAATAACTCTCCAAACTCGCCACAAATTCAAAGTGTATTTTGTTCACCTTAAATTCCATGAATTCCATAACGTTCTTTCTGACTGTCTTTGAAATAAAAGGAAAATAAACATCATAAAACTCATTCCCTTATAAATTCTAAAATTCAGTTCCTAGCTTGAGACTGAATACTGGTTTGCAGAATTATGCACTGGCCCAGCCAGCACATGAGGATGCTACGTGGATAGGCAAACACTTCCTCAAGGTGACGTGGAGCTAGACAGATGACTTGAGGAGTTACACAGAGGGGTGAGAATGTGTTCTGAAAGTCCTTCACCAGTGTTTCTTTCCACCACTGGGTCCATATTTGAAATATGTAAGAGGACCACATAAACAAGTTGAGACTCACATTGATGTCAAAGAGAATAGGCAAATGAATATCATGTCAAGACTATGATAAAACAAGCCTGGGAGAAAATAATTGCAAAAGACACATCTGATAAAGGACTGTTACCCAAAATATACAAAGAACTCTTGACAATAAGAAAACAATACAAGTAAAAACTGCTCAATGACTGTAATATACACCTCATCAAAGAAAATATACTGACCATAAATAAGCATAGAAAAAGATGTTCCATATTATATGTCATCAGGGAAACAATGAAATACTACCACCCATTAGAATAGCCAAAATCCAGAACAGTGACAACACCAAAGACCAATTAGTATGTGGAACAACAGAAATTTTCATTCACTGCTGGTCAGAATTCATAATGGTCCAGCTACTTTGGAAGACAGTTCGGCAGTTTTTAACAAAACCAAACATATTCTTGCCATATGATCCAAAAATCACGTTCCTTAGTATTTACTCAAATGAGTTGAAAACTCACATCCACACAAGAAACCTCCATATAGATGTTTATAGTAGCCTTATTTATAATTGCCAAAACTTGGAAACAACCCAAAATGTCCTTTGGTGGGTGATAGATAAACAAACTATGGTACATCCAGACAATGAAATGTTTTTCAGTGTTAAAAAAGAAATAAACTGTCAAGCCATGAAAAGACATGGAGGAAACTTAAAAGCACGTTACTAAGCAAAGAAGCAAATCTGAAAATTGCTACACACTATATCATTCAAACAATATGACATTCTGGAAAAGACAAAACTATGAAGATAATAAACAGATCAGTGGTTGCCAGGGGTCAGCTGAGGGCCGAGGGCACACAGGCAGGGCACAGAGGATTTCCAGGGCAGAGAACCTGTTCTTTACAGTAATACAGTGGTGGATACATGTCATTATCCATTTGTCCAAACCCATGAAATGTTCAACACCAAAAGTGAATCCTAATGTAAACTATGGACTTTGATTATGATTTATTGATTTACATTCATCAAGTATAATAAATATACCACTCTGATGGGGGATGTTGATAATGGGAGAGGCTATGTATCTGTAGTGGGGGAGGGGATACAGGAGAAATCTTTGTACTTCTTCTCAATTTAGCTGGGCATCTAAAATTCTTCCTAAAACATGAAGTCTTTTAAAAATCACACAGGAGTTAAGAAAATATGAAAATCTATTTTTGAGGTTATTATTACTGTGAGTAATTATAGCAAAGAAACATGTATCTAGCCCTCTGTTTGATCATTTTTCTCTCTGCATTAAATTATTTAAATGAACATTGTTTCTAGCATAATTTTTTAAACTTTGACTCAAAAATCAATGTATTTGACAGCTCTTAAACTTCATATGCCATCAGCACACTGAAACCTCAGATGGCCAAGACATCTTCTATTTACTTATTTTACTTACTGTGATCATACTGTATTCTGTAGAAAATTGTCACCCTCTATTGTATTAGCACAGTAACAACCTTTTCTTGCATTCCAAGGGCAGGTAAGTCACAATAAATAATGTCAACCTTAATTTTACGGCATTTTACACTAAAGCACAGGGAAACCAAGTGTAAAATGCTTTGCTTCACTTTCTTCTATTTTCATTAATAGGCACAGAGGTTCTTGAGAGCTAGAGAAAATTCTACACACCATCTACAGTCCACTCCTTTAGTTTACAGAAACAGAAACTGAGGCACAAAGAGAACAAATGACTTGTCCTAGGTTACTCTTGTCATTATGGCAGAAGCAAGCACAGACCCTAACTCCAAGCTACTAAGGTAGAATGTTTTATTTCCTATCACCCTTATTTATTTGGCTTTTGACATAATGGGATAAAGGTGATCTTATGGATGAGGAAAGCCTATATTTCAATTAGTAATTTTAGGGTCTAAGAACCTTCCCTGTTGAAAGAGATACTGTTAAAAAAAAAAAAAGAAAAGAAAAAATCCATGTGAGAGGAAGCCAAAGTGTAGTTCATTCCAAAGACTGACACCTATTCTAATACAAGAAGACTCTAGTCATGTGTCTGTGTCACTCCAAGGGAACTTGCGGTAACTAACAGAAAAGCTATTCAAGATGGTTTGACAAATGAAAGGGGAATTTATGGCTATTGTAACTGAAAAGCCCAAGCTTACTTTCAGGCATGGATGAGTCTGGTGGTTAAAACAATGTGATCAGGCACTTTTCTTTATTCCTCCTACTGCAGTTCAGGTAAAAAAAAAAAAAAAAAATGGTTATTTTGTATGAAACAAAAATGAGAAGTTTCTAAAAGAAAGGAAGGAGAAGGTCAATTGGGACCCAAAGACACAGTGGTGAGTCTCCTGTGTTTTTTCCTGCCCTGTATATGCTAGACTAGGAGATGAAGAAGCTAGAATATCAGAAACACCAATGGTCCCCACCAAAACTGTTCTCAGCCAAAAATCAAAAAAAGGGAGGCTTAGTAAGACAGGGAACAATCCTACTTCAGCATAGAGTATGGAAAAAATGGAAAAAAATGTCAACTCCACCCACAGCCCTATTAGCAAGACTGAGTGGGAGCTTTTCTTCCAACCTTACCAGGCTTAACAATGTGTTCAACACCCTTATCAATGTGATTTTAGAATGGATAGGGAGCTGGGACTTTTGTCTCCATTGGGCAATAACAAGGTCCCTCCTCCATGGTGTCATAGGAGGCCACATGGGGAGCCTGGACTTCCATCCCACCTGATGGTAAGAAGGTAACTCTCCAGCAGTACTGAGTCTCCACCTCACAATTTCAATAGAAGCCAAATGGAGAGAGCTATTGAGGCACACCTCATCCTCCTAGCTAAGGTTATGCCAATGCTGGCCTGTGCAGAATCTGAACTTCTATACCAACCAGATGGCCATGAAGAATCCTAATTCCTCCTCCTCTCCTAAGGTGTCAAGAAAAACCAAGTGGAGAGCCTACACTTTCACCTCACCTGGCAGTAATGAGGCAGTGACTCCTTTCCCCACTGTTGTCAGAGGAGGCCTTCTAAAATACAAGATTTAAATAGAGTCTCTAGAGTCTCAGAATATAATATCCAAAATGTCTAAGATACAATAAAAAAAGAAAATCACTCATCACACCATGAATCAGGAAAACCTCAATTTGAATGAGAAAAAGCAATCAATCAATGTCAACACTTGATGGAATTTAAGGATTATAAAATAGTCATCATAAAAATGTTTCAATGAGCAATTACACACACACTTGAAACAAATGATAAGATAAAAACTTTCAGCAAAGAAGTAAAAATTGTCAACAAAGAAAGAGTATATAATGAGGAAGAACCTAAAAGAAATTTTAGAACTGAAAAATACATCAACCAAAATTTGAAAATTCAATGGATAAGCTCCACAACAGAATGGAGATTCTAAACAACAGAGAGAAAAGAAACTGACAAAGATGAGCAGAGCCCAGAAAACTATGAGACTATAACAAAAACAAGAAAAAATGGAGTACCAGGAAGAGAGGAGAATGATACTTCCAAGCACTGAGGATCTTCTGAACTTAATATACACTGATGTCATTAAAACAAAACACAAGGTTATGAACACATTTTTATGAAGAAATGGGCTCTTTATTCAACGTCTCACTTAAAGCACAATCACAAAGTTCCATGCATATTCTGGGCCAGATTCCCTGGTAGTTCAGGTGTTAAAGAGTCTACCTGCAGTGCTGGAGACCCAGACTCGATCCCTGGGTTGGGAAGATCCTCTGGAGAAGGAAATGGCAAACCACTCCACTATTCTTGCCTGGAAAATCCCATGGATGGAGGAACCTGACAGGCCACAGTCCATGGGGTCGCAAAGAGTTGGACACAACTGAGCAACTTCATTTCACTTCACTTCACTTCTGGATTTTTGGAGGCACATTAGAAAATCTATGAAGTAATTTCATGTTTATGCATGCAGAAACTATAATTCAAAGATATATATTATTTATTACATTTACTTTTTTAATTTGCTTTATTAACCACCTAGATCAAAGAACACTAAAAATCCCAGAATAGAACTAGGTTCAATGTGACCTGTTTTGAGGGAAAATATGAAGGAAGATCTACGAGGCTGATCTTCATCACATGTTGGAAGGGGTCTACGTTAAGATTTAAGTGTAGGTTCGATGCACGATCCTGGATGCTTGGGGCTGGTGCACTGGGACGACCCAGAGGGATGGTATGGGGAGGGAGGAGGGAGGAGGGTTCAGGATGGGG
>NW_011494945.1:10945052-10948152 GCF_000754665.1 Bison bison bison | reverse complement strand
TAAGAAAAGACCTGATGACCAGTCTCCTGAGAGGTCATAAGTTTTAGAAAATTTACTATGATTCTACTTCAGCTTTATCAGCTCTACAGAGGTGACAAGATTCATCCAAATGACTCATGCTTCTCAAACTTATAAGTAAATTATACCACCTACTTTCAGGCATACAGTGAAAACATTTCTTTCTATTGGCCAGAGTGCTTATGGCCTCTATCCATAATATTTCATTCCTGGTATCAGCAAATCTGGGGTGGGTAGGGTGGGGAGAACTGTTTTAAAAACTGACATGTGTGCACAGAATCATAACACTGTGACTCTGTTAAATACTTTTTATTTGCCCCTTTGCCCTCCTGATATAGAGTGACCTCTAAGAATGATCATTTATTGAATGATGGAACTTCTGACTTCTAGCTGGGGAGCCCAAGGAGGAAATCAGAAGGAGGGAGGAGACTGAGGTTAGAGCATTTATTCCCTTGTTCCCTCTCCTGAGGTGGCCTCTCTCTAGCTAGGGCCCTCAAATGAAAGTCACTGCATTTCTCAAGCAACTTGATACATAGAACTTTCTCCTTCCAGGTTCTGACTACCTCTTACCAAGGGAGTGGTGAAAATTTTACTGCGAACTCTGGGCATTAGTACCATCTCTTGAAATTCCTGACATCCTACTCACACCTTTATAATAGTCTCTTATAAAATGTACCCATGAATCATTCTTTTCCACTGGGACTCTGACTGATATACCACACAAGGAGATGGCTAATCTCCAAAGACATATGGCCCCTGTAAGACCACAACCCCTTAACAGAACACCCCTCTTGTATGCATGCTCACCTTGTTCTCTGTCCTTCTATCCCTGCCTATCCTTAGGATACTGTTGAGCAGACATGTCAACTTCTGGGTCTTCAGTTCAGTTCAGTTCAGTCACTCCATCCTATCCAACTCTTTGAGACCCCATAGACTACAGCACACCAGGCTTCCCTGCTCCTCACCAACTCCCAGAGTTTATTCAAACTTATGTCAATTGAGTCAGTGATGCCATCCAACCATCTCATCCTCTGTTGTCCCCTTCTCTTCCCACCTTCAATCTTTCCCAGCATCTGGGTCTTTTGCAATGAGTCAGTTCTTCGCATCCGGTGGCCAAAGTACTGGAGTTTCAACTTCAGCATCAGTCCTTCCAATGAATATTTAGGACTGATTTCCTTTAGGATGGGCTGGTTGGATCTACTTGCAGTCCAAGGAACTCTCAAGAGTCTTCTCCAACACCCCAGTCCAAAAGCATCAATTCTTTGGTGATCAGCTTTCTTTACAGTCCAACTCTCACATCCATACATGACTACAGGAAAAACCATAGCTTTGACTAGATGGACCTTTGTGGGCAAAATAATGTCTCTGCTTTTTAATACACTGTCTAGGCTGGTCATAACTTTTATTCTGGGTCTTGGGATCTCCCTTTTCTATGAGCTTTGCTGACTTTGCTCTCCCAAACTGGATGTATTCCCAGGGTCTTCCTCCAGACAGGGTGCAATGATTACTCTTCTTGTGATGCAAGTAGAGGATTTTTTTTTTTTAACCTTGCCCTGCGACATGCAGGATTTTAGTTCCCCAACAGGGGGTTGAACCCATGCCCCCATACATTAGGAACACAGAGTCTTAAACACAGAACGTTAGGAAAGTCCCAACAATTACCCTTCTAATAATGAATCATAGTCATTTTCTTTCAGGCTTCCCTCTCTGATATTTACCATTTCACTATGTGTGAGGTGCTTCTAAACTCTTCAGTCAAATAACTAAACCTTTTAGTTTACTATCATAGACAAAAAACTATTTTCATATTTTGTGTGAACTTTACCACTTCAACACTAAAATACTAATCTTAATTTTCTTATTTTAAAATTTAAAGGAAAGATATTGACTTCCTTGGTGGCTCAGATGGTAAAGAGCCCAGCTGCAATGCAGGAGACTGGAGTTCAATCCCTGGGTCAGGCAGATCCCCTGGAGAAGGAAATGGCAAAACACTCCAGTATTCTTGCCTGGAGAATTCCACAGACAGTGGAGCCTAGCGGGCTACAATCCAAAGAGTCGCCAAGAGTCAGACATGACTGAGCAAGTTTTAGTTACTGTTTCCTTATATACTAAAAACAACTTAAAACCTGAAAAATTCATATTCTAATTAAAATTAAATGTAATAAAATTTTCCCTACTGAGGAAAAAACAAGCCAAAAAAATATTGACAATTGAGATAGCTAAAGATTAGAAATATCTCTCATTTACAAGTACAGATTTTCACAAAGCTGTAAGGTCTAAGGTCTCCTATGTTACCAAAAGAAGAATTCCACCTAAGCCCATAATTTCAGTTGTCACTCAGTAAGTTACAATGTTCTTTTCAGAAAAGCTTAGACCCAATGCACAGAGCTTCTTCAGGCATGTACACAGAGTATAACTGGAAATTTTAGAATGCATATAGTTGAGTTTTTCCTACAAAGACATAATTCTGTATTTTTTTAAAGTACACACATTTCTATGTGAAATATCAAATTCTAATCACAAGTCAAGAACCTATCCCTTTAATAAAATCTGCTTATTCAACATTTGCTTTTCTTTATACAGTGAGAAGGACCACTTTTTCTCACCCCTAAGACATTTCTGAGTTATAGCTTTTCTTACAGAGCTTCAGAGGAAGCAGCCCCTTAATATCTTTCAGTAAACCATGACCTCAGGATGCTCCTCATTTTTCTCCATCCTTGACTTTCTTTCAGGAACATTCAGCCTTTTTCTGGTCTATGCCTTGCATCTGCTTGGTTCCAAACGTCCTCTTCAACATGCAGAAATGTAACAGCCAAACATTAATTAGCAATCTAGCACTTTAGCAGCAGCAGCAGCAATTAAGTGACCTAAAGGTGTACAACTGATCTTATACATAGAGCCCAACTTGTTTATACACCATAATTGCAAAATAATTTACTACAAAAGCAAAAATAGGAAAGCTTCCATCCAGTTTTCAGTACTAGAAATATTTACCACTTCAATCACTTTTTCTTTTCTTTTTCTTATTTTTTTTAAGCCACAGCTAGATATTAGTGACATTTAGGAAAAAAAAAAAAAAAAA
>NW_011494945.1:10934009-10944952 GCF_000754665.1 Bison bison bison | reverse complement strand
AAAAAAAAAAAACGATCCCTATTGAACAAGGCAGTTATGTTACCATACAGTTTACAACATTAAGATTTATTTTTGCTTGAGGCGAAGTTAAGATTAAAGAGATGAAGTTGCTTACACCATGCAGGCTCATAAAACTCTAAGCCATTACTATGACCTTAATATGGAACTTAGGATTCAAGACATCAATATTGCTTTATAATAGTCTCATATTCATTTAAGATTCAGTTGTAGTTTGTCATAGTTCAACTTCCCATTTTCATCTAAACTACCTTGAACTTTGGTTGCACAAAATAATTTTTTATTTCTTTACTAACTGTATACTTGAAAAATTCACAGAATTGAAAGGTGAAACACAATGAACTGTTTAAAATATCAAAAAAAAAAAAAAGAAGTCCACCTCATTCCTAGTTTGTAATCTTGTTTGGTACCTTTGCAGTGAGTAAAGAGATTGCTGTGTGTACTTATGTCAGACAATATGATAACATAAAGATATCATGAAAATTACTTGGTAACATTTTAAAACTATATCATTTTTTTCTCAAAGGTGTTTAATTTCAGATGTTCACCTATTTATTCAAAAATCACAGCTCTGCCATATAGCATGCAAAGTAAGGATAATTTCCTAACCACTTAAAGGTTCAGTTTTTAATCTGTAAAATGGGTCTTTGTGATGACTAAATAAATGAAATAGTATATGTAAAGTGTTTAATATAGAGACTTCCCCCGTGGTCCAGTGGCTAAGGCTCTGCACTCCCAGTGCTGGGTGCCCACATGCCACAACTAAAGATCTCACATGCCCCAGTTAAGACCCAGCACGGCCAAATAAGTAAATGTTTTTTAAAATAATAATAATAACTATTTAATGGTTGCTTAATTCAGAAGCAAGTGTTAAAGCCTCACTGGGGAGCAGTCCAGGAATTTAAAACACCACAGAACTATAATCCCTTGGGGCTTCCCAGGTGGCACTAGTGGTAAAGAATCTGCTTGCCAATACAGGAGACAGAGACACAGATTTGATCCCTAGGTGGGCAAGATCCCCTAGAGGAGACCATGGCAACCCACTCCAGTATTCTTGCCTGGAGAATCCCATTGACAGAGGAGCCTGGCAGGCTACAGTCTATACGGTCACAAAGAGTGGGACATGACTGAAGCAACTTGGCACATTTGCATATAACCCTTTACCATATCATTAAAATTCAGTTAAAATATTGCACATATTTTCTGATTTTGAAGATTTCCTTGCACTTTCTGCCCTCTAGAGGTTGCTGCAGAGACCGTGCCCCAAAGCCTCTGGCTGTGTATTGAATCTATGCCTCTGTGATTGGAATGAGTCATGTTGATCTCCTTTAACAGTCTTCAGATAATGCTGGTTGATAGTAAGTTTTACACTGATTTATTTTTTTTGAGAAAAAAATTATAATCTTAAGCATTGCAAGCATTTTGCATCATTCCCAACCAAAAAGCAACAGTAAAACAGCGTAGAGACAGAAGGAATCAGGACAGGAAGTGAGGAAACCTCAGTTTCACGCAGAGAGCTGTCTCCAGGTGACATCTGGCCAGTCATTTAACCTCTCAAGACTGCTAGTTTTTCATCTATTACTTGAAGGACTCAGACTAGATGACTACTCAGCTATCATTGTATGATACCAGACAGAAAGAACCTTTAGAAAACAAATCAAGTGGAACAACAGCTATGATGGAAGGCAATCTATCCTAGTACTGAAAGAGCAAATCTGAAGTTGGAGAGGTTTCAGGACTCAGCTGGATGAACTTAAGAGAATCACTTATCTTCATCTCACAGGTTAGTAAGGCGGATTCAATAGATCATTTATATAAGCACTTAGCAGGATGCATGGTCCATGTAACTAAATCAATAACAGTTATTAATAGTTTGCATTTATAACATTCAGTTTAGAATCTGCACAGTATGCCAGATTCTTATATTTTAAGTGTTATAATAATTTAAGAGGTGACCTGATCCACAATTTATCCAAATCCTAGGGGAGGAAAGAAGAGAGTAAAGATCCAAAGACTGAGGCCTGAGATACTGCCTTAGGCAGCAGCTGAGAAGATTAGAAATGATGTATACAAAGCCCTCATCTACAGACACTCATTAAATGCTGGCTCTTATTGCACTGATGGATATTGGAAAATGTTGAGTAATCAAAAGCCTGTTGTCTTGGTTCAATGTAAATAATTATATTTATAATGTATACACTATCACACTCGAAAATTTTCTTTCTGGGTTTAGATTTTATACTCAATTACTTGGATGAAATAGAAATTCAATGTAAAACACAGATAACACAAAACTATTAGAGGGCAAAATAGTACACTGCCAAAAAAAGAAAAGTTATATATTTGATTCTTTAAATCATCCCCCAGAGTAACTTAATTCAAATATTTTTGGACTTATACATGAATTGAAAACTTGCACAGGAAAGTATATGTGAAAAAAAAATACTGTAAAGAGAAGTTAGAGTAAAGATTTATTAAGCCTGAAAAAATAGCAAAGAAACAGTTACATTTTTCATTAGAAATATTGAAAGATAGCCAATTTCTGTTTCCTGGATTTAATACTTGTGGTTTCCCCAACACAGCTATTTCACATTTGTTGTGGAAGCAATTTTTTCAGCTTTTGGTAGTATACCAGGATTGAAATAATAAGCTAACTTTGCAATGCAGGTTAAGGTCCTCACATATAAGAAACATACTTTCTTTGATGATAATCATACCCTCTGCTCTCACTTTTAAAAATCAGCTACAAATATTACCTACAAAGTAATCCCCTGCTGTAACACTTTTATGCTCCTTTGACTTTGTACTACCTTCAAAATCAAAATTGAATTTCATGTCTAGATGGTCAACATGATGTTTCTAGAAATTGCTTTTCCATTGTTTCCCACATGTAAGGTCCCACTAACATTCAGCCTTCCCCCATCCGCTTCCCTCTTTATTTTCCCCTCCCTAGAAATTTTTCCTCTTTACATTCTTCCCTTTTGTCTATTCATCTCAAAAACTGCTTCCTTACGAATCTTCTCACCTTTCACCTGCTATAAAAATTTCCAAGCTCTAAACTTTCCTTTTCCAAATATAATTCATGAAAAATAGTATTTTCTATAAACTTTCTTGAATGTACTCCCATAGTTCACCATGATTTAAAAGAAAAAAAAAATGAGGGAAGTAGATGGTTTTAAGTTAACCCTCTATTTGTATCTGTGTTATGGGTAACGGCTACCTCACTTTAGCATTAAGTCAATATATGCAATTATGTAATAACCCCTAGTCGCAGCTTGTCAATAAATATTTACTGAGCCAGGCCCTGTTTTAGGCACTGGTGATCCAGCACTAGATAAGTCTCTACTCTCTCAGAATTCATATTCTAGTGAAGAGAAAGAGACAAACACAACATCATCAGAAAGAGCTAAAAGGATCGTTTTAGGCAGTACTGTACATGCTTCAAAACATTTGTGAAAATTGTTCTGACAATCACCATTTCTCTAGGGTCCTTGATATATTCTAAAAGAATAACATCCGAAATGTGCAGATCATAGATACTTTATTTACACATAGTACATTCAGACTTCTCACCAAAGATCTTAACCAGCTGTAACATCATAGTCAATTATAGAATTTTGTAGCAGCATAAATCCTGTGAAGGATACGCTGTGTGATTTTTCCTTTTTTTTCTTTGCCCTTCACTCAACCCAAGATGCACTTTTCTCTTGCCTAAAACCTAAAAGTTAATGGGTGAGACCTTGGCCACTGTCACCAACTTTGAGTTGCAAACCAGGCAAGAGTAGCTACACATGCAGTCAAGATGACTTGGTAGGTTCTTTTAGGAGAACCTACCATCAACAGTCCTCAGAACTTTCTATAACTACCTTTGCTCCTTGGCTTTGATTTCTGTCAAACGATAACAAAAACCTAAGAGAAGGGTGCCACTTATGCATTTCAGTTTATTTTCTCAAAGTATCGTATTTCAGTGGAAAAAAATTGAGAACTATTTCAGGAATACTAACTATAGTACAAATAAAACAGGCATATTTTTTAAAAACGTAAATGCAAACAAGCTTTATACATCTTATGTAAAAAATTTTGAGTGAAGAGGTTTTACTACAGTCAACTCTATATTTCCATGGGCTCTGCATCTGCCAATTCAACCAACCATGGACCAGGTACAACGTTTATCATCCCTGGTTGGTTGAAACCGTGAATGCAAAACTGATGGATTTGGGGGGTCAACTATGGAACTTAAGCATCAGCAAATTCTGGTATCTGCAGTGATCTAATCCCCTTGAGGACAGAGGGGGACAACTGTTTATATAATAAAAAGCTCAATATCTAAAAGTAAACAGTTTTGTATTTTCTGCAGCATGAAATGAAATAAAGGATATGATAGATATTAAAAGGAAATTCAGTAGCTAAAAATTGCCAATTGTATAACTGACTAAAATTTTGCCTTATATAAATACACAAACAGATAAACTAAATTCAATAAAAATAATCACTTTCTTCAAAGTTATACAATCCTAATGAAAACAAAAAGCATAAATATTTTTGATTAAATATTTAGAGCTTCTAGCTCCTCTTACACCTATCTTTATTTTTCCTAAAATTTCAGGAAGAAATTCATTTCTAAGAGACCTGAATTCCACCAGGGCCCTCTGGCAAAATTCAATTCTAATTATGGTTCATAATTTTTAAGAACATTATTTTTTAAGAGAACAGGTAGAGTCTTCTGATCTGAGCAAAACCATTTGTACCTCTGAGATGTATAATTTATTTGCACTCAGCAGGATAATTAACCTCTAAGGGTGCCCGTATTTTCCTTAAAACTATAGGAAATTATCTTTTTTTTTTTTTAATAGTAAATGGACCTTCCAGGTAAGGATTTTATACAGCATGTTTTGGTGTGAGATTCCATCTTACCCCTTTTTGGCTTTTATATTAGGTGTGTCATTATGCCCTACAGCAATCATATGAAGTAGTTGTTAAACCCAAGATAAGAAAACTGAAGACAGAGACCAGGTAAAGTACCCAAGATTACAGTTTTCAGATAGGGTCAAGACCTCAACTTCTTGTCTTAATCCCAAGTCTTTTCCACTCTGTCTCTGAGAAAATCTTAGGTGGTACCATGGGATGATCTGAAGACTGGGGCCATGGAAATGATATAAAGCAAATGACAGAAATACACAAGAAGAAGGAAAATGAATGAGGACTCTATGCAGAATCTCCCATAGGAATCCCTAGTGGAGAGCCAGAGTCACAATTAATAACTAAAATCCACATACAAGACTGTGGTCACAAGATAATAGCAGAGGTATTCATGGTCTATTTTCAGTTCAGAGGGCATGCTGTCCAAGTTTGGCACTCATAAAGACTAAATAATGAAAAATAATTACTTATGCACCAATGTCTTTTTTAATGAGCTGCTTCCCTCCAAAATAAAATGTATTGTTTTTAAAAAGAAAGTTTTAAAGTACCTATCTTAAGTCACACTGTACTAAAAATGAAATTAAGTACCTATCTTAAGTCATACTTTCAGGCTTATTACCATGGTGTAAAACAAAAATGTATTTTGATTTATATTTCAGAAACTAAAAAAATTAAATGTTGAGACCAAAAAAAAAAATAAGAGAAGAAGGGAGGTTGGAAGCAGTTGACCAAAGGCATTTACATCTGCCTCCTTGGGTAGAACACGGGAAACCTAACCAGGGTAAGGTCTCCCCAACAGCAGATTTACATTCTTCTGCCTCTGTGAAGTACAACTTAGCAGGGTTTTTTGTTTGTTATATTTAAGATAAGAGGTGAGTTTAAGGTTCCAATAGTTTTCTTTTTTGATGCCCTTGAAGACATCAAAATAAGAAATATATAATTTTGTCAGCTCATTCAATTTGAAAAAAATATGTACAAGAATGATATCAAACATAGTGTCACTTTTGTAAAAACAAAAATTAATATTTGAAATGATGTTATTTTCCAGAAATATGATAGTCATAAGATTTTGTCAAAAGTATTGTTGAGAATCCTTAGGAATAATTACCACTAAATGGAAAGACCACTGAATTCTTTTAAATATATCTTTTTGCTTGTTTGTTTTATTTCTCACTTGTTATTTCTATGTTTACTTTTTATTATGGGAAGTTTATAGAAAGCATACACCAAAGAAGAAAGAATGTAGTAGACATCAACTATTCTGTTGCACCAAATTATTAACTCCTGCTGCTGCTGCTACTAAGTCACCTCAGTCGTGTCCGACTCTGTGCGACCCCATAGACGGCAGCTCAGCAGGCTTCCCTGTCCCTGGGATTCTCCAGGCAAGAACACTGGAGTGGGTTGCCATTTTATCTATATCACAATCAGTGCTTCAAACTCCAGATTATTATAAGAAACCTCAGACATAATATCATATTATCTATAAATCTTGCAGTCTGTACTTTTAAAATTTTTTACCCAATGTCATTACACCTTAAAATTCATAATAATTATTTAATATCCTAAAACATTTGGTTACTTTTCAAATTTCTCCAATTGACTCATATTTTTTAAATGTGTTTTAATTAAGAGCCCAGTAAATTCTATACAGCGCTTCCCTGGTGACTCAGTGGTAAAGAATCTGCCTGCGAAGGCAGGAGATGCTAGAGATTTGGGTTCGACCCCTGGGTTGGGAAGATCCCCTAGAGTAGGAAATGGAAACTCACTCCAATATTCTTGCCTGGGAAACTCTATAGATAGAGGGGCCTGGTGGTCTACAGTTCATGGGGTCGCAAAGAGTTGGACACCATTTAGCACACATGCATGCCAAATGCTATACATGGAGATAAGTCAACAGGTCTCTTACATCTTTTAATCTAGGTTTCCACTCTTTTTCCTTCTCAAAATTTGTTTGTTAAACAAACCACAGAATTCTCTATAGTTTAGACCTTGCTGATTGCTTTTCCACAGTATTGTTTCTTATGTTCCTTGACCCCTATATTTCTTGCAAAATTGTAATTAAAAAGGACTTTGTTGTTGTTTCACATACTCCATATTTACTGCTAAGAAATTCTACCCTTTGTGTTTGCTTTCCCACTTGTCCATAGAAATGGTTCATCTTTCTCATTGGACTTGTTCATTCATTTATGGAGCAACACTTAGTATCTGCTGCACACACTCCAGAGACAAATGCTCAGTTGCAAAGATGACTATGCCACCAAAAAGAAGTGCTCATGATCTAGACCTATGCTTACAAAGAACACCACATGTTGACCAAAACCTCCTTTGATAAATACCAGGTAAAATAATTTAACATTTTAGCAGTGGCTGAGTTGTCTCAACAAGTACTTTCTCTTAATAGGGCCTTACTTCAACCCTACAAGAGAGAAATATTCTATCCTTATCATCCTTCCACAGGTAAGGAAACTGAGATTTAGAGAAGTTCCAAAATTTTGCTCAGTTATATCACAAGTCAGTAGTGGGACAGACAACTGAACGTTGACTGCCTAGATTCTGTGTCCTTGAATACAACCAGGAGGTGATACTCTCCTGCAGGTCCATGCTAACTGCCCCAGACTCTAAATCAATAGAAAAACTGAGCAATCCTCTGGCTAACTAGTAAGGCTTCATAGGCAATTTCTTCTCATGCAATCACTGTCCTCGATTTAACTGTGATGAGTGGTGACCAACAATGTGTTTATACCTAGACCCTGAATAAAGTGTGCATCCATGTTGTGAGATGTAAGGAGCACAGACTTTGTAACCATCCCAGGAGAGTCTGACCTTGTGATTTGACAATATGATACATTTCACTGTAAGATTTTTGACTCCCAGTATTCCTTTTCATATTTCTATCTCCTCCTCTTCAGAAACCATATGCATTTAATTTGCATAAGCCAAGTATATGGAATTCAAATGCTAAGACCAAAGGAAGCCATGAATACTAGATTCTATCAAGAATGTGTGGAGAGCCAGGTTGCTGCTGCTAAGCTGCTAAGTCACTTCAGTCGTGTCTGACTCTGTGCAACCCCATAGATGGCAGCCCACCAGGCTCCCCGTCCCTGGGATTCTCCAGGCAAGAACACTGGAGTGGGTTGCCATTTCCTTCTCCAATGTATGAAAGTGAAAAGTGAAAATGAAGTCGCTCAGTTGTGTCCAACCCTCAGCAACCCCATGGACTGCAGCCCACCAGGCTCCTCCATCCATGGGATTTTCCAGGCAAGAGTACTGGAGTGGGGTGCCATTGGAGAGCCAGGTTGCTGTGCCTTAAAGGGCAAGGCTGTGCTTAAAGTGTACAGAGCTCCAGGAAAATATTTTTGGTGGTGCCTCTGCCTATATAAAAGTCTTGTTTAAAAAAATACATTACAAAATTCATAGGCCCATGTGAGGTATAATGATGTATCAATGAAGATTTATAAAAAGTATAGAAAAGAGGTACTTATGTATTTGTTTATTGCCTAATCAAATGTATTCAAAGATTTATCTTTACAATGTCAATCCTGGAGGAGAAGCTCTACTTCCCCCAACTCCCCACACACACCAAAGGCAACACTGGCAACGTGTCATCTAGTCTGAGTAAGAAAAGAAACAAATGAGGTTTGACCAGGGAATGAGGTCACTTGGGACCCAAGACTCTGCAGACTTCTATTCTAATTACCCACTTTACATGAGATGGTGGTTGACACTTTTACTTGAAGAGAACTGAAGAAAGTCAACCTAGGAACTTCTCCCAAAGTTGGATCAGTGCTGACACACACTCAATTGTATCTGCCATAAAACTTCAAGCAATTATTTAACTATTCTGAATTTCAATGTCCTCATTTCTAAAATGGGGCTAAAACATCTGTACCCAAGAACTGCATAAGGATTTAATAAGTTAATATAGGATACATGTCTTTATTATATGAGGCACTAAGTAAATGTTAAAAAATTATTATAAATATTTACTTTTGTTCTAGCTCTGTGAAAAATACCATTGGTAGCTTGATAGGGATTGCATTGAATCTATAGATTACTTTGGGTAGTATACTCATTTTCACTATATTGATTCTTCTAATCCATGAACATGGTATATTTCTCCATCTATTAGTTTCCTCTTTGATTTATTTCACCAGTGTTCTATAGTTTTCTATATATAGGTCTTTTGTTTCTTTAGGTATATATATTCCTAAGTATTTTATTCTTTTCATTGCAATGGTGAATGGAATTGTTTCCTTAATTTCTCTTTCTATTTTCTCATTATCAGTGTATAGGAATGCAAGTGATTTCTGTGTGTTGATTTTATATCCTGCAACTTTACTATATTCATTGATTAGCTCTAGTAATTTTCTTGTGGAGTCTTTAGGGTTTTCTATGTAGAGGATCATGTCATCTGCAAACAGTGAGAGTTTTACTTCTTCTTTTCCAATCTGGATTCCTTTTGTTTCTTTTTCTGCTCTGATTGCTGTGGCCAAAACTTCCAAAACTATGTTGAAAAGTAGTGGTGAAAAGTGGGCACCCTTGTCTTGTTCCTAACTTTAGGGGAAATGCTTTCAATGTTTCACCATTGAAAATAATGTTTGCTGTGGGTTTGTCATATATAGCTTTTATTATGTTGGGGTATGTTCCTTCTATTCCTGCTTTCTGCAGAATTTTTATCATAAATGGATGTTGAATTTTGTCAAAGGCTTTCTCTGCATCTATTGAGATAATCATATGGCTTTTATTTTTCAATTTGCTAATGTGGTGTATTACATTGATTGATTTGTGGATATTGAAGAATCCTTGCATCCCTGGGATAAAGCCCACTTGAGCAATCTTGAGAAAGAAGAATGTAAATGGAGGAATCACCCTGCCTGACTTCAGGCTCTACTACAAAGCCACAGTCATCAAGACAGTATGATATTGGCACAAACACAGAAATATAGATCAATGGAACAAAATAGAAAGCCCAGAGATAAATCCACACACCTACGGACACCTTATCTTTGACAAAGGAGGCAAGAATATACAATGGATTAAAGACAATCTCTTTAACAAGTGGTGCTGGGAAAACTGGTCAACCACTTGTAAAAGAATGAAACTAGAACTCTTTCTAACACCATACACAAAAATAAACTCGGTACATATACACAATGGAGTATTACTCACCCATTAAAAAGAATACATTTGAATCAGTTCTAATGAGGTGGATGAAACTGGAGCCTATTATACAGAGTGAAGTAAGCCAGAAGGAAAAACATAAATACAGTATACTAACGCATATATATGGAATTTAGAAAGATGGTAACAATAACTCTGTATATGAGACAGCAAAAGAGACACTGATGTATAGAACAGTCTTATGGACTCTGTGGGAGAGGGAGAGGGTGGGAAGATTTGGGAGAATGGCAATGAAACATGTAAAATATCATGTAGGAAATGAGTTGCCAGTCCAGGTTCGATGCACGATGCTGGATGCTTGGGGCTGGTGCACTGGGACGGCCCAGAGGGATGGTATGGGGAGGGAGGAGGGAGGAGGGTTCGGGATGGGGAACACATGTATACCTGTGGCGGATTCATTTTGATATTTGGCAAAACTAATACAATTATGTAAAGTTTAAAAATAAAATAAAATTAGAAAAAAAAATGAATTAAAGATCTAAACATAAGACCAGAAACTATAAAACTGGATGCTTGGGGCTGGTGCACTGGGACGACCCAGAGGGATGGTATGGGGAGGGAGGAGGGAGGAGGGTTCGGGATGGGGAACACATGTATACCTGTGGTGGATTCATTTTGATATTTGGCAAAACTAATACAATATTGTAAAGTTTAAAAATAAAATAAAATTTAAAAATAAAATGAATTAAAGATCTAAACATAAGACCAGAAACTATAAAACTGGATGCTTGGGGCTGGTGCACTGGGACGGCCCAGAGGGATGGTATGGGGAGGGAGGTGGGAGGAGGGTTCGGGATGGGGAACACATGTATACCTGTGGCGGG
>NW_011494945.1:10923668-10933909 GCF_000754665.1 Bison bison bison | reverse complement strand
AACAACTAATCTCAAAAATATACAAGCAACTCCTACAGCTCAATTCCAGAAAAATAAATGACCCAATCAAAAAATAAGCCAAAGAACTAAACAGACATTTCTCCAAAGAAGACATACAGATGGCTAACAAACACATGAAAAGATGCTCAACATCACTCATTATCAGAGAAATGCAAATCAAAACCACAATGAGGTACCATTTCATGCCAGTCAGAATGGCTGTGATCCAAAAGTCTACAAGCAATAAATGCTGGAGAGGGTGTGGAGAAAAGGGAACCCTCTTACACTGTTGGTGGGAATGCAAACTAGTACAGCCACTATGGAGAACAGTGTGGAGATTCCTTAAAAAACTGGAAATAGAACTGCCTTATGACCCAGCAATCCCACTGCTGGGCATACACACTGAGGAAACCAGAATTGAAAGAGACACGTGTACCCCAGTGTTCATCGCAGCAGCCAGGACATGGAAGCAACCTAGATGTCCATCAGCAGATGAATGGATAAGAAAGCTGTGGTACATATACACAATGGAGTATTACTCAGCCATTAAAAAGAATACATTTGAATCAGTTCTAATGAGGTGGATGAAACTGGTGCCTATTATACAGAGTGAAGCCAGCCAGAAAGAAAAACAGTATACTAACGTGTATATATGGAATTTAGAAAGATGGTTAACCCTGTATGCAAGACAGCAAAAGAGACACAGATGTATAGAACAGTCTTTTGGACTCTGTGGGAGAGCGAGAGGGTGGGATGATTTGGGAGAATGGCATTGAATCATGTATAATATCATATATGAAACGAATTGCCAGTCCAGGTTTGATGCATGATACAGGATGCTTGGGGGTGATTTTCTGGGATGACCCAGAGGGATGGTACAGGAAGGGAGGTGGGGCGGGGTTCAGCATGGGGAACACGTGCACACCTGTGGTGGATTCATATTGATGTATGGCAAAACCAGTACAATATTGTAAAGTAATTAGCCTACAATTAAAATAAATAAATTTATATTTAAAAAAAAGAAAAAAAATAAACATTTACTTTTAATTATTTAATAACCTCAGATAGGACATTAAGTATAAGAAGTAGCAAAGGAAATAGAAGAGGGACTTCCCTTGTGATCCAGTGGTTAAGATTCCATGCTTCCAATGCAGGAGGCACAGATTTGATCCCTGTTCAGGGAACTAATATTCCACATGCTGCAAGGTTTGGCCAAAAAAAAGAAAACCTATTATTAGAAAGAAGTAGAAGAAAAGCAATTTCTCTGATACCCAGAAATCTGTCATTTAACTGGATCAATAATAACATGTAGATATGAAAAATCCCTAAGAATCACTTAAGTATGCATCTATTGAGAAGCATGAATAGAGGTGAATTAAAGAGACAGAGAAAGGCATGAAGAAGTTATTGCACTTAATCAGAGAAGGCATCCTGGAACAAGAGACCTTTTGAGTCCAGGCATATTAACAAAGTGAGGAACAAGAAGAGTAGAGAGAAGGAAGAACCCTTGCAGAGAAAACCTATGACCCACAGAGACCAGTGGGCACGGCTTTCTTAACAAAAAATGAGATCCTCAACACTATCAACACAGGTTTGGTTGTCCTTTTCTATTTTAATGATTGTCAGAAGCAAACTCAGAGAACATGTCAACATGCTGAAGGCTATTTCATAGTTTATAAATAAAAACAACAAGGACCTTGGCTAACACTAATCGTTCAAAAACAAAGCCCTGCTGGCTTTCATACTTGAGGAAGAAAAGTGTGAATTTCCTAACTCGATCAGGATACAAATACGTCCATACTAAGTTTACAAAAGGTTGGAGTCCCGGGTGAAAATTATGCCCAAACAACCAACGCAGGTGTGAATATCAGCTAAATCGGTTACTTGGCACCATGAAAACTGTTCAGCAATTTCAGGCTGTAAAAATGGAGACATTTGGGCTCCTGTAAATGGGAAATCAGGGCTTTGAAGTAAGGAAGATAATGCCCAGGTAGCCAGCAGTTCTCTTTCCACATGGCTCACAGAAATTAGTCGGCCTCTAAGCACACAGTAGTAGTTCTGACAACTCAGCAGGAGGAATTCCTGAATTCATTCCTTCCCCAGGGGCATTGGTCCCTGGCTACCTAGGCGTGTCGCACAATGGTGCCCTGGTAAATGTTTTAACAACAATATAAAGAGCCTTGATCTAAAGTAAATATTCCCTCCAAATTCAATTTCAAGCCACCAATACACCATCAATGAACACAGATGGGGAGAGATGAGCACTCTGGGCTGCTGCTGCTGCTGCTAAGTCACTTCAGTCGTGTCCGACTCTGTGCGACCCCATAGACGGCAGCCCACCAGGCTCCCGCGTCCCTGGGATTCTCCAGGCAAGAACACTGGAGTGGGTTGCCATTTCCTTCCCCAATGTATGAAAGTGAAAAGTGAAAGTGAAGTCGCTCAGTCGTGTCCGACTCTTAGCGACCCCATGGACTGCAGCCTTCCAGGCTCCTCCATCCGTGGCAAGAGTGCTGGAGTGGGGTGCCATTGCTATGGGGGAACAATTGCCAGTGACTCAAAAACTCTGACTTAGTCTCTCAACTCTCCCATTCAGTGGACTGACTTCTTGCTGCTGCACTCTCCTCTCTCCACCCATGCTTTCTTCTTACTCCTTTATTTTTGTGAACTTTCCTGCTAGTAGCTATATGTCTCCTTCTTCAAGCTCTCTAAGATAGAGAAGGGGTCTGATGAAATCAGCCATTCCCTAACTAGCAGGGAATGTTCCACACAAGTTATCTTTAACCCAGTCAGCTATCATTGTGTCAGTGGCTGATGCCTCTTCCAAATCAGGAGTTTGTCCTGGAGTGTGCAAGATCTTTTTAGAAGGGAGTGGTCTAATCTGGCAGGCACCATGAATGGACTATCCAGTACTTTACAGCATAAGCAATTAAGCACCTGATTTGTGTTTGCGTTGGACCAAGCATTTTGGTATCCTTTGGAAACGTCATCTTGACTCCATTTCTGATGGCTTGCCCAATTTAACACTGATCAATGTCACTCCAGAGGTGGAAGCCCAGTGGTGAACTGCCAACAAATCTGAATGGGAGATCCAAGACCTAGGTCCAGTCAATAATTACTGGGTGTTCTTCTGTGACCTTGGACAATCTCATTTAAACATTCTGACTCTAAATGTCCGCATTTGTAAATGAGAAAACTGTTCCTACCACAGCAAATCCTAGAGGATGTTTTACTGGACTGAAGAGGAGAAGAATTTTTCCTCTTGTGTCAACTTGGAACAAAAAAAAAAGTGTTTCCCTACAAAAAAATTTGGTAATTCTTGAAACAAACAAACAAGAAAAAGTATCTTTGGTAAATTGTACAGTAATAAAAATTAATTAAGAATTATTTTAAGAAGTGTTGAAGCTACTGGAATCATATTTGTTTAATCTGCTACTGGGAGCTAAGTCATGAATGGCTCTTACTACTATAAAAGATACAATAAAATATGTAGCATCATTGCTGCTGAAGAGAAGAATAGAGAAATAATTTCATCCTAACCTGCTCTCCTATTTTTCCTCCTATTTTTTTATTTACTGTAACTCACACATATATGATCTGAATTAGAATAAGCAGGAAAACGTCATATGAAGAAGTGTTTGTATTAGTAGCACTATTATTAATTATATTAAATATAATTAATTAAATGCTATTAATCAATATATTATTAAATATGATTAATATTTAAACATATTAAATGTTCTTATATAATTATTATTAAATATTATTAACTATTGTTTAATATTTAATTATTAAATATTAAGTAGATTGTTAAATATATATTACAATATATGGTTGGTGTATATTATATTATATTAATATATTATATATTATTATTATACTATTATTAAATAGATTATATTATTATTATATTAACCTCCAAAGCTATTTTCTTGTCCTTATGAATGTTTTGGATATAATTGAGTAGATAATAAAGGAGTCTTTAAATATTTAAAGGTATTTGAGATGTTGGTTTTCAGTACAAAAAAGTATTAATTTCAAATCTTTCTATTCCTATGTTGGTTTTCAGTACAAAAAAAGTGTTAATTTCAAATCTTTCTATTCCTATTGAAGGTATAAATCTAATTGAAATGAGGGCTGGATAGGGAGACAAATACAACAATGTTGTAGAATGTAATCAAACTTAAAAACTTTTATGTGGCAAAGGGAACCATAAACAAAATGAAAAGACAACCTATGGATTAGATAAAATATTTGCAAATGATGCCACCAATAAGGAGTTAATCTCCAAAATATACAAACAGTTTATACAACCCCTTAATACAAAACATAACTCAGTCCAAAAGTGGATAGAAGACCTAGACATTTCTCCAAAGAAGGCATATAGGTGGCCAATATGTACATGAAAAATGCTCAACATCACTAAATATTAGAGAAAAAATCAAAACCACAATGAGGTATCACCTCACACCAGTCAAAATGAGCATAATCAAAAAGTCTACAAATAATAATGCTGTAGAGGGTATAGAGAAAAGGGAACCCCTCCCACACTGTTGGTGGGAATGTAAATTGGTATAACAACAATGGAGAACAGAATGAAGGTTCCTTGAAAAAGCAAAAGTAGAGCTACCACTTGATCTAGCAATCCCATCCCTCGGTATGTATCTGGAGAAGACAAAACCACTAATTCAAAAAGATACATACACCTCAATGTTCACAGCAGTATTATCTATGAGAGCCAAGACATGGAAACACCCCAGGTAATCATTAACAGATGTTGGACTTAGGAAGATGTGGTATATGTATACAATGGAGTATTACTCAGCTATAAAAAAGAATGAAATATTGCTCTTTTCAGCTACACAGATGGACCTAGAAAATATCATGCTTAGCAAAATAAGTCAGACAGAGAAAGATAAATACTATATGATATCACTTATACAGGAATATCAGAGAAGGCAATGGCACCCCACTCCAGTACTCTTGCCTGGAAAATCCCATGGACGGAGGAGCCTGGTGGGCTGCAGTCCATGGGACCGCTAGGAGTCAGACACGACTGAGCGACTTCACTTTCACTTTTCACTTTCAAGCATTGGAGAAGGAAATGGCAACCCACTCCCGTATTCTTGCCTGGAGAATCCCAGGGACGGGGGAGCCTGTTGGGCTGCCGTCTATGGGGTCTCACAGAGTCGGACACGACTGAAGTGACTTAGCAGCAGCAGCAGCATACAGGAATATAAAACAATACAAATGAATCTATATACAAAACAGGCTCACAGACATAGAAAATAAACTTAGGGTTCTCTGGTGGCTCAGATGGTAAAGAATCCACCTGCAGTGCAGGAGACCTGGGTTCGATCCCTGGGTTGGGAAGATCCCCTGGAGAAGGGAACAGCTACCCACTCTAGTATTCGGACCTGGAGAATTCCGTGGACTGAATAGTCCATGGGGTTGCAAAGATTCAGACACAACTACGTGACTTTCACTTTCACTTTTCAAAAGAGAAAAGGAGTGGGGGAAGGACAAATCAGGAGTATAAGATTAACAGATACAAACTACCGTACATAAAATAGATATGCAACAAGGATTTACTGTTTGGTACAGGGAATTATATTCACTATCTTCTAATAACCTGTAATGGAATATAATCTGTGAAAATAAATGAATCACAAAATATGATAAATGAATCACAAAATATTATAAATCAACTATACTTCAATTTAAAAGAACAATAAGAGAGAGACCACATCTCTCTAAAAGAAGTTTAGCTGCTATTTGTCATTGCTGTTGTAGAATTAGAAGCAAGTTTGACCAGAGACTCCAGAAAAGGCATGCAGATGAGAAAGAAGGAAAGCTGTGATGATGATGAAGAAAAAGCACTTTGGAGTCAGAGGATTCTGCTTCCCACCAGACATGTGATTGTGGAAAATCTATTTCAGCTTTCTGTAACTCCATTTTCTGATCTGTAGCATAGGGATTAAAATGTAGGGAGTAAATCATACGATGAGCACAGATGCCATGACTACACTGCCTAGTTTATAGTATGAACTCAGCCAATGTCAGTTTTCTTCCATTTTGCCCCTCTTATCAAAGAAGAGAAAAGCTTTCTCATCTACAAAGAAGTAAAACAAGGGTCAGCATATATAATTAGAAGTCTAAAGGATCCCACCACCAGTTTTTATAAATAAATTTTGTTGGAACACAAATATGTATAAATATTTATGTTTGTGTGTATATATATATGTGTGTATATATATATATATATATATACACACACACACATACATACATACACACACACACACACACACATATCTTGTTGTTGTTCAGTCACTAAATCACGTCTGACTCTTTGTGACCCCATAGACTGCAGCACACCAGGCTCCTCTTTCCTCCACTATGTCCTGGACTTTGCTCAAATTCGTGTCCACTGTATCAGTGATGCTATCTAACCATCTCATCCTCTGTCATATCTTTTTCCTTTTGCCCTCAACCATTCCCAACATCAGGGTCTTTTCCTATGCTGCTAAGTCACTTCAGTCGTGTCCGACTCTGTGCGACCCCATAGATGGCAGCCCACCAGGCTCCCCCATCCCTGGGATTCTCCAGGCAAGAACACTGGAGCAGGTTGCCATTTCCTTCTCCAATGCATGAAAGTGAAAAGTGAAAGTGAAGTCGCTCAGTCGTGCCCTACTCTTAGCGACCCCATGGACTGCAGCCTACCAGGCTCCTCCATCCATGGGATTTTCCAGGCAAGAGTACTGGAGTGGGGTGCCATTGCCTTCTCCAATACACACAAATATATATATATATATAAACCACTGTTAATAATAAAAGTGCTTTCATGTTATAATTACTTGTAGTCACTTTAAGTCAGATCAGATCAGATCAGTCGCTCAGTCGAGTCTGACTCTTTGCGACCCCATGAATCGCAGCACGCCAGGCCTCCCTGTCCATCACCAACTCCCGGAGTTCACTGAGACTCACGTCCATCGAGTCATTGATGCCATCCAGCCATCTCATCCTCTGTCAGATGAGAGTAAATCAACAATGTTCTGATACCAACAACAGCTATAGTCAAAGGTGGAAGTCATAGTTAACTTGATCATCTAACAGTCTGTGTCAGATAGCCACTGACTGAGTCAGGGACACAACAGGAAATGGAATGTTGGGGAAAAAAATCAGGAAGATTATTTATTAAAATATTAACATTAAAATTTGTAAGTGGGTAGGAAATGAGAGAACCACCAGAGATAACACAGAAACCCAGAACAGCAGAAGAGTTGTCGCTACACCTGGGCCTGAAGAGATTAGGGAAAAATGAAATTGCAAGCACCCAGGAAGAGGAAGAATTGCCCAGGACAGTGCTGTTAACAGAAAGAGAATTAGTTGTTGTTGTTGTTTTTATTGGAGTATAGTTGCATTACAATGTTGTGTTCATTTCTGCTGTACAGCAAAGTGAATCAGTCCATTTCAGTTCAGTCACTCAGTCATGTCCAACTCTCTGCTACCCCATGAACTGCAGCATGCCAGGCCTCCCTGTCCATCACCAACTCTAGGACATTGCCCAAATTCATGTCCATCAAGTCGGTGATGCCATCCAACCATCTCATCCACTTTCATCCCCCTCTCCTCCTGCCTTCAATCTTTTCCAGCATCAGGGTCTTTTCCAATAAGTCAGTTCTTCGCATCAGTTGGCCAAAGGATTGGAGTTTCAGCTTCAGCATCAGTCCTTCCAATCAGCATCAGTCCTTCCAATGAACACCCAGGACTGATCTCCTTTAGGATGGACTGGTTGGATCTGCTTGCAGTCCAAGGGACTCTCAAGAGTCTTCTCCAACACCACAGTTCAAAAGCATCAATTCTTTGGTGCTCAGCTTTCTTTATGGTCCAAATCTTACGTCCATACATGACTACTGGAAAAACCATAGCTTTGACTAGACAGACATTTGTCAGCAAAATAATGTCTCTGCTTTTTAATATGCTGTCTAGGTTGGTCATAGCTTTTCTTCCAAGTAGCAAGCGTCTTTTAATTTCATGGCTGTAGTCACCATCTGCAGTGATTTTGGAGCCCAAGAAAATAAAGTCTGTCACTGTTTCCATTGTTTCCCCATCTATTTGCCATGAACTGATTGAACTGGATGCCAAGATTTTTGTTTTTCAAATGTTAAGTTTTAAGCCAGCTTTTTCATTTTCCTCTTTCACTTTCATCAAGAGGTTCTTCAGTTTCTCTTTGCTTTCTACCGTAAAAGTGGTGTCATCTACATATCTGAGGTTATTGATATTTCTCCCAGAAATCTTGATTCTAGCTTGTGCTTCATCCAGCCCGGCATTTCTTAGGATGTACTCTGATAGAAGGTAAATAAGCAGGGTGATAAGTTGCAGCCTTAACGTACTCCTTTCCCAGTTTGGAACCAGTCTGTTGTTTCAAGTCCAGTTCTAACTGTTGCTTCTTGACCTGCATACAGATGTCTCAGGAAGCAGGTCAGGTGGTCTGGTATTCCCATCACTTTAAAAATTTTCCACAGTTTCTTCTGGTCCATACAGTCAAAGGCTTTGGCATAGTCAATGGAGCAGAAGTAATGTTTTTCTGGAACTCTCTTGCTTTTTCTATGATCCAACGGATGTTGGTAATTTGATCTCTGGTTCCTCTGCCTTTTCTAAATACAGCCTGAACATCTAGAAGTTCTTGGTTCACAAACTGTTGAAGCCTGGCTTGGAGAATTTTGAGCATTACTTTGCTAGCATGTGCTGCTGCTGCTGCTAAGTCGCTTCAGTCATGTCCAACTCTGTGCGAACCCATAGACAGCAGCCCACCAGGCTACACTGTCCCTGGGATTCTCTAGGCAAGAACACTGGAGTGGGTTGCCATTTCCTTCTCCAATGCATGAAAGTGAAAAGTGAAAGTAAAGTCACTCAGTTGTATCTGACTCTTCATGACTCCATGGACAGCGGCCTACCAGGCTCCTCTGTCCATGGTATTCTTCAGGCAAGAGTACTGGAGTGGGTTGCCATTGCCTTCTCCATTGCTAGCATGCGAGATGAGTGCCAATTGTGCAGTAATTTGAACATTTTTGACATTGCCTTTCTTTGGGATTGGAATGAAAACTGACCTTTTCCTGTCCTGTGGCTGAGTTTTCAAAATTTGCTGGCATACAGAGTGCAGCACTTTCACAGCATCATCATCTTTTAGGACTTGAAATAGCTCAACTGGAATTCCATCACATCCACTAGCTTAGTTCATAGTGATGCTTCCTAAGGCCCACCTGACTTCAGACTCCAGGATGTCTGGCTCTAGGTGAATGATCACACTATCGTGGTTATCTGGGTCATTGAGATCTTTTTTGCATAGTTTTTCTTTGTATTCTTACCAACTTTTCTTAATATCTTCTGCTTCTCTTAGGTCTATACCTTTTCTGTCCTTTTTGTGCCCATCTTTGCATGAAATGTTCCCTTGCTATCTCTAATTTTCTTGAGGATCTCTAGTCTTTCCCATTCTATTGTTTTCCTCTATTTCTTTGCATTGATCACTGAGGAAGGCTTTCTTATATCTCTTTACTATTCTTTGGAACCCTGCATTCAGATGGACATATCTGTCCTTTCCTCCTTTGCCTTTACGGTCTCAGCTATTTGTAAGGCCTCCTCAGACAACCACTTTGTCTTTTTGCATTTCTTTTTCTTGGGGATGGTTTTGATCACACCCTCCTGTACAATGTCACGAACCTCTATCCATAGTTCTTCAGGCACTCTTTCTATCAGCTCTAATCCCTTGAATCTATTTGTTACTTCCACTGTATAATCATAAGGGATTTGATTTAGGTCATATCTGAATGGTCTAGTGGTTTTCCCTACTTTGTTCAATTTAAGTCTGAATTTTGCAGTTAAGGAGTTCATGATCTGAGCTACAGTCAGCTCCCAGTCTTGCTTTTGTTGACTGTATAGAGCTTCTACATCTTCAACTGCAAAGAATATAATCAATCTGATTTCAGTATTGACCATCTGGTAATGTCCAAGTGTAGAGTTATTTCTTGTGTTGAATCAACTATCAGTTCAGTTCAGTTCAGTCACTCAGTCGTGTCCGACTCTTTGTGACCCCATGAATTGCAGCATGCCAGGCCTCCCTGTCCATCACCAATTCCTGGAGTTCACTCAAACTCACGTCCATCGAGTCGGTGATGCCATCCAGCCATCTCATCCTCTGTCATCCCCTTCTCCTCCTGCCCCCAATCCCTCCCAGCATCAGA
>NW_011494945.1:10922878-10923568 GCF_000754665.1 Bison bison bison | reverse complement strand
GTATTTCCCATGAAGTGATGGGACTGGATGCCATGATCTTCATTTTCTGAATGCTGAGCTTTAAGCCAACTTTTTCACTCTCCTCTTTCACTTTCATCAAGAGGCCTTTTAGTTCCTCTTCACTTTCTGCCATAAGGGTGGTATCATCTGCATATATGAGGTTACTGATATTTCTCTCGGCAATCTTGATTCCAGCTTGTGCTTCTTCTAGCCCAGCGTTTTTCATGATGTACTCTGCATATAAGTTAAATTAGCAGGGTGACAATATACAGCCTTGATGTACTCCTTTTCCTATTTGGAACCAGTCTGTTGTTCCATGTCCAGTTCTAACTGTTGCTTCCTGACCTGCATATGGGTTTCTCAAGAGGCAGGTCAGGTGGTCTGGTATTCCCATCTCTTTCAGAATTTTCCACAGTTTATTGTGATCCACACACCTCAAAGGCTTTGGCATAGTCATAAAGCAGAAATAGATGCTTTTCTGGAACTCTCTTGCTTTTTCAGTGATCCAGCGGATGTTGACAATTTGATCTCTGGTTCCTCTGCCTTTTCTAAAACCAGCTTGAACATCAGGAAGTTCATGGTTCACATATTGCTGAAGCCTGGCTTGGAGAATTTTGAGCATTACTTTACTAGCATGTGAGATGAGTGCAATTGTGCAGTAGTTTGAGCATTCTTTGGCATTGCCTTTCT
>NW_011494945.1:10915315-10922778 GCF_000754665.1 Bison bison bison | reverse complement strand
TAGTCAATAAAGCAGAAATAGATGCTTTTCTGGAACTCTCTTGCTTTTTCAGTGATCCAGCGGATGTTGACAATTTGATCTCTGGTTCCTCTGCCTTTTCTAAAACCAGCTTGAACATCAGGAAGTTCATGGTTCACATATTGCTGAAGCCTGGCTTGGAGAATTTTGAGCATTACTTTACTAGCATGTGAGATGAGTGCAATTGTGCAGTAGTTTGAGCATTCTTTGGCATTGCCTTTCTTTGGGATTGGAATGAAAACTGATCTTTTCCAGTCCTGTGGCCACTGCTGAGTTTTCCAAATTTGCTGGCATATTGAGTGCAGCACTTTCACAGCATCATCTTTCAGGATTTGAAATAGCTCAACTGGAATTCCATCACCTCCACTAGCAGATATACATATATCTCCTCTGTTGTGGACATTTTTCCCATTTAGGTCACCACAGAGCATTGAGTAGTTTCCTGTGCTATATAGTCCATTCTCATTAGTTAGCTATTTTATACATGAAAAGAAAAAAGCAAAAGTGAAAACGGGCTTCCCTGGTGACTCAGACAGTAAATAATCTGCCTGCAATGTGGGAGACCTTGGTTTGACCCCTGCGTCAGGAAGATCCCCTGGAGAAAGAAATCATAACCCACTTCAGTATTCTTGCCTGGAGAATTCCATGGAGAGAAGAGCTTGGAGGGCTACGGTCCATGGGGTCGCAAAGAGTAGGACATGACTGAGCAAGTAATACTTTCTTTTCTTTCATAGTTATGTATATAGGTGCATAGTCAGTCACTCAGTCATGTCCAGCTCCTTGCAACTCTTTGTTGACTGTAGCCTGCCAGGCTCTTCTGTCCATAGGATTTCCCAGGCAAGAATACTGGAGTGGTTTCTTTCTCCAAGGGATCTTCCTGACCCAGGGATTGAAACCACATCTTCTGTGTCTCCTGCAATGAAGGCTAATTCTTCATCCATCAGGGATTCTGTAGTGTATATATGTCAAATCCAATCTCTCAATCAATTCCACCCCTCTGTTTCCCCCTTGGTATCTGAATATTTGTTCTGTTAAGTCTGTGCCTCTACATGAAGAGGCAAAGAAATGTATTTGAAAATCAGACAATGTATGGCAATACCACTACAATATTGTAAAATAATTAGCCTCCAATTAAAATAAATAACTTTATATTAAAAAAAGAAAATCAAGACAAAAAATAGATAATGGAAGCAAATTTGCAGATAATCTAACTATTGGCTTCAGCAGACAAGGATGTGGAAATGACTAAACAGGTTAATCTTTTTAGGGTTTGTCGAGCCTTTTTGCATCTCTTAATCTTTCTGGAATTTTTTTCAGCCATCATCATTTTGAATAGTACCTCTGCTCCATTGTTGCCTCTGGATCTCTGTTAAGATAACAGATCATAATACTATTGTTCTACCCAATCTATCTAGCATAATCTGAATTTGATTTTTTAATTTTGTTTGTATTTATTTCTATTCCATTAGAATGCATACTTCTTTTAAGACACGGAAAAAAAGAGAAAAGACACACAAATATAATTAATTTTTTTTCTAATAGCCACATTCTTAAAAATTAGACAAGTGAAATAAATTTCAATAATATTAATAATATTTTATTTAATCCAATATGTCATTTCAACATTAATCAATAAAGATATTATTAATGTGGTATTTTACATTCTTATATTCAGAAGTCTTCAAAGTCTTCAAATAAGATGTATTTTACATCCACCACATTTGGACTTCCACATTTCAAGTTCTTAATAACCGTAGGAGGTTAGTGACTTTTGTACTGAAGAGCACAGGGCTGGAGCATAAACTGCCTTGACTGCTTGGGGAGGGGTGGAAGTAACGGGGACATTGGCCAAACCTAACCAGAAGCAGGCAAGCACAAGTCCATGCAGCTCAGGAAGTCTGAATGGAATCACTTTTATTATCTTTAGCCATCATGTTGACTGACAGATATTCCCAAGATCAGAAATGCAGAGGCATGGATGTAGCAAAGTTTGTTAATTGAATATATCAACTATTAATGTTATCTTATCCTAACTGTACCTATCTGTGTGACAAGCATTCCTGGAAGTGCCAGGAATGAGGAGATAGGGGTAAGAATATGCCAAGGAGGCAATATTCCATGAAACCAATTACTTGGGATGATCTGGGCAAGAATATGTTGATACCGGTATTCACTCAACATATTAAGTATCCTCCATGGATACACCAGGCAACATACCTAGTTAGTGACACTCATCAACATTAAATGAAAAGGAAAATACTTTAGCCTACTAAAATATGTTGTCAAAAGAGGATGTAAAAGAAAAGGAGAAAGCCCACGAAGGTTGTTCCCTAAGCAAATTTCTTATTTTAAGTCAGATCAGTGCTGTGATTATACGAAATATTTATTAACCTCTGTAATTTACAAGTAAGCTATCATGTTAGCATCAAAGGTAGTACATAGATATATGGAAAGGATGGACTTGGATTCAAAATATCTGAATCTCCTCTAATAATAACAGACTATGTAAAGTTGAACATAGTCTATCAAAGTCTCAGTCACCTCATCTATAAATTGAAAATATCAGAATATATAGCTTCATATATAGTATGTATCCAATAATTTAATGTATTTAACAATTTAATAGGTATCTATTATATACAAGATACTGTACTAGGTGCTATGTGTACTCAAATGAGCAAGATCTGATTCTTTTCCTGAGTTTAGCAGGATATACAGACATATTAACCTAAGTCTGCTCAAATGGGTCACTTGCTAAACATTCTTATTAATTTCATTTGTCTATAGAGTACATTAAAGTTCTTCCCTTTAATCTATTTTTCTTTTTAATCTTTATACCTCTGACTGTTTTATTTTGTCTTACTTCATTGTCTAAGATCTCCAGTATAAGCTAAATAGAAGTAAAAATAGTAATTTCTTTGTCTTGATCTCAACCTAAACAGAACTCATTCTAAAATCTCACCATTAAGTAAACATACTGTAGGTATTTGATATAAAAGCTTTAGCAGGTTAAGGTAGTTCCTTCTGATTCTTAGTTAGTCAAAAATTTTTTCCATAGATGAATTTTAAATTTTGCCAACTGCTATTTCTGCAGCTATTGTCAAGAACTGTAAAGAGTGTGAGATTTCACTTTCTTGTGTTCTGTCGCTCAGTCGTTTCCAACTCTTTGCGACTCTATGGACTGTAGCCTACCAAGCTCCTCTGTCCATGGAATTTTCTAGGCAAGAATACAGGATCAGGTTGCCATTTCCTTCTATAGGGGATTCTTCCCAACCCAGGGATTAAACCCACGTCTCTTGCATCTCTTGGATTGGCAGGAGGATTCTTTATCATTGTGCCACCTGAGAGCCTTAGTTGTAGATCAACAAGTTAGCCTGCCACAATTTCACGGATGCTGGCAGAAGACATGAGACTCAGGTCAGGGTCAAAAGACCGTTTTACCCATGGCACAGCAGCAGCATGAATATCAGCATATTTGTGTCAGGTTCTCTTGGCTCCAGACCTCCAGATCTGTTGTTGGGAAAACCACAAATGGGTCCAATTAGATACCTGTACAGGTAGTAGGTTGCTTTCCAAGGAAGGAACCCTGAGCTCAGGGAACCCAAATCTGAAAAGGCTTTCTCTCTGCTCTGAAGGGAGACATTATCGCCATCATACTGGAAAATAAGTATGCCTGCTTTTTGCTCCAGAAAGAAACATTGTCTCTATTCTCCAAGATTGTTCACTTTACAAACATGTTTAAAAGCCCCAAACAAAAGTCAGTCATTGTCTGTTTGCAAGATGCACAGAAACAGGAGGATTGTGTTCTAGCAATTTTTAAAATATGGTGCATAATTATATCAATTCATATTTTAGAGTTGAAAAACCTCACCTTCCTTGGATAAATCCTACTTTATCATGGTACAATTATTATACACTTCTGGATTAGTGATTTTTTTTAATTTTGTGTGTGTGTTTCATCTATGATTAAAAAACAATTGTATCTATAATTTATATTTCTTTTATTGTCTTTGTTCAGTTTTGGCTTCAAAGATATGTTGTTGTTGTTTAGTCACTAAGTCATGTCTGACTCTTTTGCGATTCCATGGACTTCAGCCTGACAGGCTCTTTTGTCCATGGAATTTCTCAGGCAAGAATATTAGAGTGGGCTGCCATTTCCTTCTCCAGAGTATTTTCCCAACCCAGGGATCCAATCTCGTCTTTTGTGTTGGCAGGTGGATTCTTTACCACTGGGCCACCAGGGAGCTCCATCAAAGACATACTAGTCTTATAAAAATGAGTTAGGTGCTTCCCCCAGAGCAAATGATTACAGAGACAGGGAAAGCGTGAGAGCAATTGAGACAAAAGTTTGGTATCTAATAACCTAATCTCAGAAGTGACCAATCATCACTTTAACAATATCCAGTTGGTTAGAGATCAGTTCTGACACAATGTGTGGGGGGAATTGGAAAAAAAAAAAAAAAAAGAGGTAAATTTTTCTCTTCCTATAGTCACTGAATAAGTATATACAAAAAAGTTTCCATTACTTGAAGATTAGAATTAAAATTAGCTCAGAAAACCATCTGGACTTCCTGTCTTCAGGGGAAAAGAAATTGGATTATTAATTACACTACTTTGGTAGTTATCCATTTAATTCTCCTTATGTTGATTTTGGCAATTTTCTTCTCAAAAATGAACTATTTCCTTTAATTTTTCAAACATATATGCATAAAGCTATTCATAGTATTCATTTATGATTTTTAAATCCATACTATTTGTGCATATACAGTCTCTTTACTATATCCATATATCATCTATTGATATATGTTTCTTCTATATTCTATCTAAAAAAATCCCAAATATTTCTTTGCTTCTTTTTTCTTTATTATTGATCAGTCTTTCTAGGAGTTTGTTATAGAATTATTTCAAATTACTAGTTTTGAATTATGTCAATCTTCTCTGTGTTTGGAGTTTTTTTACTTCACTTATTTTTCTCTCAATCTTTATTATTTCTTTAAATAGTTTTTATGTTCATTTATTGTATTTTTATTTTTCTAATTTCTGGGATGGAACATGAATCATACATTTTCAGAATTTCTTCTTTTTAATAAATTTATCTGTAAAGACTGCTTTTTAGCTGCATCCCACACATTTTTATATATCACAGTTTTATTCTTATGCAACTTTTATATTATTTTCTTCTTTTTTACCCTAAAGTTATTTAAGTTCATTACTGGGAATGATGGATATATAGATACATAGAGGTATATACAATACATATAGAGAGTTAGAGATATATATAATGAGATTATTAATTTTACTTTTCATTGCTTCCATAACCTTACTTGTTTTTATATTTTTATATTCTTGTTCTATCAGCTTCACTATGATTGAGGATTTATTGGTTATTTCCTTTAGTTCTTGCTTTATAATTTGAGAGTGCTTTCTCATATACAAACATATACATTGATTTTTGTAATGGTAAATTATTTCTTTTTAAGATTATTTGATAGTATTTCTCTTTACATATATACATATTTTTTTTTCTTACTTTAAACTGTACCTCATTTGAGGACCTCAGCTTATTTTAATTTATATTTGCACATTAGATCTTTTTGACATCCCTGCAATTTCACCCTTTCAGTTTTATTTTGCTTTTGCTATTTCTCTTGCAGGGTAAAGCTGATTGCATTTCATAACCAACCTGATAATCCAACTTCTAAACAGATGAGTTTAATCAATGAACATGTTTTATGATTATGGCATTACTGGTGTATTGGATTTACTTCCATGATCTGATTTTCTTTTCTTTTTTATTTTCTTTTCATTGTATTGTTTCATGGTCGTTTCTTCACTGACTTGCTTCCTGTTAAATTTTTATACCTGTGTTTTTTCCTTCTGTTCAGTTAAAAGCTGTAGATTGCATTGCTATTATTTTGGTGATTCACTTTAGAATATTGAGATTCAAACAACTAAAAATTTTCTAACAAGATCTTGAATTATGTAGCATTTCTATCCAACTCATAGTTAAAACAATGAGTACAGCACCCTAGGAACACTTGAACAGCTCCACATCTTATTATTTTTATATAGAGCTTCACTTTTATCTTTTTTAAGCAAAGGCAGAATTTTTTGTAATTAATAATTAATTAAATTTGCTGACATTTTTCATTAATTTCAATGTTCATTCTCATTTTCCATGCTCCACATCTTTTCTCCATGTTCATTTTTTCTTGCCAAAGAAAACATTCAGTGGATGTGAATAAGAAATTCTCTTACTTTCTGTGTCTCAAATGCTCTTTATTTTCCATCACTTCTGCATGATTTTTGTGTATACAATCCTAAATTTACTTAGATTTCTCTGCATTTTAAAGGCAAAATCCATTCTCTCTGGCATAAATTGTTGCAGAGCAAAATGTTGCTGTCTGTCATTGTTGTTAATCTGAAGTTAATTTATTTGCCCTAATAACTTTAAGGATTTTCCTTTATTCTTAATGACTTAGTTCCATTATATGTCTAAAAGTGAATTTATCTTGATTCACACATTTTATACTTGGAGTGTGTGAGTGATAATCTTACATTCTAGAAATTTTATTAACAATTATCTTTCACATATTTATTCTTCAATATTTCCTTCATTCTCTCTCTTTTTTTTTCTTGTAACTCAGATAAATATTAGAGCTTCTCAATTAATCATTCACATTTCTTAACTGCTCTTCCATATTTGTTCTGTGTACTGAATGATGGATCAGCACTGCAGTTCTACCTTTAAATTTATTATTCTGTCTTTGTGTCCCTTCTAGAGTCTGTCCAATATATTGCATTTTTATTTCATGAACTCATGAACTTCCAAATGTTCAAGCTGTATTTAGAAAAGGCAGAGGAACCAGAGATCAAATTGCCAACATCTGCTGGATCATTGAAAAAGCAAGAGAGTTCCAGAAAAACATCTATTTCTGCTTTATTGACTATGTCAAAGCCTTTGACTGTGTGGATCACAATAAACTGTGGAATATTCTGAAAGAGATGGGAATACCAGACCACCTGACCTGCCTCTTGAGAAACCCATATGCAGGTCAGGAAGCAACAGTTAGAACTGGACATGGAACAACAGACTGGTTCCAAATAGGAAAAGGAGTACATCAAGGCTGTATATTGTCACCCTGCTAATTTAACTTATATGCAGAGTACATCATGAAAAATGCTGGGCTAGAAGAAGCACAAGCTGGAATCAAGATTGCTGAGAGAAATATCAGTAACCTCATATATGCAGATGATACCACCCTTATGGCAGAAAGTGAAGAGGAACTAAAAAGCCTCTTGATGAAAGTGAAAGAGGAGAGTGAAAAAGTTGGCTTAAAGCTCAGCATTCAAAAAACGAAGATCATGGCATCTGGTCCCATCACTTCATGGGAAATACATGGGGAAACAGTGGAAACAGTGTCAGACTTCATTTTTCTGGGCTC
>NW_011494945.1:10885781-10915215 GCF_000754665.1 Bison bison bison | reverse complement strand
GGGTGTTCTTTGGAAGGACTGATGCTAAAGCTGAAACTCCAGTACTTTGGCTACCTCATGCGAAGAGTTGACTCATTGGAAAAGACTCTGATGCTGGGAGGGATTGGGGGCAGGAGGAGAAGGGGATGACAGAGGATGAGATGGCTGGATGGCATCACCGACTTGATGGACGTGAGTCTGAGTGAATTCCAGGAATTGGTGATGGACAGGGAGGCCTGGCGTGCTGCAGTTCATGGGGTCGCAAAGAATCGGACACGACTGAGCGACTGAACTGAACTGACTGATATTTTTATTTCCAAGACATTTGATTGGATCTACCAGGACATTATTTTATTGCACTCTAGTTTTGTCTCACACTGTTCTGTTAATAATCATTTCAAAGTCTTTTTCAAGCTTTTCTAAAATTAATCAGAACATGAGTTTATACTCTGTTCATTTGTTTCTTGCTCATTTTTATTTAGGCTCTTTCTTACATTTTTTTTTTCATGATTTTGGGTATTTTGGTTCATTGTCTAATTTCTAGTAGAAGATCATTTTTATTTTACTTCCCTTTCTTCCTTCCATATTTCTGAATGCCTAATAGATTTAACTGCAATAGCATATTCCCAGCCATATAGAGCTAGTCCTTCCGATGACAGTGATGTGATGCTAATACATAGTTTACTTCCTTCAGAACACCTTTTGTGAGATCCAAAGCTAGATTAGGTGCCACTTCAATGCTCTTCCTCTTGGATACTATAATACAATTGCTATTTACTCTTTTTTAACTCTATATTTTATTCGGGGTAATGTTGTTTAACATTGTGATAGTTTCAGATTAATAGCAAAATAATTCAGTTATATATATACACACACACATATATCTATTCTATTTCCAATTCTTTTCCCACTTAGGCTGTTACATAATATTGAGCAAAGTTCCCTGTGCTGTACGGTAGATCCTTGTTGGCTATCCATTTTATTTTATTTATTTTTTTTTCTAATTTTATTTTATTTTCAAACTTTACACAATTGTATTAGTTCCGCCAAACATCAAAATGAATCCGCCACAGGTACACATGTGCTCCCCATCCTGAACCCTCCTCCCTCCCCATACCATCCCTCTGGGTCGTCCCAGTGCACTAGCCCCAAGCATCCAGCAGTGTGTATATGTCAATGCTATTCACTCTTGATTTCTCCCACAGAAAACTATATACTCTGTAAGGACAAGGACCCTGGCCATAAGGATCACTGTTATATAACTCAACATCAAAAACCATGCCGGAAAGTAACACTTATTAAATAACTGCTGAATTAAATGTTTGAATCACTGTGTAACATGTCTGATGGTATTGCCATTGTACCATTTTCTCAAGACCCATGGGTTAATTTTGGAACTCGATGTGATTAGGACTTTCCTAGATGGTAGATGCTTGCCTCTGAATAGTAATTTAGTAAGCACTTGGCTTCCAGTTTAATCATTACTTTTTCTTTCTGAGTTATTTTCACACTGAATGGACCTGATGGGCCAGGAGCTATGAAACCTGGCAGGAGAAGAGGATAATACCTTCTACTCTGCATGTTGTTCATTGATGTAACTACTATGAAGATTATAGATTAAACCTGATCCTAGTCATTACAATTCCCTCTTTGGAACCCAAAGATGAGGGGTTTCATTCCACAAAGATCTTTTCACTTACTTCTGAACAGAAACTAACCAAAATTAGCTCCAAGTCATTACTGGGCTGTCAAAATGGAAGTGCCTCCAGCATACTTCCTGTCAATACTACCTGAAAATCCTATTAATAGAATCATTTAAGCCTGCTGCAAGTAGTTGCTGCTGCTAAGTCGCTTCAGTCGTGTCCGACTCTGTGCGACCCCGTAGACGGCAGCCCACCAGGCTCCCCCATCCCTGGGAGGAAGCATATTATTTCATTGTATCTCTCTGGCTTATTGAGGATCTTATTGAAATCCTTTGTTAAAACATGTGACACTGTCTCTTGATGTTTGCAAAATAATTTAATTTTATTTGCATCTATTGTTTTGTTTATAAGACCTCTGGTATTTATGACAAATAAACATATAGATGTTTCCTTTTTACTCATTTGTTGTTGTTCAGTCATGTCTGACTCTTCGCAACCCTGTGGACTGCAGCATGCCAGTCTTCACTGTTCTTCACTTATCTTCGAGTTTGCTCAAACTCATGTCCATTGAGTCAATGATGCCATCCAACCATCTCATCCTCTGTTGACCCCTTCTCCTCATAGAAAAGTTGTTTTTGTTCTGTTTTTGCTTTCTGTCAGTTTTAGTATTATTTTTATCAATATTTATGCTAACATTGTTTTTTTTTTAAAAAAAAAAGCTTAATTTTTATCAAATATGTTTCTTTGGTAAAGACAAGTCATAATTTAAATTTTTTTTAATTTTATTTTATTTTTAAACTTTACATAATTGTATTAGTTTTGCCAAATATCAAAATGAATCCACAGAATACTCAGTGAAACACAATTAGCAAGCCCCAAAGTCTATATGCTTCTAAGAAAACACTGGAAAAAAAATTGACCTGTTTCTGCTTTTCTTTATACAATGGGGAAAATATAATTTTTTGTCTCTGAGGCATATGATTATTTTCCTAAATCTATCATGTTTCTGCATAGAAAGTTCATAGAAATTATTTCTTCCAAATATTACAGTCATCTTTACTGTACATATTTCCTTCCATGTAGAAACTAGCTTAGTATATAATTTATGTTCTTATACTTTAATATAGGTATATATATTCTGTGGTTCCAATTTCTCACTGATGGGTTTTTTCTAGTTACATATTTTCATAATAAAATCTAGTCATGGTCTATACTGATTTGCCACATATTAGATTGATGAGAGAAAAATATGATCAGAGAAAGAAGGTAAATATATTTTTATTAATTTCTCTTAAAAGATGCTCCTTTATGCAGTTGCACTCAGGGAGTTACTGAGATGGTAAAGAATATGCCTTTAATGCAGGAGACCCAGGTTTCATTCCTGGGTTGGGAAGATCCCCTGGAGAAGGGAATGGCTACCTACTTCAGTATTCTTGCCTGGAGAATCCCCACAGACAGAGGAGCCTGGCAGGCTACAGTCCTTTGGGTTGTAGAGTCGGACATGACTGAGTGACCATCACTTTCACTTTTTCATTTTATGCAATTGCACTCAGGGAGTCAGTAAAGTTCATATTTTTAATAAAATCATGTTAAAAACTTATAATGACAACATGAATGTTTGTTGCATCCATGAAGCATTCAAAATCAGAAGTTATAAATTTAGATCTGAAGACTGTAAGAAATAATGTATATTGAACTAAAGTATATCATTGATTAAAGTATAGCTAATGTTTAAATGTTGAAGGATATAAAAAAGGAAGAGTTAGATATGAAAAAAGCATGAATTCGTATCTCATATTATTACCCAACTACCTAGGTAATAATAGATTGACTAGAAACCAAGGAAATAATTTAAATATCAATTCTTAGATTTCTAAGTGTGATTCTATGATGATAAACACATTATTATTATCACTTAAAGTAATTTGTTTCTACACAAATAATGAATGCCTACTATGTGTATAGTGAAAAAGGCACTATTTTTTGCCTCAAAGAATTCAGAGTAATGCAAAGATAAATTCCAATGATAGATACATTTTATGAATAAATTCTTAATTCTGCACACTAAAAGCTGTGAGTGCTTCCATAATTTATAATTACAAACAAGTGAGCATTTATGTTAATAAACAAAAACCTCCAATCCAATTAGACATTAATGTAAAACCTGCCATCCCATTTACCAATGTGTACTGCTGCTCCTGCTGCTGCTAAGTCGCTTCAGTCATGTACGACTCTGTGTGACCCCATAGATGGCAGCCCACCAGGCTCCGCCGTCCCTGGGATTCTCCAGGCAAGAACACTAGAGTGGGTTGCCATTTCCTTCTCCAATGCATGAAAGTGGAAAGTGAAAGTGAAGTCGCTTAGTCGTGTCCAACTCTTTGTGACCGCAAGGACTGCAGCCCACCAGGTTCCTCTGTCCATGGGATTTTCCAGGCAAGAGTACTGGAGTGGGTTGCCACTGCCTTCTCTGCTGATGTATACTAGAAGACTACAATTAACTGTTGAGTGCCACAAACACACCTTCATAGGAAGAGTACAACTAACTTAAGTGCCACAACATAAATACTCTGTAAAATAAGTGTTATGAAATGCTTATAAAAATTTAGTGAGAAGAAATGAACAAATTATGAGCCTTTGTTTATTCCACATTAATATAATTTACTGGCTTCATAACTAATAAAATATAGAAAATCTTCTGGGTCTGATATCTCCCCATTCCAAGCAGGTCTCCTAAATTATGTCTCCCATATTTCAAAATTTTAAATACTGAATCACCACCCACTCCAAAGAAGTTCAAGTAGGATAGTAATATTAATGACTACCATGATCCTCTTATGCAGGCAAAACATTAGCTGACAACTTCGTAAGTAGAATGGATGTGTACCATGGTCTTCCCTCAAAAGAAGTCTATACCAATGACAAGAATGGAAAATGGAATAGGAAGCATCACCAGATGCCCACTTCCATGCAAGCAAAAGATGGGACAAAACTTGCAGCATGGCTGTTTCTGCCCTCATTATAGCCAAATTCCCTCATGGACTCTCTAGTTCATTGAAAATGGCTTGATATTCTTTGTGTTGCATACAAAATATGCCTAGCACAAGGAACCTTCACCTTACATCTAAAGTTTAAGAGTCCTCCTCTCTAGTATAATCCAACCACCAGATGCATAATCTCAAATATTTCTCAACAAGAGAGAAATATGTTTCTCTCTTGCTAATGTCAAGTTTAGCAACTACATCCTAAGATATATTTGCTGCTGCTGCTGCTAAGTCGCTTCAGTCGTGTCCGACTCCGTGCGACCTCATAGACGGCAGCCCATCAGGCTCCTCCATCCCTGGGATTCTCTGGGCAAGAACACTGGAGTGGGTTGCCATTAGGTCACTTAAAAACCACCCACCAATCTTAGAAACCTCAGTCTCTAGGTGATAGCCTTTACCCTCTACCTCTCTTGTGGAATAATCCACACCTAGTTGCTATCATTCTGTAAATTATAGACTAAATGATCACCTAACCACAATCACAAGGTGGTACAAGGCTGTCTATTGTCATTCTGTTTATTCAACTTATACACCGAGCACATCATGCAAAATGCCAGGCTGGATGAGTTACAAACTGGAATGAAGATGGCTAGAAGAAATATCAACAACCTAAGATATGCAGATGATACCACTCTAATGGTAGAAAGCGAAGAGAAACTGAAGAGCCTCCAGATGCGGGTGAAGGATAAGAGTGAAAAAGCCAGCTTTTTCAATTTAAAACTAAATATTAAAAAAACTAAGATCATGGCATCCAGTCCCATCACTTCATGGCAAGTAGAAGGGGGAAAGGTGGAAAAAGTGACAGATTTCCTCTTCCTGGGCTCTAAAATCACTGTGGATAGTGACTGCAGCCATGAAATTAGAAAGCAATTGCTCTTTGGCAGGAAAGCTATGACAAACCTAGACAGGGTGTTAAAAATCAGACATCACTTATAGTCAAGGCTATGGTCTTTCCAATCATCATGTACAGATGTGAGAACTGGACAAAAAGTAGGCAAAGTGCTGAAAACTTGATGCTTTCAAACTGTGGTACTGGAGAAGACTATTGAGAGTCCCATGGACAGCAAGGAGATCAAATCAGTCAATCTTAAAGGAAATCAACCTGAATATTCTTTGGAAGGACTGATGCTGAAGCTGAAGCTCCAATACTTTGGCCACCTGATACAAAGAGCTGACTCGTTAGAAAAGACCCTGATGCTGGGAAAGATTTAAGGCAGAAGGAGAAGGAGGCAACAGAGGATAAGAAGAATGGATGGCATCACCAATTCAATGGACATGATCTTGGACAAACTCTGGGAGATGGTGAGGGACAGGGATAGCATGCTGCAGTCCATGGGGTTGCAAACAGTTGGACATGACTTGGTGACTGAAAAACAACAAAACCACCATCACCACAATGAATACACAATTGTGAAAGAATACTAATGAGCTGGCCACAGAATCTTTTATTAAAAAGGGGGAAAGGAAAGAAAAGAAAGAGGCAGAATGGGCAGGAGTGGGGTGTGATAATTGTTTAATTTCCAAATACCCATGCAATGAAAAAGGAAAAGATGCCAAGGGTAAAGGAAGCTATCTCTTTCATCACTCCAACTGAACATGAGGTTGGGGAGAGAACTTAGATTTTCCTCTTCTGCAATCAGCTCTATGTTCCTCCCACCTTCTGCCAGTGTCTCACCAGACCTAGGTTTGTGGGATAAGCCAACTTTCCTTCTCAATGGAACTGAGCGCTCAGTGGCTCATCTAAGACTGCAGTACTTTTTGTTTGTTTTGGGCAAAAAACAGGAAGCATTGTTTTTCCTTATCAAGATTAAATAAACTCGCCAACAACACAGTCCTTGTCTCCATGCAGTTCCATAATAGCATAAGAAGCCCACAGATGCCCAGGTAACTACCTCTGGTTCAAGTTTAGTGGGATCATTATAAAATTTGTTGATAATGTGCACCATGAGTTGGCTGGTCCTGGATGCCCAAGAGGAGAAGTTTCCCATCCTCTGGTCTAGATTCATACAACTAACTAATCACTTGTCTGCACACAAGTCCTGCCAGTGTTACCTCTTCATTCTCTTTCAAACCAATGCCCTCTGGCCCCTCCAATGCTATAGCTCTAGTTCAGCTCTTCACCACTTCTCCCCAGGGTTATTCATGACAGCCCTGACCATGCCCTTATCACACAGCCCTGTGAGTGACATTTTATGAAAACTAAGATCATGGCATCTGGTCCCATCACTTCATAGGAAATAGATGGGGAAACAGTGGAAACCAAGTCAGACTTTATTTTGAGGGGCTCCAAAATCAGTGTCAGACTTTATTTTTGGTTTGAAAGAGAATTAAGAGGTAACACTGGCAGGACTTGTATGCAGACAAGTGATTAATTAGTTGTATGAATCTAGACCAGAGGATGGGAAACTTCTTCTCTTGGGCATCCAGGACCAGCCAACTCATGGTGCACATTATCAACAAATTTTATAATGATCCCGCTAAACTTGAACCAGAGGTAGTTACCTGGGCATTTTTTGGGGGGCTCCAAAATCACTGAAGATGGTGACTGCAGATGGTGGCTTACTCCTTGGAAGGAAGGTTAAGACCAACATAGATAGCATATTCAAAAGCAGAGACGTTACTTTGCCAACAAAGGTCCGTCTAGTCAAGGCTATGGTTTTTCCTGTGGTCATGTATGGATGTGAGAGTTGGACTGTGAAGAAAGCTGAGCACCATAGAATTGATGCTTTTGAACTGTGGTGTTGGAGAAGACTTTTGAGAGTCCCATGGACTGCAAGGAGATCCAATCAGTCCATTCTAAAGGAGATCAGTCCTGGGTGTTCATTGCAAGGAATGATGCTAAAGCTGAAACTCCAATACTTTGGCTACCTCATGCAAAGAGTTGACTCATTGGAAAAGACTCTGATGTTGGGAGGGGTTGGGGGCAGGAGGAGAAGGGAACGACAGAGGATGAGATGGCTGGATGGCATCACTGACTCGATGGACGTGAGTCTGAGTGAACTCCGGTGATGGACAGGGAGGCCTGGCGTGCTGTGATTCATGGGGTCGCAAAGAGTTGGACACAACTGAGCTACTGAACTAAACAGTATTTTATAAGTTCCCTGGAGGTAGGCATTGAGTCTTATATGACTTTTTCTAGCTGCATATTATAAACTGTTAGACACATATTAATCAAAAATGTTTGTAGAATGAATGCATCTCTCAGCTTTTCTCCCGCTTACCAGTCTCATCTTTCTACTCTAGCTTCTCCAATGCTACCATAATAATCTTCCTAAAACATAAACCTGATCACTCATGCATCTGATGAAAACCCCTTTATGATACCTAAAAGCATTCAGAATAACAATTAGGTGTTCATATCTACCACTAGTCCTGTCTCTGTCTTCTTGCCCTGGGGGAAATCTCATTATGCTCCATCCCTACCAAAGCATTTCCCCACATACCACACTCTCTCAGACCTACCTCCAAGACTTCACTCATTCAGACAGTCTCTTCTGCCTTATATGGCCTTGCTATCTTGATTCCCTGAACTAATAGTGTCTTTACCCTTCAGCATTCAGGTCAAGTGTCAGTCTCTCCAGGAATCATGCCCTAACTCTTCAATCTGGATTAGATGCCTCTCTAGGCTTTCAAAACATTCCAGGCATACTTTCAGACAAACATTTATCATGCTAAATGGTAACTCTCTCTTGATTTATGTATCACCCCACTTAGACTGAAAACTCCTTAAAGGTCTGAGTGTATCTTATTCATGTTTGAATGCAACTGCCTAGCACAGTATTTGGGTATATCAGTTGTTCCATAAATTGACAAATGAATAACAAGAATGATCTGTCATTTCCAAACCCACTGTTACATTTGATTAATACTTTAGTCCCATGAAATTAAATACACAGATTTCAAAATCCCTGTTATACAGATAAGAAAATAGAAAGGACGTCTTCCACATGATTATACCATTAGTAAATCAAGGATCTATATTTCAAATCTAGGTCCCTCTGGCTTCAAATGCAATCCTCATAATGTCAATATTTAAGGATGCCTTAGCATCTCATTGCCACAGAAATTCAGCAACCTCATGGACCAAATTGCCTGCAACTCATTCCACACTCCATGAAGTACTTGGCTATTAACCTTAATATACCTGAATCATTCTGAACTTTTTCTTCACTCATCCCTGGTCAGCACTACATTGGCTCTTGTCTGTGTAAGTGGTTAACTCAGAGGGTTACAGCACAGTGCCAAGGACAGCAGGAGTAAAAGGTTAGGACTTGTCTATGAAGCTAGGTTGGATTAATTCATCCAACACTTCACACACTTTCTTAACTCACACCAACTTCCTAGCAAACAATGTATCCTTTGCCAACAGAGACTGGTTGAGATAATGTGAATTGATCCTGACAGATCCAGAAATTGATTCACTAAGTCATGCATTCTAAAGCAAATAAGAACCTGAAGCAATTCTAGAAGCCAATTACTCTGCTCTTCTAAGAGTGCCTTACCAAGCAAAAGAGAGAGAGAGAATTTCCTCCAGATTTTGAAAATATTTACCTATTGGACTTCTTACATCAGTGCATTACTACTGCAAAGATGGTTAACATCACCACACTTTTAAGTCCTCAATATTGCCTATCCACACCATTTTTTTCCTCTTTGCTTAAGTTTTTTGTAAATTGGAGGGAGTCTATACACTGCCTTTACTTACTGATTCAAAGAAAATTTCAGAACATTTTCCAAAAGAAACTATAGTAACAATAGCTCCTACTCATAAAGTATGTACTCATTATCTAGCACTGTGATGGGAGCTAAATATGTGTTGACATTTACAAACTCAAACTAAAGAAGTATTATTTATCTACTTTTACAGACAGAACAACTGATGTGATGAGAACATATAAAGCTTTCCAAATATCTCAAGTGTGCTAAATAAAAGATCTTAGACTTTGAGTAGGTATATCTGATTCCAAAGACTGTGCTTTATGCCACTGTACCATGATGACACATAGTAGATACTCAATAAATATTTTTGTGTAAATGAACCAGCTGTGACTGAACCTGTTATTACCTTAAGATGTTGACACTATTCCTAAAAATGAAGCTACCGACATTGTACCAGACATGACTGTCCAAAATACTTTGTTAAGGAACATACGTCAGGCTTTCATCATATTACTTTCACCTCAGTGGCCAGTACAACCCTGAATGTTCAGTTATGCTATTAATTTTATACCTAATCAATCTTTTTTATTAAAATCCAGTGAAGCAGACAACTGAGATAATTACTGCAGAATCATCTTAATTAAAAATTTTCGCTTCTAATTAAGAGTCGTTGTTTATCTCATCAGAAAACAGTTAGGATTCATGACAGGGTTACTCTTTCATTAATGTTTTAGCCTTTTCTGAGGCTGGACATAGCACAAGACACTACCATCCATGTAAGAATTTGTGTTTACACATGCACATATGCTGAGTGTTAATTATATCAGAGGAAAAAAATAATAAAAAGCATGAAACCCAACAGAAACTCTTAGTAGAACCCTTTCCCAGTATTTATGTCTCAGCTAATTACAAAATGTTCAAAAGTGAATTATTTATACCTCAGTTACTAGTCAGATACATAATTATAATCACAACTGAACAAAAGCTGCCTTAAAACTTTTCTCACAAGTTATGCATTTAAACTAAGATTGCTGAAGAATATCCATTCAAGTCTAGGCAGCATAAAGAAATAATTATTATTTCCCTAGACTCCCATTTCTAGAAAATTTCTTTTCACCACAAGATCATGCATATATGGCTTCAAAAGTATGTCAGAGTCTCCTTGGAATACAGAAAACTCCATCCATTCAGATGTTAAATACAACCATGATACATGGTCTCTTGGGGATCCCAGTTTCATCCCTCACTGCAGCTGCACTGCAGTCTCCCAGTGTACGTGTGTTGCTGTGTAATTCATAACAAAACACAGGCAAGTGCTTTAACTCACTATCCTTTGCCTCACAATAGCAGACCATTCTTTCAATCTCACAATAAATCATGAATTATCTAATTCCAAAGACCTATGCTTTATGATCTATTAAACTTGGATAAAATTAATTATTGGAATTGGTTTAAGGATAATTTCCACATTATACATAGTACGACACTAAACATTTCCTATGTGGAAATACTTGGCTTCTATTAGCAGTGACAATGACCAGCATGGCCTCTCACAAAACCACAGCTGACAATGTTTTAAATATTTAAGCTGAGGTAGAAAAATCTCATTCCAATTTTCGAAACTAGCAGTTACCTGACATAAAATATACAGGACAAGGAAGGGAAAATAGAGGCAACAAATAAAGTTCAGTTCATATCTGCAACAGAGGTTTTAACACTGTCCTCTGAAGAGGGAAGATGCAGGAATCTGGGGAAGTTACATTGTGCCCCCACCAACAAAATGTTTCCTTTTTCCCTCTACAGTTTCCACTGCCCTCCCACCCCAAGAATAGCAGACACTACAGCTTTCTAACAAACTTAAAGAAATACTTGCTTTGCACTTACTCTTGGACAGTGGGCAAAGGATGATCTTTAAGTGTTCAGTATCTTCCTAAAGGACTTCAAACATCATTTTAAATTGGAAACAGGACCAAGGTCAAGGGATAAAAATTAAACCTTTCCTGCAGAAACTCTTAAAAGCAATCACTGCTCTCAGTATGAAAACAAGATGGAAGTAGAAGAGACATAATCTAGGATGGAACTTTTTTCCTCCAAAACTAGTAAGCACACCTGATTATACATACCAGGCTTCCTTTCTATGAAGCATAATTCCTAAGACATAAATAATACAAAAGCATAGGTTTAAATATGCAGACGAGCCAGACTTCCAAATGAAAATTCAGATCTCTACACAAATTCAGAAATGCATTTTCTTCTAGAAACAATTTGTACATAGTTCCAGATGTTTCCCCTTCCAGAAAATAGTAAACTCTGCTTAGTACCCATTTTGCCAGTGTAAGCAATGGCTATATAAATCCAGTCTGCAGCACCACAGCCCACTGTTATTACAGCCATTGCCTCACCTGAACTTTAACTGTACACTGATGCTGAAAGAATCTGTTCAGATAAATTACTGACTGGCACCAGATGAGCTGATAAGGAGAGCGTCATTATTTTGCAAAATGGTCAATGCAGGGTGCTATAAAATAAAAATATAACCAAGGGATGCTTCACAGACATAGCACATTTATGGCAAAGTTACTGATGAATAATATGCCTCCGGAGGCCATGCACTCTTCTTTCCTGCACTGACAGTGACATGCAGGACAATGTTATGCTGCTGGAAGTGTCCAGCTACCTGGGTTAACTGGCTTATAAATTCTTTTGGCAGCAGAATACTGATGGCTTGATAGACAGATTATTAAAGTAAAGGAGGACAAAGGGGATAAATGAGAAAGATTCTCAGATAAGTGTTGAGGCTTCTCTTGTCTAACTCCACTGTTAGGACAGATGAGGATAACTATCATCACATCCACCATTTCTTGACTACTTACTACGTTCCAAGCACTGGGTGTACACACTACAATGGTTAATTATATGTGTCAACTTGACTAAACCACTAGGTGCCCAGATATTTCACTAAACATTATTTCTGGATATGTCTGTGAGTGTGTTTCAAGGTAAAAGTAGCATTTGAATAACTGGGTTCAGTAAAGTGGACAGGCCTCACCAACGTGGGTGGGCATCATTCAAACCATTGAGGTCCTGGACAGAAAACAAAGGCAGGACAAGAAAGAATTTAGCTGAGCTGGAATTTAGCCGATTGGTTGAGCTGGAACATGATCTCCGGCGTGGAGAATCCTGATTCTCAGGTCTTTGTAATAATCCTGATTCTTAGGTCTTGGACTAAATAATGCCACTGGTTTCTGGGGTCTCCAGCTTGCAGATGGCAGATGGTGGGAACTTTCAGGCCTCTGTGATTACATGAGCCAATTCATTATAATAAATCCCTTCTTAGATATTTCCTGCTTGTTCTGTTTTTCCATAAAGCCTTGATTAATACATCTATATTTCTTTACTTAATCTATAATGAATAATCCTGTAAGGAAGCTATTGTTATTCTCATTTTATAGACAAGGAAACTAAGTCTTAGAGAAGAGCAGTAACTTGCCCAAATTAGTACATGGCCAAAATAAAGAATCAGAAGTAGTACTGCTTGATTCCAAAACCTATACTCTTACCTACTTTGTTCTACTGAGTCTGATATTCAATATGTCTTAGAATATAAAATTTACAATTTTCTTAGAAGGCAAGGAATTGCCAATACAGAGGCATAAGATAGATATAGATATATATATATATAGATAGATAGATAGATAGATAGATACAGATATATATATATGTATATGTATATATAAAAGAAAAACAGGAGGCACTTAATTCCATGTTTTAAAATCACCCAGTAGCAAAAAAGCAAAAAAATCAATCCATAGACTAAATCTTACTAGTTTAAGCTGAAATGCAAAACAAAATAATTCTTGTGAATTTTACTTTATAATTTTAACATCATTAATGTTGGCAAGCATGAGTTGATCAGGTATCTATCAAAGCAGTTCCCCACACATATACAGATAGTATAAAAATGCCACAAAGCCTATCTAACGGAAACATAAAATAAACCATTGAAATTTCTCCCTGTTTGTAAATATATTTATCTACCTGCATCCCAATTGTGGAATGGAATAATTTATTTAAAAGTGAGTGAAGATCTTCAACCAACATGGTATAAGTTTCATGTTCAGAATGTGGTAAGATTACCTTAGAGAAGTGGACAATTTTTAACAATTATACAGCCTATTTTTATTTGCCAGATATAAAATGGATGGATGGATGGATAGATACATAGGCAGGCAGACAGATAGATAGGTAGAAGAACAATTGAAGATAATTTTCACTTTTAAGAAAATATAAGTATTTTAGATCCTTAATAGTTTTATTGCTGTAACAAATTACCACAACAGCACAAATTTATTATCTTACATTTCTGGAGATCAGTCGTCCCAAATGGGTTTTTATGGATAAATTCGAGTCGTTGGCAGAACTGCATTCCTTCTGGAAGCTCTCGGGGAAAACCTGTTTCCTTGCCTTTGCAGCTGAGAGAGGCTGCCTGCATCCCTGGTCTGTAGCCCCTTCCTCCATCTTCAGAGTGCATTACTTTAATTAACCTCTGCTTCCATGATCACATCTCCTTCTCTGACTCTGACTGCCTTGCCTTCTTTTTATAAGAACTCTTATGATTACATTTAGGCCCACCTAGATAATCTGGGGTAATCTTCCAATCTCAAGATCTTTTACTTAATCACATGCACAAAGCTCCTTTTGCCATATTCACAGAGTCTAGGGATTAGGATGTAGACTTCATTGGGAAGCTATTATTCTGTTTCCCACAGACTCTCAGTGAACAACCATTACTGGTTGCTGGGGAAAGGAGAAGAGCCCAGGATCTTCTTTTTCCAAGGCGACTAACTTATTATACTACCACAATGGTGGCCAAAAAGAGTTAGACCTCAGGGATCAGCCTCAGTACGTCCCTTATATATGCACTGCATTTGCTGATCTCATCCAGTTTCACAGTATTAAATACCATGCACAAGCAGAGGACTCCAAAAATACCTCTCCTGATTAAACTTTGTATCCAACTGCCTCCTCAGCACACCCACTTGGCTGTCTAGTAGGCACCTCTGACTCAACACATCTAAAATTGAGCTCCTGACTCCCCCTTACCCATGCCACTTCTCTCACAATTTTCCCCACCACCCCCCTTTATTAGCAAATCTCTCCTTCCAGTTGTTCCAACCAGAAACCTTGGACTTATCCTTGACTCCTTTCTTACTTTCACAGCCTACGTCCAATCCATCTGCCAATCCTGTCAGCATTCCATTAAAACTATCCAGGAGCCTATATCTTCTCATTTCCTCCACTGCTCTCACCCTGATCTAAGCCACCAGCATCCCTCTCTTGGGTTTTTGCAATAGTCTACTAACTGGTCATCCTCCTTTCACCCATTCTCCCTATGACATATGCTGCACAGAGCAGCCAGCAGGGACTTAATGAAATCTAAGTGCAATGAGGGCTGCAGGGCACAACCCAGATTCCACCTTCCGGGCTGAGGAACTCGCTATCCCAGCAGCCGGGAACATCAGATGCCAACTGTCTTCCCTCTTGGAACTGCCCTCATCCAACAGGAGTTGCCTCAGTGAAGTTTATGCTTTTCCTTAAGGTAGAAACAAGGACTAATTAACGTGGGAATAAAAAAGTCCCACTCCTTTTCCTTAACTGTGGATGACACTAGGGGGCTATGCCAGCTCCAAGACTCCCTGTGGATCATCTAAGGCCTCCATCTCAATTATACTGTATTTCAGCTTCTTCCTCTGCCCATTCCTGCTCCATAGCTTCCTCAGAGATTTTGTTTCTAAGAACATTTCCAAAATAAATCTACTGCTTGCTGCTGCTGCTGCTAAGTCGCTTCAGTCGTGTCCAACTCTGTGCAACCCCATAGACGGCAGCCCGCCAGGCTCCCCCGTCCCTGGGATTCCCCAGGCAAGAACACTGGAGTGGGTTGCCATTTCCTTCTCCAATACATGAAAGTGAAAAGTGAAAGTGAAGTCGCTCAGTCATGTCTGACTCTTCGAGACCCCATGGACTGTAGCCTACCAGGCTCCTCCATCCATGGGATTTTCCAGGCAAGAGTACTACAATCATACAACTCAGAGACTGTTGCCAGAAGAATTCACCTTATGATACTAAATCAGATTACATCACTCCTCTGAACAAAACCCTTCAATTATTCTCCCTTTTTATATAAAAGCAATGTCCTCACAGGGCTTCCCAGGTGGCACTAGTGCTATGGAACTCGCCTGCCAATGCCGGAGATGTAAGAACCACAGGTTCAATCCCTGCATTGGGAAGATCCCCTGGAGGAGGGCATGGCAACCCACTCCAGTGTTCTTGCCTGGAGAATCCTCTGGATAAAAGAGTCTGGCAGGCTACAGTCCATAGTGTCATGAAGAGTCGGACACAACTGAAGTGACTTAACACACACATATGCACAATGTCCTCACAATGACCTACAAGTACTAAGGGAAATGGACCCTCTTGCCTCATCCCTTACTACTCCTGACTCCACTACACTGGCCAAGCACTCCTTCCACTTCTCTTCTGGATGGCTTCCCCGGAACATATTCACATGAATTACTCACTCACCTATTCCAAGTCCTGGCTCAAATGCCATTTTCCCAGAGAAGACTTTCCTGACCATCCTACATACTGGAATTGCCCGGCAATGCTATATTCCAATGGAGAAGGCAATGGCAACCCACTCCAGTACTCTTGCCTGGAAAATCCCAGAGACGGGGGAGCCTGGTGGGCTGCCGTCTATGGGGTTGCACAGAGTCGGACACTACTGAAGTGACTTAGCAGTAGCAGCAGCAGCAGCTATACTCCATACCTTACTTTGTTTTTCTCCATAGCATTTAACTCTGTCTAACACCCACTATAATACACTATTTACTGTGTGTGTTATCCTTCTTATCTCACTATAAACATTTTGTGTGTCTCTCTCTTTCATTTACTACTGAATCTTCCACACTTCAAACAGCGCCTGGTACATAAACACATTCTCAGAATACTCGCTGAATGAATGAATGAGTGCTGGCTGTATGCCAGCTACCTCTCTGGGCATACTTACATATATTATCTCATTTAACATTACAGCAATTCAAGAAAGAAACATTATGATATCCACTTTTCAACTAAGAAAACAGAGGCTCAGATAATCACATTATCATATATCATATATGCAAGAAGTAATAGAGCCCAGATGTGACTCCCTGTTGGTCCAAATTCAAAGTCACTTTCCTTCAACTGGACCAGATTCAGGAACAGGCACTGAGCACACAGAGTAACTAACTGACCTGCTCAGAGAGCCTGTCTTACTGCACCTGCATTACTCTCCCCCAAACAAATCTAATCTCAACTGAAAAGACAATTCTAAAAAAGGAGTGGAGAGATTGAACAAGACAGAAATCATGATTATCCATTTTATAAAATGCCATGTGTTTACTGTTACTGTAGATAATCTGTACAATGTTTAAATTTCTAGCTTTATAGTAATGCCTGATGTATATGACCAGGAGGGACTAATCAACATGAGGGTAATTAGCTATTTTACAAACACCAATCTTATCAAAAGCTACTTACACTGCTAGCTATATTTGAACCAGTAGGGGGCAGGCAAGGGGTGCATGTGTAGAAAGAAAAAAAAAAGTCTGGGTTTTATATCTGAGTTAATGGAAAAAAATAACTCACTGTCTTCTACTTAGCAAAAGAAAGCTTTATAAAGGAAGTGGAATTACAAGAGCTTTCTGAACTCCAGAGAGGAGGAAGTTTGGCAAGTTGACACCATGGTCTTATTCAGAGCTCAACACCCATTAACTTCAGAGAAAGCTTCTAGCCTGAATCAGCAGGGCAGGATGCAATGCAAATGGGAAATGAGTCTGACCCCACCACAAAAACCTTTACTTCCACACACATGTGGGTCTGATGGAATCCACTGACATAAAAGGAAGGTGAGAAAGCTCTAAATTGGCTTTTACCATCTAAGGATGTTCACACACAAAGCATGCATTGTACCCACTAATGAAAGACATGTGCTAGAGTGGTTACACATTGCAACTGAATGAAAACTAATGACATGAAACTGCCATGGTGCCTCTAGACTGACCCCTGTAAAACCTCAGGCCTGACTTGTAACAGGCAGAGCTAAACCAATTTATCACTGAATTATGCATCATTTAATAAAAAGTGGTGTGACTCAAACTGCCACGAATGCTAAAAGCTTGAGAACATGTCCTCCAAACTCCCGTTATTTTCCCAAGCTCATCTTTAACCCTTCAGTGTCAGATGGACCAAGTGAAGTAAAAGTCTAAAGTTTATGGACTATACTAAATAACCTTAGGGTGGTCAGACTTTGTGATTTCTGGAGTGGTTTACTTGAGAATTACTGCTGTAGCAGAGCTAACTCCTGTTTCTGTAACTCAATGAAGTGTGAATCATTGAACCACCACTGGCATCTCAAAACTCTACTTCAAATTATGTTTCCATATGACAACAACAAGTGTTGATTTTACAGAGTGTCATTTACAGAGTCATTATCAAAATATATTTAATTTAAATAAAAATGAATCCTATAGACTTTTATGCTCTGCCTGTCATTTTACGTATTTGGGGTTAAAAAAAAAAACCTCCAAACTCCATCATTGTCATAGAAATGGAAAAATCAACGCATTACAGGAAGATGTTTCAATAGGAATGAATCATGCAGAGCTGAGAATAGGGACATCCACATCAATTTATAGACCATTGGAGATAAATGATTTAGCAAAAATTCAGCTGAAGTCAAGGAAATTGTAGCAATTTCCACCATCGGTCTCATACAAAAGCTTTTTAGAGATAGCCAAACAGCATAGTTAGATATGCTCTAGAAAGTTAAACTTCCCCAAATCTTTCTTTATTTATCTTTTCAGGATACAATATTTTTTATGAGAAATTTGTACCACTGTGGAAATGTTCAGGTCCCTTGAAATTTCATAAAGCTTTTTTTTCCTTGACAATGCACTAAGGATCATGTTTCTCTTTAACTGAGCCAAAAAGCTGGATAAAGCCAAAACACATTATTATTAAGTTCAGCAACCATCGATTATGTTGAAGACTGAAGCACTTGTAATGCTCCTTCATCTGGGAAGACACGCTATTAAAATCTGCTCATTGTGCTTTTGCATTTCATTTCTTCTTTTTCTTCCAGCCAGGCAATGAAAGCATCAAGAGTCTGCAATATTGGATAAAGAAAATCAAAAACAGTATTCACAGCTGGAAAACTGTTACTAATCATTAAGGGCTTTCCACCATCTTTTTCTTGACCTTTATTTTTCTTGAATTTCTTCATTATATTTTTTTTAATTTTATTTTATTTTTAAACTTCACAATATTGTATTAGTTTTGAACCCTCCTCCCTCCTCCCTGAATTTCTTCATTATATTTTAGATGAGGAAAAAACATCTGGGATGAGATATAGAGGCTGTTCTAAGCACTTTACATGTATTAACTCAATTTGTACTCACAACAACTTTATGAGAAAGGTCCTATTATTATCATTATCCTACAGGTAAAGAAACCAAGGCACAGAAAGGTGAAGTAATTCACCTAAGATCAACAATGATAAGTGGTAGAGACCAGATGCAAATCAAGGCAGTCCTACTCCAGAACCAACGCACTTATTCATGCCACACTGTCTCCAGAAAGGCAGTAAAGAAAACTCGAGACTTTAATTTTAATACTTAAACTAAAAATAAATTTTTCAGTCTCTGTGCATTCTATCAAGGTCCTAAGGTGATATTACACATTTCAGCACATTTCTGTCAAGTAAAATAATGTGGATCCTAAGTTCATTATAGAATTTTGTACAAATTACAAAGATTCTTTTTATAGGGTAAAGGTGGCTTATTTCTGTTAAGAAAACAAAAACATCTTAACAAAGACCCAAGATGAGCTCTACAGTCTTTCAGCTTCATTATTTTCAGGGCTTAGTATCATGTTTCAAAATTACCACATCAGAAAGTCTCAAAGCAGATGGCCCCAAAGCAGGTTTTGAGTATCTCCATACCAATCGTATTTGGGAGGAAGTAAGATACAAATTAGAAAGCAACCAAAAAGAAAAACAACGCATGTACTTATGCAAAAATTGAGTGAATCCCAAGCTAATCATTTTAAAATTCAAATGTCTACCTTCAAAAAACAGCAAAAAGGAAACAGAAAATAAAATTTGGCAACAATAAGAATCCTTTCTCAACATTTCACTCTCCTCTGTCTGATTTATCCCAACCTTCCTCCTCCCATTTCTGGATGCTTAACCATCTAGCAGCTTTGATTTCCATATGCCATATTTGAAAGAACTTTGCACATCTTTTAAGCATTTTGATTGTTTAAATGGAAAGCTCAAAATCAGTATCTCCAGGGACTCTTGAGAAATCTGAAGGGGAAAAAAAAGTCTAGAATAGACTTCGAAAAATTAATGTTTATAGGAAACTCTAGAGTTGAAAGAGTAACTTAAGTTCATCAAACAGATAGAGACTCGATTATCTTCTGTAGTAGATATTATTTTCTTTGAACATTTTGCCTTAATGAAAATAAATATGTATGAACATGTTTGCACACTTTCTCCCTTTGTAAGAATAGGCACTTGGCAGAAAAGAACAAGAATCCTAATGATGGCCTTGGGTCCTAGAGAAAGTAGGTAGGTGACCACTCTCTCAACTTCTGTTTGGTGTCTCCAGTTGACCCAGGAATGACACCGAGAGAATAATCTCTCTCCAAGGTGCTGGAGGCCTGCAGCAGTCTGTTCTTTATTTTACCTTCTTCTGATCAAGTATGTGCTTTGCCCTTTGCAGGAGATTGATTACTGTTGACTGGTTTATACTGTCTGTCAGAGGTAGAGGAAAATTTGAAAGTTAATGAACAATTTATTTCTCCAGAGGATGTCTGAATCATCCTCTGGAGAAATCATCATGAATGTGGTAGTGTAGATATAACACCCTTTGAATACAACTGTGACAAAAGTAATTTCAAATAGCATTAGGGATAGCTTAGAGCCATTTCTTATCACCCAAATCACTTTAGAACAAATCTTGACAATGATCAGCAATGATACATTATGGGTGGCATGCCAATAGAAGCCCAGATGTGACCCATCAACCATGAGCTAATGTTTCTCTGATAGGTGTGATTTCAAGATAGACTATTATGGCCTTCAACTACCCATAAAGGCCCATTTTATAAAGTATTGTTATTATTTAATAATGAGGGTGGCAGTAGGCTCCAGGCTTTTATACATGTCCAAAAGCTATCACTAAAATATTTCAGATAATGTAAAATCATGTACCTGTGTAAACACTAATACTAATAATACCACGGCAGAGTAGAAAGTTAAAAAACAATAGATAAAGCTGAACTGTGCATGGGGGCTCTAGTAATTGGAAGAGTCAATGGCTATATGATTCAAGAAAATAGTCTCCCTCGAGAAGGAGACTGATTGTCCCACATTTACACAGCAGCTAACCAACACTAAGCAGACTTTCCTTTGCATATTATTGGTGCCAGCCCGATGAGGCAGAAAATTGCATCGTGTCATTTAATTTCCCAATCTTTGTTTTCATTGTATTAATCTTTTGGCTTTGCTTCACTTTATAATTTGAAGGCTCAGCAAGAAGCAAACCAAATGGAAATTCAGCTTACTTTCATGTCTAGCTGAATGTGTTTGGTGCAGTTTCCAAAAGTTTAATTCTATGTAATACTGTCCATGAATAATAATAGGCTGCTTCTGCATGCAGACTTATTAGTGTTTATTAAGGGTTACCTTAAAGTTTCTGGGAAATGTGCCCAAAAGTCAGTCACCAAAACATGATTAACAAATTGGTTACAGAAGGAGAACAGATAATTTTTTAAAACAGAAGTATACCATATAGTTGAGAAATAAGAACTAAAATCCTCAAAAACTGATTTAACCTAGGTGAGGTTGTCTTTCTTTCTCTTTCACTCTCCTTTTCATCTTTCCTTCCTTCCTTCTTTCCCTTATTTCCCTTCTGTTATTCCAATAAAGAAAAAAAAGTAAATTAATATGAAAGAACCAGATGATTCAGATTCCAGTGAATCATACCAGAAGTTAGTATCTTGGAGCATAAATGAAAGATATTCACAATTTGGGGGGTTGAAAGTGCAGTCTAGAGATCTGAACTGTGTGGACTCTCGAGTCAGATCCACCAGGTTTCATATCCTGCCATCTCTACTTGCCAACCATGTGTCTTTTGGTGAGTTATTTAACCTTTTTAAGCTCACTCCATCATCCATAAAACAGGGGATCTGTCAGGAGTATGTGACAGGGCTATTAGGAGGAGAAAATGTGAAATGCATGTAAACATCCAGTGTCCTGCCTGTTGCCTAAGACACCTTCAACAAAGAGCATGTGGCATTGCTGCAGGGGCTGCTGGCTATTGCTACTCTCCCATCAATACATGCTCAACGATAAGTAAAGGAAGAGGTGGAACAATCAGCTGAGTCCCTTACCTCTATCATAATAAGTCTGGTGTCACAAAGATTGCCTTTGAGAATGTTGGGATTTGGGTTTTCTTTTCCTTGTGGCTTGTGTTATTGGTAATGACTAAAAGCTTGTAAAACATAATTGGCCTCAAAAATAGAATATACCTACTATATAACTTTTTCATTGCCTCAAGAGTTCTATCAATTTATCCATTTCACCAAAGATACTGAACTATGGATTCTTCTAGGTTCATAGATCCATCCAAAACACAGTTTATAATGAGATATAAAGAACCATGCAGGAATGCATGAAATCACATCTAGAATAGACCTAGAATGGCAAGGTCACTTTAGCATCTAAGGTGTCATGATCCCTAAGTCCTCTCCATGGCAGCCTTTTAAGTTTAGTGGGTCTTACAAGTATGGTTAAGAAGAAAAAAAATATAGAGAGAAATTCACTGCACTTCCTCAAATAAAAATAAAGTTCAGCTGGAACTCCCTCTCTGGTTAAAACTGTCTAGTTCTTTACTGATCATCAATTTCTTTGATAGATCCTGAGGCAGCTGCCCTATGGATAAGCAGTGAAAGTGAAAGTCACTCAGTCGCATCCAACTCTTTGCGACCCTATGGACTATACAGTCTATGGAGCTCTCCAGGTAAGAATACTAGAGTGGGTAGCCTTTCCCTTCTCCAGGGGATAATCCCGACCCAGGGACTGAACCCAGGTCTTCCTCATTGCAGGCAGATTTTTTACCAACTGAGCCATCAGGGAAGCCCCATGGGATAAGTAAGACAGGTATTACTGACTCCATTTTTAAAAACAAGAAAAATTAAGGATAGTGAAGGTTATGTGACATGTGACACATCCAAAGATATATAACTACTAAATAGAAGATTTGGGGTTTGAATCAAGGTCCTCTAATTCCAAGTCAGTGTCCCTCACACTTTCATGTTGGTGCTGGACACTTAAAACTCCAGCCATCTCTATTTAGAGACAAATACCCTATTCAAAGTGGTTCAAGTCTCAGTAGCCACAGATATGGACCAGTAAAGATTACTTTTTAAAGAACATTAACCTTAACTTAATTGTTTGAGTTTAAAGAATAAATCCTTCTGAGAAGAGATATGGGTGGAATTTTGCTGTTTACTTTTGTTAACTTTCCCTTAAAAAAAAAACAAAACTGCAGCATCATACTTTTTAGTTCAAAGAATGGGAAACTTTTTTCTCATTTTCCTCAGATTCCTATCATGCTGTTTGTGCCAACCAACCCATTACAAATTGTAGAAATGACATTCCTGCCTCATCTGAGTTCCCCAGGTATCCATAAACAGTGACTAGAAGTCCCTAGGCTTCCTGTGACTTAGCCTTCACTTTTCCAAGAGTCCCTGGAAACAATGTCAAATTACAAGAATCTGCACTCCAAGTCAGCTCAAAATACCTGCTATGCATACTTCTCAATGTGAGTCATCACTGTTATAAAATGAATTGGTCTTATATAAATGTCAATTCTGGGTTATATTTGTCAAGAAACTCAACCTGTTTCTAATACCTTGTTTGAAATCAGAGGATGGATGAGCTTCTGTCATGTGGTATGACATGATATAAATTTATAGTCTATTTTTTGCCCAACAGTAGAGGTGTCTTAGGAACTTAATTACCAGCACTTTGTGCTAACTGACAAATAACTTCTTAACTCCATGAATGCTATCCCAAATAGTTAATCATGAAGCTAATACAGATAAGATGGAAGTGTGCATATATCATCAGGACAAGCAAATTATAAAAAGAAAAAAACAGGTCATTATGAGTTCTGTAGCTAATGTTTAAGGTTGCTCTTTAAAGCTATTGCCAATTGCCTTTTCAAAAATTTCCCCCAAGATTTTTTAACTGTTAAGGTATCTTTTTATTAGCTCAATTCATTTCCTATTAGCCTTGGAATTTAACAAGGCTTCACGGCAAAATAGGTCTGGAAGAGATCTTATTAACTTTCCCTTTGGATAATAAGTCCCATATGGGATAAAGAAAGAAATCCAACTCCCCAAAGACACAAGTCATTAGAATCAATAGAGGGTTAATGTGATTTTTAATAGGAGGCCCATTACAATTCTCAGGACCATAAAGTTGGTACCACACTGGACATCTATTCAGATATAATCAGACTAGTTCCTTTATTATCCTCCTCCGAAGAAAAAGTAACATTCTTCTCCCTATAGTCTCGAGTTTTATAAGAAATTATATAAGACAGTCATCCTTTTTATTGTTACTAAACAGGACAATCATGCTTGTCTTTCCTGAAAATTTTTCACTAATTAAAAAAAAACCTTTCTTTCAGTTGCTCATTAGAAAATGAATTTGAATTTGGAACTAAGATAAGTGGCTCCAGTGTGAAAAGCAGTCAACATAAAACTGATATTTTATATAATTTTATATTAGAGATACATGCATTAATATCTAAAATATATTTTCTACCATATATATTGCTGAATATCCATACTTCATCTATAGCCTCCTCTGAAAAGCATCAAACCTAGGAATAAAAAAAATGATTGCACAATTCAAATAATTAATTCAGAGCACTAAGAATATTTCCAATCTCCTACACTGAAATTGGATGAGGATATAAAGATTGCCATTTGGAAGGGCCTCTGGAGGTAAAGGTAAGGGCAAGAAAGTTGTATGGGGGATGATGAAACAAATGCTAGTTAGTACTAGACTCAGAAGACCTAGGCTTGAACCCCTGCTCTGACCCTAACCAGATGAGTGACTTTGGCCAAATCATTTCACTTCTAAGAGCTTTCATTTCCTTGCCTGTAAAATGAAATGCCAGACATGATTAGGGACAGCAAATAGATTTCACCTGAAGTCCCATAAATAGTCAACAAATAGTAGCAGCCTGGAAGACAGACTGAATCCAGGCTCAGCAGGACTGTCGTGTCCAGTCAGTAATGTCTGCCATGGAAGGGTAAGGTGAGGGTAGGTGGAGCACGAAATTACCATTACCAGATCAAATGGTTCCTAAACTTTTCTTTCAAGTCTAACATTCTGTGATTCTGTAAAAGAGAATATTTTTTTCTTGTCCAGAATTTCTACTTGTCACAAACAATTAAATGTACATCTCAGTTCATAGCAGAACAATCCAAGCCACTAAATTTGGAAATATTAAACAGAATGACACCCAGCTTGACAAGAAGGAGACTCAAAATAAAGAAAATACATAAGGAAATGAGGGCACAGTACATCTGAAGACTCCCTGCAAGTCTGAGAAGTTTCTAGGTGGAAAAGATCCCTGTTTGCCCTATTTGCTCTCCCTCACAGACTAACAGGCAAACATAATTGACTCCACAGAACAGAAAAATTGTTTAAACTGGTGAAGATTTCTCTGAAAATGATTCATGTTTCCCCAATCCAATGATACAGCAACATTCATAGCTTATAATGAAGTACAAAGACTGGATAATGCAGATTAAATCATCACCAACTTCAAGGTTTACCAATAAGCTGATTTGCAAGACAACAATATTTCATACCATGTGCTAGAATATTATTTATCAATGTTTAATAAGCACTTCATAAGTTTTGGCAAGCAAATGAGAAATGGATTACCAAAGAGAGGTGATGAAATATTTATAATGTACAATAGCTACTATTAAACTGTAGCTGTTCAAGAAATCTTACCAGTAAATTGAATGGAAATATAATACTGTAATGGATGTGGAAGTGTTCAATCGGCCATTTGTAATGAAATATGGAAGTGTTTGAAGACAGTAAATACATTTGTAATGGTTTTTGATTAGCTATAACTATATATGATTCAACCATCCATTATGAACAATGGGCAGATATTTTGATGGTTTGTAATATTTATAATAATGTGCATCTTTGAAGAAGATTTTTAGGAATCTTTACATGTATTATTAACTTTCAATAATAAAATCTGTGTCATTACTTTGGAAAAACTTCTTTTACTTATACTTTACTAATGATTTAAAATTTTTTGTTTAGCAAATTTAATAATAAATACATTTCATACTTACTTGTGATTAGTGGTACTGTTTTTCATTTCTTATAAATCATAAATTTGATCTCTATTTTTGCTCACCTAAGACTTTCTATTTATAGTAAATGGGCAAAAAACAGCAAATAATTATATAATACATATAAGTATATGTGTGTCTGTGTGTGTGTGTGTGTGTGTGTATATATATATATATGTTCTACCAGGAAATAAATAAGTCTCTCAAATTAAGACAGTTGTATAGAATCATCAAAAACTCCAGGCTCCTTGTACCATATCCGTAACTCAAATGACCCTTCATTCCTTCAACAAGCACGTCCCACCTTTGCTTACCCTGCAGTGGCTGTCCAGTTGCCATAGGAAACAGACACAGTCTCCACTGGGCCCACAGAGCATGATAAAGATCGTGCCCACCCCTCAGTCTCATCCCTCACCCCTCTATTCTGACTCTTAAACCTCTAGCTTCACCTGCCTTTTCACAGGTCCTCAAAATAAGTCCACTTTATTGTTGTCCCAAGTGCTTCACATATATTCTCTCTGCCTGAAGCATCCCTCCTGCTCCCCCAGCCCCTGAGCTTTAGAGCTCAGCTCACCATTACTTCCCTGGTGGTGGGGAGGGGGTCACAGCACCCTCTCCTTCTCTCAGCAATTACCACAACCACAATTCAGCACTTAAGGTTCTTGTCTGTTTCTTCCACCTTTGACTCTATTAATAACCAGAATTTCACTCTCCAAAAGTAAGGCCTTCTAGTGCGTGTGTGCATGCTAAGTTGCTTCAGTCGTGTCCAATTCTTTGTGACCCTATAGACTATAGCCCGCCAGGCTTCTCTGTCCATGGGGATTCTCCAGGCAAGAATACTGGAGTGGGTTGCCATGCCCTCCTTCAGGGGATCTTCCCGACCCAGGAATCAAATCTGTTGCTTCTGCACCTCAGGTGGATTCTTTACTACTGAGCTACCAGGGAAGCCCAAGGCCTCATAGTACAAGAAATATATTCTTGTACACTTCACTTCCGCTTAATACCAGGCAAAGTAACAAACAACAACAATGAAAAACAGCACAATAAGAACAACAGAACTGTGTCAGTCGGGGATCGTCAGAGAAATACCACCAACAGATATAGCTTCCTTTCCCTTTATATATATCTTATATCTATATATGGAAAACATATTTCATTTTGTCATTTGGCTGTGAAACAATCAGGATTTAGACACTGGAGAGTACAATCATCTTGCAAACATCTAGTGACCACTCCCATGTCACAGCATGTAGAAGGACAGACTAGCTCATTCTGGCTTCTTCAAGAAAAAGACTGGATTGGTAGGAGAGGCCTGAGATGCAGTTTCTCCCCTCCTTTCCCACAGTGGAACATCTCCTGATTTATTTCCCAGGGGATTCCAGGCTGGGGTCCTGAAGCGTTTAGATGACCTGTTCTATGACTTCAGGCTTACCAGAGCCTGACATACCTATTTACATATACATACATACATAGATGGACAGATAGACATCTTTAAAGGAATTGGCTCATTTGTTTTATGAGGTCAGTTGAGCCCTCAACTGTGGGGTCTGGCAAGTCCAAAATTCATAGGGCTGACTGGAGGGTTAGAAGCTTAGGCAGGATTTCTACATTATAGTCCTGAGACAAAATTCCCTCTCTCTGAGAAAACTGAAATTTTTGTTCTTAAGGCCTTCAACTGATTGGATGCTTGAATGCAGCCCTCTTATATTATGGAGAGGACAAGAGGACTCTCCTTTACTTAAAGTTAACTGAGTCACTTTGCTGTACACCTGAAACTAACACGCATGCGTACTCAGTCGTGTCTGACTCTATTTGACCCTCTGGACTGTAGCCTACCAAGCTCCTCTGTGCCATTTCTTCCTCCAGGGGATCTTCCTGACCCAAATATTCACCCTGTGTCTGCTGTGGCTCCTGCATTGGCAGGCAGATTCTTTACCACTGAGCCACCAGGGAAGCCCACACCCAAAATTAACACAATGTTGTAAATCAACTATACTCCAATACAAAATAAAAATTTAACTTTCTAAAAAATATAGTTAACTGATTGTAAACATAAACCACACCTACAAGTACCATCACAGAAACATCTACATCAGTGTTTGACCAAACACACAAGTAGCACTGCCTAGCCAAGTTGGCATATCAAATTAACCATCACAAGGTTATTCTTTGTTACAAACATTAATACAAGGTTGTATTCTTTGTTACAAACATCAATTCCTTCCCATCCTAGCCACATCCTAGCAAATATACTTTTCTACTCTATGAATTGACTACATGACTTGCTTTGGCAAACAGCACATTTTGTGATGCATATTTCAGTGTGATTTTGTGGTTTGATTCAGCTCAGTCTGGCTCTTCCCCATTGTCATGAGAATGGGTTTGTTCCATAGAAAACTATCTCTTTTATTTTTGATCCCAGAGTTAAGACAGTCTGTAGAGCAAACCAAAATTTAAACCCCAGCCTGGATCAGAGCTGAAGCATGAAGCAAAGCCACCATCATTAACCCACAGCCACTGACCTGTAAAATAAGGAAAAATAAAACCTTATTTCTTTCATAAACTACTGAGATTTGAGAACTGTTACATAGAAAAAAAGCACTAGTAAGCTGACACAGAGGATATGTTTGCAAAACTTGCCACATTTTGATAGCCTATGGCATTGTATCCAATCCATTTATGTTACCAATGACAAATACACATTTGCTGATTCTTACCTGGATACACAGTCTGGACTCTGACGTAGAAACTTTATCAGTGACAAAACAAAGGTCAGATCAGATCAGATCAGTTGCTCAGTCGTGTCCGACTCTTTGCAACCCCATGAATCGCAGCACGCCAGGCCTCCCTGTCCATCACCAACTCCCGGAGTTCACTGAGACTCACGTCCATCGAGTCAGTGATGCCATCCAGCCATCTCATCCTCTGTCGTCCCCTTCTCCTCCTGCCCCCAATTCCTCCCAGCATCAGAGTCTTTTCCAACGAGTCAACTCTTCCCATGAGGTGGCCAAAGTACTGGAGTTTCAGCTTTAGCATCATTCCTTCCAAGAAATCCCAGGGCTGATCTCCTTCAGAATGGACTGGTTGGATCTCCTTGCAGTCCAAGGGACTCTCAAGAGTCTTCTCCAACACCACAGTTCAAAAGCGTCAATTCTTCGGCGCTCAGCCTTCTTCACAGTCCAACTCTCACATCCATACATGACCACAGGAAAAACCATAGCCTTGACTAGATGAACCTTTGTTGGCAAAGTAATGTCTCTGCTTTTGAATGTGCTATCTAGGTTGGTCATAACTTTCCTTCCAAGGAGTAAGCGTCTTTTAATTTCATGGCTGCAGTCACCATCTGCAGTGATTTTGGAGACCCAAAAAATAAAGTCTGACACTGTTTCCACTGTTTCCCCATCCATTTCCCATGAAGTGGTGGGACTGGATGCCATGATCTTCGTTTTCTGAATGTTGAGCTTTAAGCCAACTTTTTCACTCTCCTCTTTCACTTTCATCAAGAGGCTTTTTAGTTCCTCTTCACTTTCTGCCTTAAGGGTGGTGTCATCTGCGTATCTGAGGTTATTGATATTTCTCTCAGCAATCTTGATTCCAGTTTGTGTTTCT